>NW_016107326.1:6860349-6863410 GCF_001604975.1 Cebus imitator
AAACAAAATGTGGTCAATACATACAGTTGAATATTATTCAGCCCTAAAAACGAAGCCAGTTCTGACACATGCTACCACATGGATGAAACTTGAAGCTATTGTGCTAAGTGAAATAAAACACTCACAAAAAGACAAATATGATTCTACTTATATTCAGACAGGCAGTAGAAGAGGGGTTGTGAGGGGCTGGGAAGAGAAGGAAATGGGGAATTATTGTTTCATGGGTGTAGAGCTTCGGTTTTGGAAGAGGAAGAATTCTGGAGATTTGTACAACAGTGTGAATGGATTTAACACTACTGAACTACATACTTAGAAATGGTTAAGATGGTAAATTTTATGTTATGTGTATTTTACCACACATAATATGACTGCACCTTCGTAAGGGAAGGAGAAGGAATCCAGCTTTAAAGACTTGGTGGACTCACTGCTGCTGTTTACTTGCTGTGTGACTTTGAACAAATTAATAAACACTGTTAGCCTGCTCTTCCCAGCTGTGAAATAATATCTGCTCTAAGAGTTGTAAAATAGTGAGTACTCAATAAATGTTAGCATCCAGTGTTTCAGAAGTCCTTTCTTATGCCCACCTCAAACTATTCTCCTGAAATAAACGTGTGTGTGTGTGTGTGTGTGTGTGTGTGTGTGTGTGTGTGTGTGTGTAAACTCTCTGTGTATATGGTAAGTTATGCATGGACTTCTTTCTGGGCTGAACTTCGGCTCTATAAATGTTTCTTCATAAAGATTGATTCCTTCCGTTTGACAGCATCTCTGCACTTTGTCCAGTTCCCCTGCATGTCTTTAATTGAAGGATCAGAAAGTAAACGGGGTGTCCTGGAGAGACTGAGGCCTGGGCATTGTATACCTTACTTCTTGTTAGCCTGGTGGTCCTCATGGCCCTCAGGTAGTTCACTCATAGTCACCTGGGGGTGCTCAGTTTTGCTCATCCCACCCCAGGATCTGCCTCCCTGATGCTTCTTCCTTGCCATGAACTCCCCTCCCATCATCCCCAAATTCCCACCCCTTTTTTTAGAGATAGAGTCTCTCTTTGTTGCCCAGGCTAGAGTACAGTGGTGATCATGGTTCACTGGAACCGCAAACTCCTGGGCTCAAATAATCTCTTGCCTCAGCTTCCTGAGTAGCTGGGACTACAGGTGTGTGCCACCACATCTGGGTAATATAAAAAAAAAAATTTGTAGACATGGGGTCTGTGTTGCCCAAGCTGGTCTTGAACTCCTGTTCTCAACTGATCCTTGTGCCTTGGCCTTTCAAAGTGTTGGGATTACAGATGTGAGCCACCAAGCTCCCCCTTTCACTGGCCTCTGACACTTTCATGGCCTCTGTTGGCTCTGAGCCGATTAATCCTAGGGCATATTTCAGGAGTAGGTTGTTGGCATTTCTGCAGGCCATATGCAAATGATCGAGAGTCATTTTCACCTAAAGGTTAAATGGTAACATTGGTCAATGTTTAGCTAGTGTGCACTTAAATGATTTCCCCTAGTTAATGAATCATGGGACAAATTAGCTGAGGACTTTCACACCCTGCAGGTAAGCTGGGGTGGTAAGAACTGGTAATCCTGAAATTGGGTTGAGTTATGCAGGCTCTGCAGTGCAGGATCTGCTTAGCACAGCTTTCTGGTGCTTAGATCCTAATTACAAATGTAAATTGAGGGCTGCACCTGTTGGAGAGCCACCAAATGATGACCCGAACACTTACTTTTCTGAGCCTGCTCAAACATCCCTCCTCATCACCTTAGGAAGCCCTAGATCCAATCTCTCTCTCTCTCTCATCTTCTATCCCTGTCATTCCCACATTGTGGGCTGAGACTCCCCAGAGTGCTGCAGCAGACCCACAGGGATACTGCAGGATATTTTAAATGTTTGAAGGCAATACGACCACATGCAACATCTGACAGATGCCATGTGAATTACCAGCTCAGGTCTTTCACGATTTCATTGTTAGATCATGCTACAGTTCTTTGAATAATACTGTATCTCTGCAAAGTTGCAATTTTTTTTTTTTTTGGTAGTTGCTCTAATAAAAGCAAGTATATATGGAATAGGAAATGTGGATGGCAGTGCCTCAAATGTATGATTCCAATATTAAGGAAGTTGTGCAGGGCTCAGTACGTACACGCATCCCTTTAGTAAATAAGTGTGAACCTTGAAGACTGAAATTAAAATGTTTCCTTTCAATTTGTGAATGTTTTTATCAAATGGCTATTGAGTTATTAGTTATTAGGACATATGTACTTATTAAGCTCTTCCATGAAATGGAACTCTTAGGTATTTCTTTTGGTCCATGAGCTCTCTGTGGAAAACATTACTGAGACAATTAGGGCACCATGAACTAAGTTGGAGAGTTATTATTATTATTTGAGACGGAGTTAAGCTCTTGTTGCCCAGGCTGGAGTGCAGTGGCGTAATCTTGGCTCACTGCAACCTCCATCTTCCAGGTTCAAGTGATTCTCCTGCCTTAGCCTCCTGAGTAGCTGGGATTACAGACGCCCAGCTAATTTTTGTATTTTTAGTAGAGACGGGGTTTCACCGTGTTAGCCAGGATAGTCTCCATTTTCTGACCTCATGATCCACCTGTCTCAGCCTCCCAAAGTACTGGGATTACAGGTGTGAGTCACCATGCCTGGCCAAGTTGGAGAGTTATTATAGCCAAAAAAAAAAAGATCTTCCCCTTCTTGGCTTCATCAGATCTCCCACCAGCAACTCTCCCTTCCAAGCAAACTCACTGTGTCCCTTATATCTCTCTTTCTTCACCATTAGTTCCTTCTCCCACTTGAAAGATGAAGTTTCATTGATTCTTTAAAAAGAAAAGAAAGGAAATGAAGTCCAATGTTGCTACCACCTCCTCCTCCTCCATGCTCCTTTCCTCCTCCTCCTTCTTCTTCATCTCTCCCTTTCCTTCATTGCCTGACTTAAGAACAGTCCTGGGCCGGGCGCGGTGGCTCAAGCCTATAATCCCAGCACTTTGGGAGGCCGAGGCGGGTGGATCATGAGGTCAAGAGATTGAGACCATCCTGGTCAACATGGTGAAACCCCATCTCTACTAAAA
>NW_016107326.1:6863460-6870270 GCF_001604975.1 Cebus imitator
CAGTGAGCCGAGATCACGCCATTGCACTCTAGCCTGGGTAACAAGAGCAAAACTCCATCTGAAAAAAAAAAAAAAGAACAGTCTTGCCTCAGTTCCTTTACCACTCACATCATATCCACATTGCTAAAACCTTGTCTGGCTTTGTCCTCTGGTGCTGCCTTTATGTGGATCCCCCCTCCCCTAGGGTCACTGACTCTAGTTCCAAATAATCAACCCAACTCCACTCATACACCTGCATCATAGTCACAATAGGCTGAGGTCTTACATTCTCTTACCTGATGTTTTGGCTTCTGCTGCTTCCTCTGCCTAGAAGATCTTCAACTGTGTTATCTTCTCATTAGTAACAGTGGTATAGATAGTTCATCTTGAGTTTCCTTCTCCCATAGAGCGTCTGGCGACCTCAGTCCCTCCTTGCCACACTCCTCAAAAATGCTCAGAGGTATTTGAAGCCACAGGCTGTCCCGCACGTTTTTGTGTCCTCTGTTGTACCTTCACACACGGTAGGAATGCAGTAAATATAAGTTTGAAAGGATCAGTACTGTTCAGAAGAGGCAGTCCAGACTTTGGTCTCCCAGGAACCCCTAGTGACATATGCTGAAAGGACCTATAGGTATGATGAGGTTGGCCTCTGAGATGGAAAGATAGACTCCAAATCTTTCTCTCGACTTACCAAGTGGAGACCTTTTTTTCTCATTATATAAGTGATGCATGTATATTGTAGATAAGTTAGAACATAAATACCAAGGAAGGAAATAAAGCTTCTATTTAATGAGCCTGTTTAGAAATAACAACTTATACTTGTATTTTTATATATCAACTGTTAGAATTTTATTCCATATATGTGAAAGATATATATTTATGAAGTATAAATAAGAATATATTTTACATATTTCTTAATGATCTCCTTTGGTTGCTTAGGAACACTGCATATACTGAAATAGAATAGATGAATTTAATAAAAGTTACATAGTATTTTATATTACACTATTGTTCATTATTTTTAATTTTGAAAATACGTATTACATCATTATTCCAGGAAATTATCTGTATCAGTACTACTCAAAGGTGTCCGTGGACTGGTGCCAGTCTGAAAATTAATACAGGTCCATGATATAAGTATAGGAATAACCAGTAAGCCTTCAGCAACTTTTAAAGGAAGGTAACATTCCTATATCTGGTAATTCATTTTAGAAACTATTTTTAATACAAAAATATTACATATTAAATGCTCATTAACAGAAGTAACTACTGTTAAAATCATTCCATATTTTACACGGATTTTACCACCTAACTGCCCCCCTCCCAGATTTTTTCATTTAATTGGGAAGCCACAATTCATATTTCTCTTTTACTGGCTTTTTTCACTTAGTAGATTTTTTTCCAAGAAAGTACTAAGGAGGAAAGTCGAGATTGAATCTATTAAAGTTTCTTAAGGAATAATTTATACATAGTAAATTTACCCTTAGAGTTCCATGAAATTAACCCAAATGTAGAGCCTGGGCAAATATGTCTGATAATTATTATAATAATCAAGATAATGAAAAGTTACCTTTGTAATCAACCGTCCCACCATCCCCAGCATCCCCACTTCCTGGCAATGCTGACTCTATTTCTGATCCTAAAATGTCTCCTTTTTGAGAAGTAAATGGAATCATACCATAATTTGGACTCTGGCTTCTTCTACTTACAATGCATATAAGATCTATCCGTGTTGTTTCAATGTATCAGTAGCTCATTCTTTTTTATTACTGAGCAGTTTTCCATGTACGCATGTACTACTACTGATCTTAGGTTTTACAATAGTGATATTATCCCGAGGAGCAATTTGGGGAGGGTCAGAATCTTGTGCCCTCCAGCTACATGACTCCTAAATCATAATTTCTAATCTCTGGCCGATTTGTTACTCCTACCTACAAAGGCAGTCTAGTCCCCAGGCAAGAAGGAGGTTTGTTTCTGGAAAGGGCTGTTATTGTCTTTGTTTTGAAGTTAAACTATTAATGTAAACTAAGTTCCTCTTAAAGTTAATTGACCTATTCCCAGAAATGAACAAGGACAGCCTGGAGGTTAGAAGCAAGAAGGAGTTGATTTGGTCAGATCTCTTCCACTATCTCAGTTATAATTTTGCGATGGAAGTTTCATTAATTTTTTTATTATTTTCTTTTTGATTTTATTCATTTCTGCTTTGTCTTAATTTCTTTGTTCTTTAGCTTTACATTTAATTTAGCTTTTGTTCTTTTAAGGGCCAAGTAGCTATGAAGAGCTCTCTTCTTTTTCTAGTTTCTTAAGGCAGAAACCTAGATTATTGGTTTGATATGTTCTTCTTTTCTAGAGTAAGCATTTTAGTGCTATAAATTTCCCTCTGAGCACTGCTTTAGCTGCATTCCATGTATTTTGTCTTATTTAATTAAAATATGTTTTTCACATTGCCTTATTACTTCCTCTTTGATCTGTGTTCTCTAGGCTTACATTCTTTAATTCCATATGGTTGGCAATATTCGAGATATCTTTTTTGTTTTCATTACTAGTTTAATTTTGTGTGGTGAAAAAGGAAATAAATAGTGAATAAAACAATAAGATAATTTTGTTTGGTTAGATAACACACTTTGTATGATTTAAATTTATTGAGGATTGTTTTCAGAATGCTATCTGTTTTGGTGAGTGTTCTGTATGTATTTGAAAATAATGTGTATTTTGCTGTTTTTTCATATGAGGCTTCATAATGTTAGTTCAAGTTGGTTGATAGTGTGATTCAAGTCTTCTATGTCAGTGTCTGCTTTATTGATTACTGAGAGGGGAGTGATGAAGTCTCCAACGTAATCATAGATTTGTCTCTTTTTTCTTTCAATTTTATCATTTTTTGCTTTACATATTTTGAAGATCTGTTGTTAAGTACATATAAATTTAGGATTGTTATGTGTTCCTGATAAATGACCTCTTCATCATTATGTAATATTCTTCTTCATTTCTGATAATGGTGTTGCAGAACTTTGCTCCTCAGTTCACCTAAAACTGGGTTCTTGTCATATAACCAGGAAAAGTTAGACATGCAAACACATTGAAGGGTGAGGGGAATGGAACCTATTGGGCAAAAAGGAAAACAGAATAAAAACTCTCAGAAACACGAGAGGGATTCCTGCTAACAGGCCCCCATCTCACAGACTGATTCCAGGCCACACACACAAACTGGAGAGGCCAGGCTCTTCCCCACCTGCACATGGCATAAGCTTCCTGTGGCTTTGCCCCAATCTCCCAGTGTGCAGGCAGGTTGGAGATTCCGGGGACCCTCTCCCTTATCTGCCTCCTACATCTATCAATGGGTTTTGCTTTAAATGGGTGGGTCTCGCTTATTGATGAGTCCTGCCTCAGCTGTAGGAGACCTCTAATTGTCTGGGTCTGGGATCACTTACTGTTCCCTTTGCAGGCATTGAAGGTTTTCATTCTTTAACTTCTTCTCTGATACAATATGCCCCAGACATGACAGTATATGCTATCTCTTTCCCAGCAATTTAAAGCTTATGTTCTTTTAAGGGCCAAGTAGTTATGAAGGGTTCTCTGCCTTTCCAATAGGAGCAACCACTCCCTCCTATAGATTTGAGGGTAGCTTTCCTCGTACACCAGTCCTGCTCCCAGTCTTCCTCTGTGAGCACATAGGTCCTTGAAAAAGTGTGGCTGTGAACCCCCCTGGGTCTGCAGTTCCCAAGGATTCTATTTTCTCATGCTAGTGCATAGCTGGCCTTCAGCAATCTATTAAAAATTTTAGCTTAATTCTTCATATCCAGTCATCAGAGGCCCCATCTTCCTTCCACTGCTTCAGTTCCCTGCTAGGATCAAGAAAAGTAATAATTTTACAAATTATCCAGCTCTTTTTTGTTGTTATTGCATAAGTGATATTCTCTCCAGCTTTTTATGTTCTAAGAGGAAGCCAGAAGTCCTAATAATTCATTTTGTTACAAAAGTATCTGTTTATGATGGATGGGAAATTGAATGTAAAAAAAAAAAAAAACTACTGATTAAGAAGTGCTGGTCTGTGACTTTATGAAGTTATGTATATTTTCATTCTATGCCACATCTTGGTCTAATTAGGTCCTTGGGTTTGTTACCTGGTAGTAAGTCTGGCTTTTTGTTGTTAGTTCTAAATTTACATATTTTCAACCAAAAGTTCTAGTATGGCAGAATTTGCTGACTATGCATGTAATCTCCCTATTATCCCCTTTTCCTTTTAAAAAAATTTATTGCCAGGTGCGATGGTGCACACCTGTAATGCCAGCACTTTGGGAAGCCAAGGCAGGTGGATCACTTGAGGTGGTCAGGAGTTGGAGACTAGCCTGACCAACATAATGAAACCCTGTCTCTACTAAAAATACAAAATTAGCCAGGCGTGGTGGCGCACACCTGTAATCCCAGCTACTCTGGAGGCTGAGGCAGGAGAATCGCTTGAACCCGGGAGGCGGAGCTTGCTGTGAGCCGAGATCACATCATTGCACTCCAGCCTGGGCAGCAGGAACGAGACTCCATAATTATTAAGATGAAATTCACATTGAACATTTAGAAGTGAACAATTCAGTGACATTAGTACGTTCACAGGGTTGTGTGACTCCTTCTATCTAGTTCTAAACATTTCCATTGTTCCAAAGTGAAGCTCATAACCCACTAAGCAGTTTCTCCCATTCCCACTTCTTCCAGCCCTTGGCGGATAACAATCTGTATTTTGTCTCCATAGACTTATCTATTTCTTATAAATATTATAAATGATTATGACATTTATATATTTCTTATAGAGTCTTACAATTTGTGACTTTTTGTAAATGACTTTTTTGACTTATGTTTTCAAGATTCGTCCACATCATAGCATGTGTCAGTATTTCATTCCTTTTCATGACTGAATACTATTCCCTTGTATAGCTATACCACATTTTGTTTATCCATTCATCCTTTGATGGACGTTTGGGTGTTTCCATCTTTTGGCTATTGTGAATAGTACCACTATGAACATGTTTTTATTTTATCTTTTGTTTTTAACTTTTAGGTTCAGGGGTATATGTGCAGGTTTGTTACACAGGTAAACCATGTGGTTATGGGGTTTTGTGTACAGATTATTTTGTTACTCAGGTAATAAGCACAGTATCCTATGGGTATTTTTTCTGATCCTCTTCCTCCTACCACTCTCTACCATTAAGTAGGCCCCATTGTCTGTTATTCCCCTCTTAGTGTCCATAAATTCTCATGGGTTAGCTCCCATTTATAAGTGAGAACCTGCAGTATTAGCTTTCTGTTCTTGCATTAGTTTGCTTAGCATGACCTCTAGCTCCATGCATGTTGCTGCAAAGGGCATGATCTCATTTGTTTCAATGGCTGCATATTATGCCATGGTATACATGTACCACATTTGCTTTTCCCATTTAGGTCAATTTCATGTCGTTTTCTGTTTGTTTGTTTGTTTGTTTTGAGACAGGGTCTCACTCTGTTACCCAGGCTGGAGTGCAGTGGCGGAATCATGGTTCACTGTAGCCTCAAACACCTGGGCTCAAGTTATTCTCCCACCTCAGCCTCCTGTGTAGCTGGGACTACAGGTGTGCACCACCATGTCTGTCTATTTTTTTTTAAATTTTTTTGTAGAGATAGGGTCCTACTCTTTTGCCCAAGCTGGACTTTAACTCTCGGGCTCAAGCAGTCCTCCTGCCTTCGCCTCCCAAATTGCTGGGATTAGACATGAGCCACTGCACCTGGCCTAATTATGTCCTGTTTGAGTACCTGTTTTCCATTCTTTTGGGTATATACCCAGGAGTGGAATTGCTGGATCATATGGTAATTCTATATTTAACCTTTTAAGGAACATGCTATCTCCTTTGACACTATAATTTTTAATCACATTGTTCTTTGAGTTTGTCTTCCCAGAGGATCCTGACTCTTCGTTGTTGAAGTGAGACAGGCAAGTTGTCTTTCTACTATTTTCATGTAGGAGCCTTTGTAGCTTCTCTAAGGTTGAGTTTTTGGGTGTCCTTTAGGACTTTCTTAGCAATTTCATAACCTTCTTGGATGGAAGATACAACATGGCAAAATGCAGTTGAGGATAAAGAAGTTGTTTTTAATAATGAGAGCTCTCTTGAAAGGTAATGAGTTTCGCGTGACAAGAAGCACTTCCGGTTGCCTGTGGGAAAGTTTCCTCATCATTCATGGTGGGTGACTCACTGTCCTTGACTGCTCTTCTAATCCGGGGGCCTCTGTTCTCCCACGGTAGATGCAGCACACAGAACTGCCGAGGCATTTCCAGCAGTGGGGTTCTGTGCTCAGGTTTTGAACAAAGACAGCATGAGGGACCCTGACTCACTCATACACTTCCTAAGGTCGATGAACACATTTTCACCCCTTTTAGTTGTGGTAGGTAATGCATTCATAAATTCAAGCCCTTTTCCCAGATTGGAGTAGATAATTTGTATCCATCTCATGATTATTCAGTTATTCAAGCCAGGATGACTGTGTGTTTTCTATCAGAATTTGAGCTGCCTCGGCAAGGTGCAGACTTGTATCTGCCCTTAGGTTAAAAATTCCGGCCGTGCGTGGTGGCTCACGCTGGTAATCCCAGCACTTTGGGAGGCCAAGGCGGGTGGATCACGAGGTCAGGAGTTCAAGAACAGCCTGGCCAAGATGTGAAACCTTGTCTCTACTAAAAAATACAAATATTAGCTAGGTGTGGTGGCAGGTGTAATCCCAGTTACTTGGGAGGCTGAGGCAGAGAATTGCTTGAACCTGGGAGGCGGAGGCTATGGTGAGCTGAGATGGTCCCACTGTACTCCAGCCTGAGTGACAGAG
>NW_016107326.1:6870462-6886855 GCF_001604975.1 Cebus imitator
TGTGTGTGTGTGTGTGTGTGTGTGTGTGTGTGTGTGTGTGTGTGTCTGTTGAATGTCTGTCTACCACTAGAATGCAACGCCCAAGCAGGCAAGGACCATGGCTCCACGCCCAAGCAGGCAAGGACCATGGCTCTTCTACCTTCCACAGACTCTCCAGGGATGGCACTATACTTGGGCGTGTGGCGTGTGGCCTATTCCCTGTTTGTCATCCCAGGTCTATGTTTTACTCTTCTTTACCTTGCTTTGTGTCCTGGCGGGGTGGTGCTGCCCTGAACCACCAGGCTCCATTGCCCTCTTGCTTCTGGTTGGGTTTAGACAAGGAGAGGTAAGGCTACTTCTCCTCCCATTGCCACCTGCAGATTTGTGGTTCTGGCTGTGTCCATCCAGGACTATACCCTTCCAGGTCAGGCTGCCCTCTGTGCAGGCCCCCAGCTCTGAGTCTCACCATGCGTCTTGCCCATGGGTTTCTGCTCTGGGTGGCTCGGTGCTTCAGTGTCCCCAAGGTTCCTTTGATCTTGCCATCACCTCTGTAAATAATTTGTTTTTTTAAAACCCCAGGTGAATGTGCCTTCTCTTTCTTGCCAAGGTCATGAAAATGGGCTGAAGTTTTTGAATAGGGGAGTGGATGGATGAAAGGATGAAGGGGTGTGTTTGTGGCTCACCCCCCATGCGGAATCTCACTCTAGCTCTGTCTCACTGGGAAGCCTTGCCCTGTCTCATGTCTCTGACTGCCTTTCCCCTGCACTCCCCTGTCTAAATCTGTCCCAACTGTACTGGCTCCCTTGCTATTTCTAGAATGTACCAAGCAAGCTCCTACCTACTCCAAGCCTTTGCTCTAGCTATGCCCTCTGCCTGCAAGTGTCTTCTCTCAGATATCCACTTGGCTAACCTTACTTTTTCTAGGTTTTGCTGAAATCTTACCTTTTCTATGAACCTCACTAAAACCACTGTATTTAATACTGGAAACTACCCTCCACGAATACCGCCTTGGCAGCCAAAGACCCCCTTCACCCTGTTCTGTGTTTATTTTTTCCAGAACAAATACCATGTTTTAAGAAATTGCATTTAACTTATATATTATGCATAATATTTATCATCTGTTTCCACGTACTAGAATTTAAACTCTAAAAGGCAGGATTTTGTTACATTTTTTTTCCCACAGGTATATCCCAAACTCCTAGAACAATGCCATCTTCACAATAAGTGCCTGTAATAGGTTGAAGAATGCCTTCCACCCCAGAAAATATGGTCACCTGGAACCTGTGAATATGGACTTATTTGGGGGGAAAAAAAAAAAGTCTTTACACATGTAATTAAGTTCAGGAGCCTAAAATGAAATCTTCCTAGATTAGTATAAGCCCTAAATTCTAGGACAAGTTCTTTTAATAGAAGAGACAGGGAAACAGACACAGAGACACAGGGGAGAAGGCCATGGAAAGACAAGCAGAGACTGGAGTTATTAGCCCCAAGCCAAGACATGCCTGGAGCCAACAGCAACTGGAAGCGGCAAGGATGGATTCTCCCCTAGAGCCTTTGGAGAGAGTGTGGCCCTGCAGACTTCTTGATTTCAGAACCCTGGCCTCTGGAGCTGGGAGGGAATAAATTTGTGCTATTTTGTTTTGTTTATTGAGACAGTCTCGCTCTGTCTCCTAGGTTGGAGTGTGGTAGCATGATCTTGGCTCACTGCAACCTTCTCCTCCCGGGTTCAAGCAATTCTCCTGTCTCAGCCTCCTGAGTAGTTGGGACTACAGGCACGTGCCACCACGCCCAGCTAATTTTTGTATTTTTAGTAGAGACGGGGTTTCGCCATGTTGGCCAGGCTGGTCTCGAACTCCTGACCTAAGGCGATCTGCCCGCCTCAGCCTCCCAGAGTGCTGGGATTATACCGTGCCCAGCCAAATTTGTGCTATTTTAAGCCAAGTTTGTGGTCATTTGTCATAGCAGCCCCAGGAAACTATTAATATAGTGCCCAATAAGCATTTGCCAAATGAGTCCATGCAAGCCTTGTTAACACTGATATGACCTCCATTTGAAATAATTCTTCTGCTTTGAATAGCTACCAATGCCTGTTAGTAAATGTGAGTACGTCTGACATTTAAGCAATGTTCCAGTTTGGGATATGGTCCATTTTTGCAGTAGAAACTTAAGTTTCCTGAAAATTTTCACCCACTATGCTTAACAGTTTAAAGTCTAACCTAACCCCAAATAATTGCTTTCACTTTAAACCTATCAATAGCATATGGAAAATGAATTCACAAATTATTGGTTCTTCAGGCAGTGGATGGGAACCCCTGTTGGTCCTTAGCCACGAAATATCCCTGTGTCATTTCCACATTTTTATCCTGAGTCCCTCCTGCTGTATTTAAGCTAATTCTCAGTGATTGTGTTTGGAGGAGTCAGTCACAAGCATCCATGTGATCACCCTTTGTGTACTTGACAAGGGTTATTTTGTCTCTCCCAGGCCAGTCCTGGTGCGTGCTGGGCTCGTGATGCAGTGTGGTACTAACTATCGGCTCCTTGTAGGAGACGGAAGGTAAATCAAATTGAAAACACCTTTCCTGTGTAGTGCATCTTCCAAATGTCCTCAGGTCTCTATTACATCTTCTGGAGGCTGCCAGATTCTCTGCGGGACAAGAGGAAGCTGGAGCAGCTTCTCTGTAGCGACAGAAGGTGCCATTAGCAGAAATACATCATCTCCCAGTGGTGTTAGCAATAGCAGAGTCCTGATCATGTCCATTCTTTTGCCAGACTGAGCAGAGAGTCCTCAGAGGCAGGGGCTGCTGGTAACAGCGCCTCCATCATTCTAAAATATCCCCCCTGGAGTCCCAGAGCAGCTATTTCTGCCCAGACACAGTGAGAGCTTCACAGAGCTTATTTCAGGCATTGATCTTTCACAAAAGCCTCCCTGCTTCCTAGATTCCGGGCCTTCTCTAGAAGGGGTGGGGGAGATAGAGGTCTGCACGTGGCTAATCAGCTGCTTTGGCTGGGGCTGGATTACCCCTTCCAGGTGTTGCTCATTAGATCTCTTTTCAAAGGAAATCTATTAGCCTGGAGCAGTGGTTCTCAAACTGCAGCTTGCAGGGCTTGGTAAAACAAATTTCTGGGGCCAATCACTAGAGTTTGGGATTTAGTAAGTCTGGGGTGGGGCCTGAGAATCTGTACTTCTCACAAGTTCCCAGGTGATGCTGGCCTAGGGACCACCTTTCGGAACCACCAGTTGAGATGCAGAGAGACGATGTTCTTGTGTTCTCTCCCACTTAGTCTTGGCCTCAGTCCTCCTACTTAAGGCAGTCTTGGCCTTTTGGGGTTGGGCCAGGCCCTGTCTCACCCTGTATCTGGAATGCAGTGAAAACAGCTCTTGATCCTATGCGGCCCATCTGTGCTAGTTACCTCTGTCTCCCAGAAGGAGAGAGAGTTGAACCTTCTTCCTCCATGGCTCTGGTTCCCACTGTTTCTGTTAACACTATTTCCTCCCCTTGGTCCTTTAGCCCTCACAGCTTCCCCCTTTGGTGATTTCTGGGTGCTTGACATGCCTGTGTGGCTCCTTTGACCCTATCCTTTAAATTGACCTTTCTTTTTATTTTTTATAATACTTTAAGTTCTGGGATACATGTGCAGAATGTGCATGTTTGTTACATTAGGTATACATGTGCCATGGTGGTTTGCTATACCCACCAACCTATCATCTAAGTTTTCCAGCAGAATTCAAGACCATTTTTGTTGAATTCTGGTTCTTGCTGGTACAGTGTCCTGAGATATTTCTCCCTTCGAGGGCTGAAGGAGTTTTCTAGACAGACTGAGTCCGAATCACTTAGTCTTTATCTCAAGAGCAGCCTGTCACCCACAGTATAAGGTAGAATTACTGTGGAGTCTCACAGAAACTACAGAAGTAAGAAATTTATACCAAATGGAAATATGGAAGTTTTACCTCTGCTTATTTTAAGCGTGGGGAAGTACTAGCCTTTAAATGTCTCATTACTAAAGCCTGGGAATGAAGAGGGCCTGCTTAACCTAGACAGGTGGTCTTTGGTAATTGGTCTCTAATCCAACCGATTGGTGAACAAATCTGTCATCACAGAGTCACTGGGGCAGCTACCCTAGGCCCAACTTGGCTGTACGTGCCTCCGTGACCTGACTAGATGTAGCTGTGACTGGACCTGGGATTGTGGAGGGACTTCATATGTACATTTTGCATGTGTGGAATGTAACCATCAGTCTTCCAATTAGAAAGGCAGAAAGCTACCTGGGACACAATCAGTGAGGGTAACCAGATTCACATTCCATTTGGGTATGCAAAGATATGTGTGTACATACATGCAAAGATAAACACCCTTACATACATAGAGAAAGGAATGGACAGAAAATCACCCAGATTTAATCATATTTATCTCTGGATATTACAATTACAGATGATTTTTGTTTCCTATTTTTCTGTTTTCTGTTTTTATTCGATGAAGTATTTTTATTATTCCAAAAATATGTTAAGTGTGACCTATGAAATACAGCTCAGTGCCCTGCCCTCTGCTCAGTACCTATCCAAATCCTATTCACATACCACATAGTTCAGGCTCTGCCTCCTCCAAGACTTCCCTGACCCTTCCTGCTTCCAAATTTTGGAAATACTTTTGCTGAGTTGTTGTTCCTACATTAAGTATATTTGTCTTATTTCTTCAAATGCACTGAGTTATGCAAAGATAACAGTTACGCTTTTTACGTTTTCTATTTCTCACAAGGCCAAGTGCAACAGAACACATCGTACATACTTGTTTTATAATGGGCAGTGAATTTCCGAAAGGTTAGAAAAGAAGTAAAAATGTGAAAAACAGACCAAAATACCATCTCTCCTCACTCAACTTAGTTGTAGCTATCCCTCACTGAGACGTCAGGACCTCCAGCTTAATGTCAGTGCCGTGGGGCCTTAGAGCACGTCTCCTGGATGACAGTGCACCTACACATGAGCTGTGTATTACTTTCCTCCTTGCAAAGTGGTGAGCACTTTGCATCAAGCCCAGGAAAGACATTTGATGACCTTAACAGCATTAGTGACAAGGCCTCCATCCTTTTTGGGCACCTTTTGGTCTGCTGATAAGAGAAATGTTTATACTATTCCCAAGAGAAATCTTCTTTTCCAGGAATATACAGCAGAATCAATCAAGTCTTCCCCCTGTCTAAGGCCAGTTCCTCCACCCATGTGATAGATGTCATCAATTTCTTCCCCCTCAGGGGAAGCAGAGTCATTTTTTCCTTCTTTATCTTGCATAGTCAGTGCTGTCTTACAACACAGTAATTCCCCTGAGATTTTGAGAACTGTCTTCTCCCTTAAAGTAAACAACCACCCTACCAGAAGCCCTCTTCAGCTCTTCCTCCTTTTGCTTTACTGTCAAACTTTTCAAAAGACCTGTCTATTCCCATACTCACCATTTCTTTACCTTCAACTTATTCAGCGATTCAGTGCAGTCTGGATCAGTGCAGATTTTGGCTCCATTATTCTGCCATTAGCTTAATTCGCTCCAAGTTGCTAAATCCAATGGACCTCTCAGTGCATATATTATCTGGCTTTTTGGTCATACTGGAAACCTTTGTTCACCTCTTCTTTTTCGAAGCACTGTCTTTACCTGGCTTTAGTGACCATGTGGCTTTTGACCATGGTCACATTTGACCATGTGGCCAAATTCACCTCCCTGGCCACTCTTTTTTTTGTTTTGTTTTGAGACGGAGTTTCGCTCTTGTTACCCAGGCTGGAGTGCAATGGCATGATCTCGCCTGGCCACTCTTATATCGCCATCTCTGTACAGGTTCATCTACATTTACCCAGTTGACCAATGTTGAAACACCTCGGGACTTAGCTCAAGGACCTCTTTTCATCTCAGGCTGTATTTTCTTTCTTGGAGGGCTCTTTCATATCCAGGTTTTCATCTAACGTCCAGAGTTTGAAGGTACTCAGGGATACGTCCTCTGACTGCCAGAGAAGTATTTGCCTCTGCCTTCTTGACACGTCTCAGATGCCTCAAAGATCCCTTATGTTATTCCTGTGCATGGCCAGTCCTCCTTTAAGGACTTCTGAGATCTCAGCACACGACACTCTCACCCCTGCAGGTACGCAAGTCAGAAGCTTGAGCCGGCAGATCTGTTCTACATTCTACCTGCCACACTGCCTCAGCATTTCTCAAAGCCATCTACTATTGTTCTTTTGTTAATTTATTTATTTATTTTAGATGGAGTTTCACTCTTATTGCCCAGACTGGAATGCAATGGTGTGATCTCTGCTCACCGCAACCTCTGCCTCCCAGGTTCAAGCGATTCTCCTGCCTCAGCCTCTTGAGTAGCTGGGACTACAGGCACCTGGCACCACGCCTGGCTAATTTTGTATTTTCAGTAGAGACTGGGTTTCTCCATGTTGGTCAGGCTGGTCTCGAACTCCTGACCTCAGGTGATCCACCTGCCTTGGCCTCCCAAAGTGTTGGGATTATAGGCATGAGCCACCCAGGCAATCTACTCTTGTTCTTTACTACTGTCACCCAAATTCAAACAATATCATGTTCATAGCTTACATTTTTAAAATTCTGGTCTATTATAGCCCCCAAACTAGTCTTACTTCCAGCAGCTTTTGATCCCTTGCAGTCTACTCTCAGTAGATCTTTGCTCCCTTCAGTAGATCTTTGCAAAATACAAACAGACAAATCAGGTCATCTTCCTGCTTCAAACCTTGCACTGGCATAGTCTTGCTTTTAGGGTAATATGGTTTGGCTGTGCTGCCACTCAAATCTCAACTTGACTTGTATCTCCCAGAATTCTCACGTGTTTTGGGAGGGACCCAGGTGGAGGTAATTGAATCATGCCCCCCCCCCCACCGACCCCTGCCATCTTTCTCATGTTCTTCTTCTTCAGCTGATAGTGATAATGAGTAAGTCTCACGAGATCTGATGGTTTTATAAGGAGTTTCCACTTTTGCTCCTCCTCATTTTCTCTTGCCGCTGCCATGTAAAAAGTGCTTTCTGTCTTCTGCTGTGATTCTGAGGCCTCCACAGCAGCGTAGAACTGTAAGTCCATTTAAATCTGTTTTCTTCCCAGTCTTAGATACGTCTTTATCAGCAGCCTCAAAACAGACTAATACATAGGGTAAAGATTGTATTCACTACCATGGCCTGCACCAACCCTGCTTCGCCTCATCCCACTGCCTACCTCTCAGCTCCATCTTAAACCATCAGCATCCCTGTCCCTACTCCCTAGTCATCTTCATTTTAGTTCGTGTGAAGTGTCATTCTCTATCCACCGCGGGCCTTTGCTCATGATTTTTTTCCCTCTGCGTGCAACACTTGAAATCCCTTCTCCCAGTAACCTAAATCAACTTTGTGCTTCTCATTCCCCCCAGTTTTTAGCTCATTATCGCATCCCCAGGGCAGCCTTCCTCCAAGACTAGACCAGATCCTGTGATTTTATGGATCGTCAAAGCAGCCTCTACTTCTCCTTCCTAGCCCTTGTCACCTTTGTGATTTAACATGTTTTCATGTGTTATTTTGCTTCTCTGCTTCCTTAAATAAGCTCCTCAGGACAGGGGCCATATCTTTTTTGCTCGTCATTGATATCCTTAGCACCTAGCATAATGTTTGGACCAGAGTCTGTACTCAGTACACATCTACTGACTGGAAAAGACTTTGGCAGAAGAAAACGAGGTCAATCACTTGCTCCTCAGACCTGGGTTGAGCAAGCCACCACACCTAAATGTTCAAGTTAGAATCAAGAAAGTTCATTTGAAAGTCATGATTCAGGCTTCCAGCACAAATTACATGCAGTTGTGCAAACATGTCAAAGTTTAGTAAATTGAATTTGTTTAATGTAAACAACTTTTGACCAAAATAATAACACAGCTTTAGAAAAAGACATTAGGCACCCACTTTTGAAGAGTTTGTATAATTTAACACACAAGAAAACTTTAATATAATTACATGCAGACGTATACGAAGGATAAATGTTATTTACTTGCTCCAACCTCCATAAAATAAACCTCCAACCATGCTTCAGCTTGCTGCATTAATCCTAATTTAGAAGTCACCCTGGCCGAAATGGCGTGGGCATGGTGGGCTCTCATCTCTTCTTCGCGTCAAAATTAGCCGTTTAAATTAGAACCACGTTGAGAGCGTAGGTGACGCCAGCATTGCGGCACCAGTCCCGGGAGCACTTAAAAGTGGCCACCTGAATTTGATTAAAACCTTACCTGTCAAACCCAGTATAGCTACATTTGAAAATCTTTAATGTAATTAAGAGAAGCACATTATGGGAGGTCAAGTGACTTTCTTTTTGAATTCCACTTCTAATCTGTCGTCAAATGGATGGAAATTGCCGGCCGAGGGAGTTAATGAAAGCTGCATGAGCGAGCAGGGGAGCCGGCAGGGGAGCCGGAGGAGGGGCTGGCGGCCTGGCGGGCAGACCGAGGCCTGCTTCCTTGCAGCGGCGAGGAATGAGCTGGGGGAGCCCCACCGAGCGCCCTCCTTTCTGCCAGGAGGCTCTGGGTTGGGGGTTCAGTCAGCCCCTCTCCCTGAGCACATCGGGGCATGCAGGAGCAGGGTAGGGGGCGTCCGCGCAGCTCCCACCTTATCGCTAAGTGAGATCTGTGGCCAGGACGGCGGGCCTGGGCGGAGTGGAGCCGGCGCCGGCCCTGTCACCCTTCACTCAGAGCCGCCTGATTAGCATCAGGGTTCGGCGCGCCTCTTGCACGGATCCCCCAAACAGCCGGCGGGGAGGGGGCGCTTCCATGAGGAGCCTCAGCTGTCCAGCGCCTGACCCTAAGCCTGTCAGGGGAAGGTCTCCCAGGTCGGCAGCCTTTAGACCTTGGATCTGGGGACGCCCCAAGAGGCCCTGGTACTGCCCTGGGTTTCCTTCTGGGCATGTGTGTTTCTGGCCCACTAAGCCCATCTCTCACTGCATTGGGTGGGTCCGGCTCCGGAGACCCCGGTGCAGTCTTAATGCCAGAACGCTGCCTTTTGGAAATTAAATTACTTAATGCTTTGCTGTGTGCTCTAGCCTGAGGGTGCTGTTGACAGAAGGCAGAGTTTTTCTCCTCTGGTTGCTGTTTCTCTTTTTTCTTTTTGCATTGTATTTGTGTATATCAGCAGAGGTATCTGTGTTTAAAAAAGGATTACCTCCCTCAGAATGTTGCCTCTTAAGATTTGCCCCTGCCTTGAAAACTGACATGAGAATAAACAACGTATTAAGTCTTCACAGAACACTGGTACCAAGAAGTTTCCAAACCAGAGGACTTAACCTCCTTAACCGAGGCCTTTTACCTTTGACTTTCTTCTGCTGGCCCGAGCATGGGCAGAATGCATCAGTAGGGAGAGAGGAGTGTAAGTCTTGTAGTTCGGAAATCTCGTCCATCCTCCATGGAAAACATTGGGTGTCTCCTGTGGGGGGCAGTGTGGTGAGTTATTTGGAACAGAATGGACATTCTAGTAGGTGTTGAAATATTCAGAAGCATCTCACAGTGTCTTAGAAGATCCAAGACCTAGCCTGATAGGTCTTCTCTGTTAGAATTGTGTGGAAGGTTGGCGGATGCAATTGAGGGGCTGGGATGCCGAGAGACAGGCTGTTTATTAAAAGAACCTGTAGAAACCTCCCCCGCCCCCACTGGGCTTGAATTTCTTGGGCTCGGAGAGTTTTTAGTCACTGCCCCATATGAAAAGTGGAAGAGATGGGTGAGAGGAAAGAAGATGGGGGTAGGGGGGAACCAACCTGAGAGTGGTTTAGAATCAGAACAGAGTGTTGGTGAGAGTCAATTTCCAAGGGTCCTCCCTTCACGCTGTATTGCTTTTTCTTAACCAATGAAAAGCCCCCTTTTTCAGATTCCCCCGCATTTCTCATCCATAGCAGAAAGGGCAATGCTTCTAGAAATTGAGATGTGTCTCCAGGTAAAAGCCGCACAAGGCAGTGGGAAGGGAAGTGTCTGTCCCAGCTTCCATTCCACACAGCGTTTCTCTCCCAGCCACAAGTTCACAGGTAAAAGTGAAAAGTTACTCTGGACATCTCTTCCAAAGAGGGCTGTCTGCTCGTCATGGCAACCTTTTCCTGGGGTCTCTGGCTGTCAAGAATGGGGTGCAGAGTTCACAGAGCTCAGCATTGTGCCCTCCTCTCTCCTTGTCCCTTTTTTCCTGAAGGGATCGAGGCTGGTTTGCAGCACTATTTAAAGTGAAGATGCCAAATGAAAAGTTCCTCGTTTTAAGTTGATGCTTATACAAAGCTGCTTTGTGGTTTTTTTCGGCCTGTCAGACTTGTCAGGCCTAGTAAGAAAAAGTATATTGTTTCCAGCACTTGGATTCCTTTCTCCCTGACATCTGCCACTCTGTAAAGATGATAAATTCCTGCCTCATTAGCCAAGGGTGTGGGATTACAGGCTGACAACACATTAATCACCAGCCTCTGTGGCAGGCTGACTAGCAATAGGCATTGTTAACAAAACTTTTCTAATATGTCACTCTTCTCTATGACAGCCTGTAATCAATCATTGTGATTGACGGCGCTGAT
This sequence comes from Cebus imitator, assembly GCF_001604975.1. Lineage (NCBI taxonomy): Eukaryota > Metazoa > Chordata > Mammalia > Primates > Cebidae > Cebus > Cebus imitator. The sequence continues at coordinate 6,880,981 of NW_016107326.1, forward strand.
AGATTACACTATTTATACTTTGTGTAATGAAAGATAGTGTTTCCACCTACTGTCATTTCTGGGCTAGTGGTAGAGGATCAGTAAATGGAAACAAACATAACAGGGCGAGCCCTCATTCACCCCAAAATATCCATAGAACTACCCCACCTTTTGGAGATGAAAAAGGCCTCATATTGGAACTCTGGGAATCACTCTGGGATGAGAGGTAGTATTAGGGGCACCTGGAAGGACAGAGGTAATTTGGATTTTCACAGAGAGCTCTTTGCAAAGGCTACAATCCCAGGTATTGATAGGTCGAGTTTACACAGGTAGGAGATTCCCCAAGCAGCCCTTTCCGTCCCCTCATCAGCTTACGTGTGTGCAGCTGAGCATTCAGTGCCTCCTCCCCTGCCAGATGAGAGATGATTTAGATGTTGATAAAATATTTGTTCTTTCCTGGCTCTGAGGGCAAATATTATCCTTGTTTCCCATAATCGTAAGGCGCTGCAAAAGTCAACAGCACCCAGAGCAAGCACAAAACCAACACTCAGAGAGAAGCCCTTTGCTGGAGGCCTTTGCCAGGGCTTGCTTGTCCCCCTTGAAGCTCAGAAAATTGCAAACAGGATAAGAACGAATCGGCTGAGTTGAAATGTGTTCTGACTCTCACATTCTGGGTATTTTTGGAGGGTCCTTTCAGTCATTTTTATTTTGGTCTGGAAAGCATTCATAAAGGATACGAGCTGTTTTGCCTTGCTGGAAGCTATCACTTCAATAGAGTGGCAAGTAAGGAGCCTCCTGGGCTGGAATCCTAAGAGGGGAGCGTCTTTACCCGTGTGGGGGCCATTTCCAGGCAGTTGGACCACAAGTGCCAATTGTAATGAATCACTTAAAAATGATTGCTTTATTTAATTTTCCTTACTATTGATTAAACACAAGAAATATACTCCTTTATTGTTTAAGGTGGTTAGGGAGATTGCTCATAGGGAGATAAATCTTCATTTGATTCTTCAGTACAGGCATAGATGTGTGATTCCCTGCCTTCCCATTCAATGCATTTTTGATCATTGCATCTCTGCGTTATATGTGGATTGGCAAGGCTGAGAGGGGAGAATAGAAAGGTGGCGGAGAGTCATCGTCGTCGTCCTCCTGGACACTGTGGTGTTGATAGACATTGGACACCTCAGGTCGCCCTGCCAGTTGGCAAAGCAAAAGGAACCTGAGACCTACCCGTAGTGAAATTGCCTTAGAGGCGGATGAGATGGGAGGAGGTGCGGGGAGCCAGGGAGCTAAACTTTAATCTCTCTGTGAAGTTTGAGTGAGCCCAGGATGATTAATGAGAGAGCAGACCATCTGATTAAGCCCCTCCGTGTCATAGGACATGATTAGTAGGTGACAGAGACGGTAACAGTATCCAGCCAAACCCTTGTTTCTTTCACGGCTCCGGCTGTTATATGATTAATGTCCCCAAGGGCTATCTTGGGGTCAGGCAGGGGAACCTGTCAGAACAGGTGGAAGTGACAAAATGGGCAGAAACTCCTAAGGGGGACAGGAGTGGTGAGGGAGAGAATGGAGGGGGCAGGGCGGCCAGATGGAGCCGGTGACCTTTCTCTGATCCAGGCAGGCACAGAGATCATCGTGGGAATGGAAACGAGGAAGAATCACAAAACTGCAGATGTTTCCCAGGTCCTCAATGCATCAAGTACTGCCAGCTCGGACTTGTGGGAGGCACAGTGTGACACGGCACGTTATCACTCGTGGTTTATGTTCTGAGATGGAATGGGATGGGGCCCCTGTGGACCTGTGGGTATGAATGTGGGATGCCCACACCTGTGCCTGTGTAAGCATGCATGTTCATGCAGGTACACTAGAACAAGTGCTCCACTCTGCTGGGGGATTAAGTACATCAAATGGGTAGAGCTGATATTTCAATTTACTGCTTTCTGGGGCCAGTACCTATACACTGTCTTCACTATGCTACTTAGAAAAGATAATATGGGAAATTAATATGGTTTTACAGAATTAACGGTTTTTAGATTTAAAGTCAACTGTAGAAATCTCTAATTCAGGTAATCTGGATTACAGGTGAGAATTCTGAAGTACAGAGAAGGTAATGACTTGCTTGGGAAGTCAAGACTAGATCCCCAGGCTTCCTATTTCCGGTTTCATATACTAAACACTTGATGAATCTGTTGGTAGGAAGCCTCAGACTTTTTCATTAGATGTGAGTTTCCCAGCAAGACTTGAGTCTTGACTCTCCTTATATTCCCTCTTTCCACCCCCCTGGAAGCACTTTGACCTCCTGGTCAAAGGTTCAAACCTCAGTTGAAATGGAGTCTCATTAAGTCCTTTTGGGCAAGCAGCCTTCCCAGATGTCGACTTTGAGAGGAGCCTGTTCTCTCAAGGCAACCGTTTTGATTGACAGGAGTCCTGAGGGTAGCCATTTTTACATTAAAGGGAAACTGGTTTGTGTTGAGTTTCATTTGGCAAGCCTGGCTTCTCTCTTTCCACCTTTGATGCCCTATGTGTCTGTTACGCATATTCAAGAGTCATTCCAGGGCTCTAATGGGGTCTGGTAGAACTTTCATCAGCAGCTATTTTCCAGGGCTCTCTGGAGTTGCCAGGTTCCCTTTGTTATTCACATCTATCCAATAACTCTTGCTCTTATGTTCACATAAAAATAGCTGGGTTAGAACTTGGGCTAGGCAGTGACCAGCCCCCTACATCTGCTGATCTCTAGTGCAGGAGTTTACAAATTGGACATCTTTGCTAGCTAGGAAAAAGATCACCTTGCAGTATGATTTTATCCATACCAACAGTACACATGCTTCAGTGAGTTGCAGCTGTGGACTTAATTGCAAAGCTGCACTCAGTGTTATGATCACAAAGAAGGGAGAAGGAAGAATGGAGATTGTATGGGATTTCACTAAATTGTGTCAGTGAGGAAGTAGGTTGAATAAGAGACCTAACCAGGGCATATTCATAACTCTGTCTCCTGACAGTGGTTGATCATGTAGGATTTTGAGGTCAATTATCTTTAAATAGCTCTTCTGGTTGTGGGACAAACTGGGAGATCTACCCCACATGAGGGTAAAGTACAAAGGATACTAAAATCTTCCCAGAGTTATTAGAGTCCCCCGGGCAGCATTTTAGAACAGGTAACCATCTCCTAGAGATGGCTTCTTCCCAGGCCATGATTCTGTAACATAGGCTTTGGGGGATCAATTATGGATAAATAAATGTTCATTAGCTTCAGAGCTCTGGTATATGATTTTTGCCATGGGTTTTACCTCAGCATCATACAGCCTTACCAGGCCAAGCAGAGAATGACCTAGAGCTCCAAAAACAGTCACTTAAAGACTGGCTCCTGTGGCCTTTGAGTGAATCATATAAAATACAACCAAGATGAGACTGAATGTCTTCCATGGTCAAAGGGAACTATCTAGGAGCCTTTCTATGCGCTGATAGAAAAATTTGAGCAAATTTGATCCAAGAGGCTACTTAGCCTTTCCTATAGTATTTAGGATATTGTGAGACAGTCTGGTGTAGTGTGGTGGTGGTGGTGAAGTGGTGATGTGTTTTAGTACAGAGTTCATCAGTTGCTTTGGAGGATCATGAAGTCCTTGAGACTTTCTCCTATTGCTATGTAGGCTGAAATGCCAAAAATTCAGGCTTTCATAACCCACAACAAAACCTCATTTTTTCCAGGATATTGACCCATTCCCTCTGCACACTGCTTCATGGTAGAGCCATGCTGTTGTGGAGGTGACTCCCAGCTTTGATGTTAGTAGACCCTAAAGGTACTTTGGGGTGTCACTGTGACTCACTGGCAAAATCTGGGAATTATGAGAGACCACAAGCAAATGGTAGCTAATGATACAGTATAGAAGTTTGTGAATAATGTACATTCATGTAAATTAGACCAGATTCACTTTGGCTGCCTTCCTCTATAATTTCTTGAGCAGGGAGAGAGGAGTGGAGTGGAGTTAATTAGCTTAGGGAGAATCGAATCTCACCTTAAGGGAGCCCTTGAGAGTGGGTTGGGCTCTATAAAATCATCCTCCAAGCACTTGGGCAGAAAAATGTTTGAGAACTTCTATATTAAGATGTAGTGTGCTAATGTTATTACCCAATCAGAGCGTGTGACAAATAGTTTAATGAAGAACAGCAAATATTCTAGGTAGCAGATACTTCTTTACAAAGGCAAAAATGAGCTGTATTTAAAATTCAGGAAATGCAAACTTAGGTTCTTTTGAGACTAACACATATACAAGATTCTGCCCTTTTATAAAGGATGAAAACATAAGAAAAATGTAGTGTAGGAGGACATTCACTTATCTTGGAGGAAAAGCCCGTTCTGTGGCCCCATCAGCCTGGACTCCCAAGCCCAGGGTACCAAGCCCTTTTAATCCCTTTTGCATTAAAAACATCACGATCACATATTTTCTGTCCTGTTATTTATCTTTTTCTTTTTTGAGAATCTGAAAATGAATTCCTTTTGTATATGATTGTTTAAAGAAACTAGCCCAGAAAAATCAGCCTGTGCAGATACACTTTTTTTTTTTTTTTAGTAGTTATATTCTTTTTGCAGTTTGGAACTGAGGCAAATGGAGGTCTCCTTGGTGCCCTGGAAGCTGCAGCCCCTCTTTTAGCATTTTTTCAAAGGGCACAGGCCAATCTGCCCATAATGAGCTTGGAAAGTGAGGATGAAGTTCCTGATAATATGACACAAATTTCTTTACTTTTGCTCCTTATTTTATCTTAATTAGTCCCTGTAGAAAGGATTGATTTTTGAGAGGCTTGTAGTGAACATCTGTTGGTATTCCTGGGGTCATTCTTTGCCTGTCCTGTGTTTGACATTTCTTGTAAAAGAGGAGGCATTTGTTCATATTGACATTAGCTGCCTCTGTATCTCTCGGTGGTACAGATGGTCTGTGAATAAAGACATCAAGCTAATAGGCAAGATGACAAGCTTCAATAGAGCCGGGGCTCCTCACACTTAAATGGCAGGGCAGCATAGATTGCTTCTGCTGAGGCTGGGGTATGTGGGTAGCAAAGCGTATGGAATAAGTTAAAAATGAAGAGGGAACCTGGAAGATGACTAGAAATCTATCCCTGAGACTGCAGGGGCTTTTTATTGTTGTTGTTATTATTAGTGGTCCATATAGTATGTCAAGCTTCTAAGATGTGCAGGGTCGGAGAGAGAATGTGGAAACTGGCTTTTCTGCCTATCTGTGACCATGCATTTCTCTCCCCGGAATGGGCCATGCTAATCTCAGAAGGGAGCTATTCTCACTTTCTGGGGAAAGTATGTTCATGCTCCTCCTTCCATCAGAGGACAGTCACTCTTAAGGCTAGGGGCTGATTCTCCCCCCAACCCCTTGGAAACCATGTTTTCCCGAGGGACTTCCAGGAAAGCAACACTCTGGAACCTTGTAATTGTGTTCACTCCTGAGGTTCTGGCCTTTCTCCAAAATGCATGTCCCAGTTTGGTATAATAATTCATCATGGTTTTGGCATGATGATTCTCAATTTCAGTCCATTTATATTTTAATCATGAAGCACCTATTAAGACAAAGAGGTTTTTCAGTTGATTCTTACCAGTGTGTAATGCCACATCTTATGTTACCTAGTTCAAGCCTGAAGCTCTGGTGTTGGGTGGACAAGCCCCCCATGTGTTAGGGTCTCAGTTTCTGCTGTATCCTTGCAGCTTTTCTCTTCCCAGATGCTGGAGTCCTCATATTTTCTGTTTGTCCTCATTAGAGCAGCCCCTCCTTGACTCAATTACCTGAATAGCTTTTCTTGCCTTCTCCTGGACTGTTTTTGTGTCTGTTACACATTCTTTATTTTCCGTTTGTCATTGATGACATGTCCACAGGTATGTGTTGAATTTTTTTTT
>NW_016107326.1:6886865-6962791 GCF_001604975.1 Cebus imitator
TTTTTTTGAGACAGAGTCTCACTCTATCACCCAGGCTGGAGTACAGTGGAATAATCTTGGCTCACTGCAACCTCTGCCTCCCAGGTTCAATTGATTCTCCCACCTCAGCCTCCGGAATAGCTGGGCCTACAGGAATGTGCCACCACATGTGGCTAATTTTTGTATTTTTAGTGGAGACAGGATTTTGTCATGTTGGGCAGGCTGGACCTCAGGTGATACACCTGCCTTGACCTACCAAAGTGTGCTGGGATTACAGACATGAGCCACCACACCTGACCAGGTATGGTTGATGTTTAATTTTCATACCCCTCCATGTTGCATGGATGATTTGAGGTAGCTTATAAGGATAAAAAACTATAACAAAAATAGGATCTTGCCAATACATTGGAAAATATTTAAAACTGGGGTGGTAGTATAAGAAATGATGTTCTATGATAGATCAAAACGGTATCTGCTGATCCTCATAGGTTGGTGTAGATTAGGATTATTTTGAGTTTGTGCATACCAAGGACTTGAATCAAGACCAATAGTTTTATTTGAGGGAGATAAAATTAGCTGTGAAATGGAGTAGGTAGATAAAAATAGAATTTATTTCTTGGTTGATTATTCTTTATCTTAGATGTTAGTTGATATTGAGATGCTTGTATGTGTTGCTCATACCACCCACACATAGGATCTCAATTTTCCAGCTCTAGGAAATGGGAGAGACCTACCTAATAGGTCTCTGGTATCTCCAAGGAGGAGAACGAGCTATGAAGGAGAAGGCAATAGGGAGAGAACAGGGAGAGTAGAAAGGAAGAGGAAGGAGAGGAGAAAGGAGTTCTCTAATTAGACGAGATAATGATAAGATTAATGACGTATTCTAGTTAATGAGGCAATTGTCTGGCAGAGAATGTTAAGTATTCCCAGCCCATTTCTGTGGGCTCGAGGCTCCATTTGAGAAGCTGAATCAGATATTTAAGGAGGGAAAATTGGGTTTCCAAAAGGCCAAGGCAAGAAAACAGTTGGTCGACAATTGCCCATCATCTGTTTGATGCAGGTCAGATGGGGACATGACCCTCCCTTGGTTTCTCCATTGGGACTGTGTCCTGGCTTCATATTTCAACTCTACTGACTCTTGAGAGGGTTGTCATGAAATGAGAACCTGCTCCCCTTATTGTCATTCTCCCATGCCAACTTGGTTTTTCGCTGCTCAGTCACTGTTTGGGTTTCCCCGAGTATGGTGAATGCCCACAGGATGGGGACCAGATATCCAGTATTAGATTCAGTCCTCTGTGTGGAGTCAACATCTTTTTGTCAGACTGGGAACTCCCTAAAGACAGGAATCAGTGTCTTTCTTAATATTTTTGGAGCTTCTCAAAGGAAGCAATTATTCCTCTCCTCTTTGCTCCCCTGAATGCTATGGTTCCCATTGGGGATCATGCATTACTTTATTCCACAAACAGTTATAAAGACCTAGTATGTGCCAGGTACTGTTCTAGGCAGTGGAGATACGGCAGTGAACAGAGACTGAGTTCCTGTCCAAGGAGCTTGCATTTTGGAGTGGAGGAGGTAAGAAAGACAGATAAGTAGATAAATATGTCAAGCAGGAGGTCATGCTATTACATGCAGGATGATCGGAGGTGGCCTCTCAGAGAAGGTGAACTCTGACGCTATGTGATATGCAATCCTTTGATCAGGTGGATTAGAGTTCCAGGCAGAGGGAATAGCAAATGCATCTTCTGTCATCTCTAGTATCTTCAAGGGAGTGTGAAAGACCAGGAGCAGCATCCCAGAAGGCCCAGGGACACCTGATTATCTTAAGTCTCGGAATCAGACGCTCCATCATCTGCTGTGGCAGATTGTCTCCTGCTTGGGCTGTGTCTAAGCTCAGTCTGTGCCAGCAGCCCTTTTAAACCCATCAGCACCTTCAGGTGTTCTCCTTCTGCCTCTCTGTGGGGTCTTTTAAGACTTTGGAACCGGGAAGTCTAGGTTCAAATCTTGTCCCTGCCACCTGATGGTCGTGTGACATTAGGAAAGTCATTTAACTTCTTTGTGTCTCTGTGTCCTTATCTGTAAAATGGAGATAACTGTCCCTTAGTTCAGAGATTAAATGAGTTCATATATGAAAATGCTTATAATAAACCTGTATATAGTAAATGCTATACAAATTTTAGCCACTATTATTGTTGCTAACTTGTTTTAGCAAATAAAAAGTCTTTCTTATAGTGCAAAGCTGGCCTTTTCCCCAGTTCATCCTCCTCCTTACCTACAAAATGAGGGATGGAGATGAACATGAACTCTAAGGGTTTTTTGTTAGGCCTGCCTTTCTGGATCCTACTCTGAGCCACATTCAGCTCACCCCAACTCTAAGGCTGCAAAACTGATTCTGCATTTAATAGATCATTTCTCTGCTCATGGGTTCATGGAGATTGTTTTCTCTGACTCTAAGTTCCTTCAGGGCAGGGATGAAGGTTCCACCTCTGTTATGTCTCCTGGATCATCTAGGATGATCCGAAGGACTGCAGATCTGGGCATTTTATTCTGTGCTTATTAGGGGTTTCAGAAAAATACTGTCTCATGTTTGGCATGCAATCCTCTCATCAGTTCAACTATTCATTCTCCATGCTGTCCTCTGGTGGAGGCAGCATAGTGTGCTGGCTAATAGACCTCAGACTTGGGATCCACATGATCTGGGATGGAATTCTACTGGGTCTGTGACTCTGGGACTAATAATGATCCCTCCTTCTTAAGGTTAACGAGGCAAGGCACCTATAATCCTAGCACTTTGGGAGGCCAAGGTGGCAAACCACCTTGGGAAATAATGGCAAAACTTCATTTTTACAAAGAAAAAAAAAAAAAAAGCCAGGTGTGGCAGCTCATGCCTACAGTCCGGCTGCTTGGGAGACTGAGGTGGGAGGATCACCTGAGCCTGGGAGGTAAAGGCTGAAGTGACCTGTGATTATGCCACTGCACTCCAGCCTGGGCAACATAATGAGACCCTGTCTCAGAAAAACAAAACAAGCTAATATGTGTAAAACACAGAAAAGCGCTGACTGAATGGTCTACAGATAGAAACCATTGATACTGTTATTGTTGTTAATGTTCTCCCAGTGTGCTTTACACATAAGAGTTCTAAAATGTAGGTTATGGTAGTCCTGCTTCTCTAAATATATCTATCTGGAAGGAATTCTTTCACCAAAAGGTGGGCGTGAGGCAGCATTCTGCAGTGTCTCAGAAGCTGGTGCTCATTAAGGCGTGGGATCCTGGCTGAGGCCAGTGGCAAAGCTTGCTTAAAGATACTTGGCCATTTTTCCATGTATCTCAAACTCTGTGCCATGGTAGGGGATGCAGGAAATATTTTCAGAGTGAATTAATAACTGGTTGAAGGGTGGATGGGTGAGAGATGAGCCTCCTCTATCTTATTAAAACTACCAAAGAGGTGAGAGTGCTTTAAGCTTGTCTCTTCCCCTCCCCTATCTCTTCCCTCCCACTCCGCCTTTTGAACTTTTTGTTAATCTTGTTTCATTCTACCCTGTATCATTTCCCCTTTGCTTTCCTCCCTCTTCTGCCACCTTTCCCATTGTCTCTAGGCCCAACCATGACATTCTGTGTCTACTATTTGTTTCTTTTGCCATCGGTATCAAGTACTAGGTATCCCTGAAATCCAGAGTATTCACAGCAAGTGACCCAGATGAAAGGGGGTTGGGATTTTGCTTTCTTCCCTTGGTAACGATTTCTCAGGATGACCCAGAGTTCACCTGCTCAGGTAACAAGACGATGAGGTCCCCCGCCTTCACTTTGACACCCTCTGTGTCAGTGTCTTGATAACAGTCCTTGCCAAGTATATCATGGCTGAAATTGATGCTACCAGGACACAGGAAACTCACACCTTTTCTCAGTCTGCCCCTCTCTCCTCTACACTTACTGCTGTTTAAATGTCACTGCTCTTGAACAAACAGTGGAGTAATGTGTCGGGGAGACAGCTAATGCTATATTTTGGTAAGTTCTTATCAAAATGCCTCTGGCAAGCTATTTGTCTTTGATAAAAAGAATCCTAGTCTTGCTTGTAAAACTCAATAGTAATTGAACCAGGCCACACCCCTGGGAGGTAGTTACCTGTGGATGTCCTGAATCCAACCCCTTTGGCCACACAGTAAGTAGAGTTTGGGCCAATGCCCTTAGCATTAACAAGGCTAAGTAGTCGGAATTCTTTTCAGATTTTGGCTGCTCCCCACATCTCTGAGACGGACTCGCTTTTGGGGCCTCAGTTTCACCATTCGGATGGTGAACGTCCCTGCATTGCCAGCCCATTCCTTAAATAATCTCACCAACCATCTGTGGATAATTGCTTTGTGGGTAGCTTTTGAACAGCAGCTGAGAGCTGCCCAGTCCCCATCATTTTTTGTCTCAAAAGCAGGGGTTTGGGGCCATATTGTGAGTAGAGAAATGTGTGCTAGAATCATTATTACTTATGATCTTTCTACTTAGCTAAGAAGGTATCCCCAGGAAATATTTTTTAAATCAGTAACTTTAAGAAGCTGAAGCTCAAAGGGGATTTAGAATCTGGATTATTTTTCTGATCCAAATTATATATTTTTTTCTTTTGGCCTTTGAAGAAGCAAATAAGATAGTATTTATTTCTCTTGTTCCCCCTTCTGCAAATGCTTAATTGATTTTATTCATGTCAGCTGACTGCAATACAAATAGCCATTTCCACTTCTTCCTGTTAACACCTTTTCTGCAGGGGTGGGTGGAGGGTTAGGGAGAAGCTGAGACAGGTGAATTTCTTCCTACATTTAGCTGTGTTGTGCTTGGAGAATATTTGGAGAATTATCGTTCTTCCAAAATTATCCACAATGTTTTGAAATGAGGTGACCTCCCCTTCAGCAAAATGTTGATATGATAGTGTTTATGAGGATAGTTTGTTATGTTTAAAGAATATATATTTGGAAGTTGCATGTACTAATTAGATTTTGAATATTTTTGTTTCTCGTTGTATCACACCTGAAATGACGAAAAGTTGCTTAATAAAAAAATATTGAACCATTGATGCCTGAGTGGCTGCCCAGATGAAAATTGCCTACCATCTGTCAAGGCAGGAGACCAGACTACAGTGAAGGTTGGGGGCGAGCGTCCCAGCAGGTGGGTCTCTCACCTAGGCGAGGAGGGTGTGATGGCCAAAAGGGGTAGTTCGGGTTTCTGGTGATTGTGCCCCACATCAGGACCACATCCAGCTGGAGGGACAGAGCTTCAAGCAAGCCATTCCAAGGTGATTGTGTCGATCTCCTCAGTTTCTGTGAAGAGGACATCACTGTTTACTCACAGGGCATAAACCCAGAAGGTTTTGTCTGTCCTGCTCCTGTAGAAAATTCCTCCCCTTGCCAATGGTGAAAGAGCCAATACAAAGTCCTGACTATATGTTCTAACTTTTCCTAGAGGGCTTAAGGAAAGAGAGGGGAGTAATAAAGCCTGTGCTTTGAGAAGCCACCTCCTTTTCCCCTTTGTTCTTGGATAGCTATGGAATGCAGTGATGTACAGTTAGGACCTTTCATTGCACATGCCCCAGCAGGTTGAAGAGAGAGGGGATATCCTGACTAACACATTCCCAGACTGCCTTGGAGATGGAGCCTCATGAGAAAAGCCTGCTCTAGGACTTGCGTGGCCTCGAGAGCATTGCAGTTGTTCATGATGGAGCTGGCTTTTCCAGTTGCCTCTGAAACTAGGATCTGCTTTCTGTCTCCCTCCCACACCTTAGATTGAATACTACTCTCATGCAATAACTTTGTATTTTTTGTTATTGTTTTTACTCAATTGCTGATAATCCATAGGCATTCGGCATATATCAGTCTAAGGGTTCTGTTTTTCATGAAAACATGGCTTTGCTCAGTGTCGTGTGTATGACCTGTGGCTGCAGGAATTAGAGAACTGCTGGTAGGATTCTTTAGATAGCAAAAGGAATATTGCAAGGAAATTCGGAGAAGAGAGTCTGCTCCTGCTGGGGCCTTTCATCCCAGCCAATTGTTTCACCTCTCTCCACTGCCTTTCTCCTCTCTGCATTTGGGCTTCTATTCCTTTTTGCGTTTCTCCAATTCTGCCCCCACACTGTCCTTTTTCCATCTTGCAATACATTTTGTTCTTTTTGTTTCTCAATGTAAGGGGCCTCATGGATTGCTGACCAGCCTATTGCAGGGGTTGCATTTAGCTCAGGCTTTCCTCTGAGCCATTTAGCTATGGGCAGAATTGTGGAGTTGCATGTTAAAAACCACAAGAGAGTGGTGGTTATGACAGGCTCTCTGCATGGAATAAGAAAAGAACGATCTTGGGCAAAAGGCTCGCAGCATTCTTCCTGATACCATTGCCAACCAAAAACCACCCTAAGCAGATTGTGCTGAAGGTTTGGCCACTTCTCAGTCCAGATACCTGGCTGACTGTTTGCCTGAAATCAAGCCTGGGGAGCAGATTTTGACTTTTCAGTCCACTTGCTCATAAAGCCAACCATGTGGATACAAAATTGCTCACATAGGAAATGCCAAGTGGATGCTCACCATGCAGCCGTTATGAGCACTGACATTGTTGAGGGGACAACAGGACCCTGTATGCCTGCCTAACCACTGTGGCTTGTGCAAATAGAAATAAGGTCATTTTTTTTTTTTTTCATAGTCATGTTGCCAGATGATTTTAATACGTTGTTATTTAAAACTACCATCTCATAAAATGTGTATATGTGCAAATATTTATACACATGCATGCATGCATATATGCATACATGTTCATAGTGGAAGCATGCTTAACCAATTTGCATTTCACCAACTTGGTGTATCACCCACGTCTGCCATCTTCCTGTGAAACATACTGGCTGAAGCACATCACCCTACATACACATGGCAGGGCACTTCTGTTCCCACCAGGTGAACTGTATGTTTACCAAGTCAGTTGAGTTTGTTCCCAAACCTACTTATGTTAGTTGTGTTTATATTGTAATAATGCAGTTTAATTAAATGTTATAAAGCCAATGAAATGAAAGAGCGCAGAGATTGATTTTTTTTTTTTTTTTTTTTTTTAATGAAAACTAAGGTGAATGTTTTGGCAAGACTCAGTGAGGTTTAGTTTTTTGAATACACTGAACCAAGTGTGGACAAGGCAGCTGTACAAGCTTGGGAAGAAAAAAAAAAATTCTAAAAGAAGTCTGCCCTCAGATTGCCTTTAAACACTTTTAAAGTTCTATTTCCTCTTTAAAGAAAACAAACGGAATTTTAGAGCTACATAGTAAGAATGGTTTATATAAAGCAGTCCATGCTAAGCTTTAGTCAACAGATCGATATGCAAAAGAAAAGGCCTAAGCCTGTATTGAAAGAGCAGCAAATTAATTTGATTCGCAGGATTCAAATTAAAATGTTTACATATGAGTGTAGCATTTTAACCAATTTAAAACAACAAACTAACCAACTACTGGCTCAGATCACAGCGTATAAAGTGCTTCTGGTCACTAATACTTGCCCATAAAATCAGAGCCTGGTAGTTGTGTTCAGAGGAGAAAGAGAATTGGCAAAGAAATTAATTCTCCAATAACTTGTCTACATTCTGTTTTTCTTTCGCCATGCAACTCGGGTTCTAGATGGTAACAGGAAAAGCAGAAGGTGTGTATGTGGAGGAAAATGGGGGTTTTCAGATCCTGGGACAGCTCCCAAGTCTGCTGCAGTGTTCCTGCTACATGCATGCCACAAGGCCAGCACAGGTGGGAAATCCTGTGAAGAGCAGGAGGCTGAAGTTCTGTCAATGCTTTCCAGGTCAAGAAAGTGGGAGATGGCTCAGGAATGTGGCCCCTGACGTCAGCCTGTGCAACTCTTGTCAACAAAGAGAGCTCCCAGTTACAGAAATTAAAAGCAAACTTTGCTTTTGACTGGGAATGTGTGGGAAGTGGTAGCTCAGTGAGTGAGGCCAGATGTCACGTCAACTCAAAGACATGCACTTGGCTTTACTGATGGAGATGGATGTTTATGATCCCCATTGTGAAAAATCCTTGCAGTGAGATCCATCCTTGAACTCTTCCCATCTGTGAAGACGCCCAAAGACTCTAGAGTGGCCATTGAGCAGTCCCTGGGAGTAGCAAGCCCCAGAGTACAAAACCAGGGGCCTTTGTTGTTGACACAATTCGCCACTGTATAGCTCAGAGCTCATCAGGAAGGCAGTCATTAAAGACGTAAGCATTGAGCAGGATGTATTCTATCCAATGCAAATTTGTTTGCTAGAGGACCTCGTGGCTGTGTTCCAAGGAGCATCTACTGTCTTCTAACATCTGTGAGGGATACTCAGTGTAGTACAGTTAGAGACTTATCTATCCTAAGTAAAATAAACCCTCTGTGGCACATAGGAAAGTCATAAATACAGTTTTAAAATATTGGTGCTTCTCAGCATCTCCCCATTCCTCATGGCTCTCTTTTTGACATATCCAGAGTCTCAGAGTCATGATTCTCAAGAATCATTCCAGTGTGCTTCCTAACCAATTCCAGCAGTACCAGGGCCACCCAAATGACAAGTGAACCCTGGGCTGGTGGCATGCCCATTACTGTCACTCATCTATAGGCTGACTCCCCCTTCACTTTGCTTGAGCTCCCAGCTTAGCCACTGATGCTCCTCCATCCTGCAGTCCTACACCTTAGCCAGCCAGGGCCCTTGCCTTTTCAGGCCCACTTTCAGCCAGGCTTCACTCCCCTAGTTCTGTCCAGGCTATTGCCCAAATCACCACCTCCTATGGGCAGAGGACTATTTGTAGCTCCCACTGCAAATTGGTTTGGAGACTGAACGTTAGTCTCCTGAAATAGACCTTTAGTTTGGAGACAGCTCATTTCAAGGCTTCTTGGGCATATGGTACTCAGCTCTGTCCCTCCTTCCCTAGAGGATGTGTGCATGACTATGCTGCAGGAATTGGGCACAGGTTCTAAGAAAGACCCATAACCACTGTTCTCTCCTACCCTCAGGTCCTGTTGCTAAACTAGGCTTGTTTGTTGATCTTCCTTCCCTAGGAGTGGGCCTCTTCACAGTGTGGGGTTCCACAGTTCTGCTCTTTACCATTGGGGTTCTGTTTCTCACCTTTCCCCTGTACCCACACACGCCCCTTCCACTGCCATGCCTTTCAGTGGTCTAGGAAATATTTTAGTGGGAAATAGTCTAAAGTAGAAGTTCATAGTAAGGGGTCTTCCACCAGGCTACCTGGGTTCGATTCCTACCTCTTCTATTCTCTGGCTTTGCTACCCTGGGTAAATGACTTAACCTCTCTGATTTCAGTGTTTTCTTATGTAAAATGGGGTAATAGTATTTACTTTGTAAAGGTTATTATGAAGAATAAATGAGGTTTTCTTTTGTACTTTGAGGAGCACCTGGCATGTAGTGAGCCCTTGATAAATATTAACTATTAATATTATATCTGAACACCAGTCAGTGTGGCTGCTCAAATTCTTTCTGTAGGACACTTCTTGACTACTGTAAATCAGTAGATACAAAAGATACTAGGTTTAGGGTGAGTTCTCAGCGTCATACCCAATCTCCACTTAGACTCATCCATAAATATTCAAAAATTGCTACATGTTGCTAGCCTATCAAGTTACTAGTAAGGAACCCCATTTGGGCAGGCTGCTAGTGTGGAACCTCACCTCTGTTACTCTCAGTTATCCTGTGTGTTTAAAACATCTTAGAATTCTTTGTATCTTTAAATTTTAATTAGGGATTGATAACAGGTTCTGATAACTTGTAAATGGAGACTGATCATTTGTTAGACTGTGTTTTGATACCTGGACTTAAAAATCTTTGATCAGAGGCTGCTGTTGTGTGAAACTAAACCAGACTATGTTTTGCCTTGTGTGTGAAGGGAAAGCGTATTGTTTCTTGGTGAACAGTTTGCATGACTATTGTGATCATCTGTCCTGCTGTCTCCCTGCCTTCAGTGTCTACCCAGCCTAGCCCTTTTTTGTTGTTGTTAAGATTGTCCCACTGTCACTTGGGCTGGAGTGCAAGGGTGTGATCTCGACTCACTGCAACCTCCACCTTTCAGGTCTAAGCAGTTATCCTGCCTCAGCCTACCGAATAGCTGGGATTACGGGTGCCTGTCACCATGCCTGGCTAATTTTTTGTATTTTTAGTAGAGATAGGGTTTGACTATGTTGGCCAGGCTGGTCTCCAACTCCTGACCTTACGATCTGCCCGCCTCGGCCTCCCAAAAGTGCTGGAATTACAGGCATGAGCCACCACATCCAGCTTTTTTTATTTTGGAGATGAAGTTTCGTACTTGTTGCCTAGGATAGAGTGCAATGGTGCGATCTTGGCTCACTGCAACCTCCGCCTCCTGGCTTCAAGGGATTCTCCTGCCTCAGCCTCCCGAGTAGCTGGGATTACAGGTGCCTGCCACCATAGCCAGCTAATTTTTTGTATTTTCTTTTTTTTAGTAGAGACAGGTTTTCACCATGTTGGCCAGGCTGGTCTTGAATTCCTAACCTCAGGTGATCCACACACCTTGGCCTCCCAAAGTGCTGGGATTACAGGCATGAACCACTGCACCCAGCCCTGCCTAGCCTATCTCATAAAATGCAAGTGGAGTAATTTTCCAAGGGCATGATTTTGATCATGTCTTTTTTTCATGCCAAAAAGCAGTGAGGGCTACCCCATTGCCTACCAAAAATTCCCTTTCATGGTCCAGCGCAACCTGGTGAGCTTAA
This sequence comes from Cebus imitator, assembly GCF_001604975.1. Classification (NCBI taxonomy): domain Eukaryota; kingdom Metazoa; phylum Chordata; class Mammalia; order Primates; family Cebidae; genus Cebus; species Cebus imitator. The sequence goes on from NW_016107326.1 coordinate 6,897,557, forward strand.
TAGGTCAGGGAGCTGCTCTTTCCACTGCCCCCTTTAGGATCTTGTGCCTTCCGCCGAATTGGCCAACTCCTGCTTGTCACAAATGCCCTCTGCTTGCTTCTTTGTCTTCCCTTTTAGTTCCCACCCACCCGCTTTCCTATTGTATCCTTGTCTGGACCAGCATCCCACACTCCTATTCATTGTTCAGGACTCAGTGTAAAGCCACTTCTCCCAGGAATCTTTCCCTATTTCCTCTCAGCCAAACAGAATTACCCCTGAGGTGCCATAGCCCTTCATCCCTCATCACATGGGTATCATATACCATTTCTAGTGTGGGGTGTAAGGGTATTTTCAATGGACATTTTTATGTTTCAGTCTTGTATTTACCTGCAATTTTCGCTTTAGGAAATATTCTTAGGAATATTTAAGGTCTTTGATACATATTGCAAAATTGCCTTTTAGGCAATATTATTCCATTTACTGTCTACTGTCTGTGTATTGAGGCCCATTTTCCCACACTCTCTGTAACCCTGGGTGTTATTTGCTTGCCACCTTTGCTATTTTGATGGTTTATATATTTTTTTAAAAAAATTCTTAATTCATGTTGCATTGCTCTAATTTCTAGTGAAACTGAACATTTCATAAATGTGCTTATTAGCCACGCACATTCTCTCTGAATTGTCCGTTGACAGGGCACTTGACACTTTATATCATAGTACTTTTGTGAACTTGTCAGCTACCAAGGATCTATACAACAGCTGTACTGTCAGCCCAGCTACTGTGCTTAGAATATGATACGTATGTACTAAACATTTGTTGAAAGGTTAAGTGAATGAATATATAGGATATGATATTGATGATAGTGTTCCTTAAGCTTTTAAAAATATCTAGACTCTAATTTACCTTCTGTACAAGTAAAGACGCAAAGGTTGAATGCAGCATTCAACATGATCACCACGTGCCTCTCACTTCATAAGTCTTCCACTTTTGTGAGGTTGGTTAAGAGGAGCCCAAGGTTAGATTTGCAAACACAAAAACCTTTGGGGTAGGGAGGTCTTTTGGTCGCTCTCTATGATCCTGGAACCTCATGTGCTCTTTATACTTCTGGACTTCACCAAAATAGAGATCGTGATTTTGGAGCCAAAGAAGAAGGAAGGCAGGGTCAGAGCAGACCCCTGCTTTGGGAGATGTCTGGTTTTCAGCTGAGATGGTGTAGTGACAACTTCAGGGACTGATGCTTGGCTGCTAGGATTGAGTCTTCTTAGATGTCAGCTTATTTCCTTATAGAAAATGAAATCTAATAAAAGCTGGTTTATCTGGCATTCTATCAAGCAGAACATTTTTTATTACATCATATTCATAGGAATGACCCTAAGGCACAGCAAGATGATTTCATGGTCACTTTGGAGTTAAAGATCTTATAAATTTTATTACTCTTCTGAAAATTGGTGATTGTGGCAGATGTGGTAATTTTCCATTTACCAGAATGCCTCAGTTACCAAAGGCAAAGATTTCTGCAGACTTGGAAAGTTTTGTGGGAGCATGTGTGTTACATGTGTAAGTGAGTGCATGAGTGTGAGCATTGGAGGCCAGTGATGGAACAATGAGCTGGAGTCCACTAGAGAGTGAAATGTAGAGCCTTGCCCATTCATTCTGGTTCTCAGATTTCACCAGCTAACGAGCACCTTCTAAGGGTGACTTCACTTTGGAACTGTTTGGTTGAAGCAACGGAAGTAAGGAAACCAGAACCTCCTCAACGTTGTGCTGAAGGTGTTACTCGGCCTCCTTTCACAGAGGAAGTACGAGGCTGGATTATGTTTTGTGTGGGGGTGTGGGTTAAGAAAGCAATAAAGGGTTTTTTCCTTGTGTGCAGGTAGCACCTGCCAATCTGACCTGTTGACAGATAATTGCTTGACAGCCTGGCCTTTGATGTTGAGCTTCACTTAGGCAGGAAGAAAGTTTCCCTGGCACCTCCCTACCAATCCTGGGTGGTCTTGTCTGCTTTCCTTCCCCAGAACTTTGCCCAGGAAACCCATGGATTCAGGCCCCCTGGTGCGGGTAGGGTCAGCAAACCCCAGACCACTCCCCAAAGTGTGGAGAGCAAGGGAGGGGCCTGCAAACCTCAGCTTAAAACAAACAAGTGCTAAATTTAAAAGAATGTTAAATACAGATCAGCTGCCTGGCTCCTGACAGCAGATTTAATTCTTCCCTCCTCTCACCTGATGGAGATTCGCCTGCAGGGTTTGCATCAATTACCCGTCGACATGTGGAAAATGATTGATGAGCTGCCTGCGGCACTGAAGTACACTTTGTCAACCACTCATCATTTATACATCTTATCTCTGCCAGAACAAAAGATAGGACAGCCCCGCACTGAAGTTGGGGATAGGAAGTGGGGAGATGAGGATGGATGTGAGGGAGACAAGTCAGGCAAAGCTATTGGGTGCCCACAGGGACAGGCTTGGGTGGTGAATACCCTGCTGTTGCCTCGAAACTGTCTGATCAGCCAGCTCTTCCACAGGCCCTGGCTTTGCCAAAACTCTGGCTGCTCTCACCTCCCCCACCCCCAACAAAGTCCAGTAACAGAGAACTGCATGCTGCTTTAATTACAGCGTCATCTCAGAGAGCTTTAGAGGCACAGCCACTCTGCAGCTGACCCTTTGCTTTAATCAGCCACTCTTAAGGCAGGATTTGTAACCATCCCTGACAAAGATGAATCACGGCCATGGATCCAGCTTCTGAGAGAATGTTGTGGGGAGGGAGAGCTGCCCAGGGAGCAGCGGCTGTTGGGGCCAGATTTTGGGAAATTGGTGCATCTGATAATGGTGGGACTTGGCAGTGAAATTCATGGTTTTATTTCAACCCATGTTCCCAAGGCTGTGAGACCCAAATGTTTTCGTTCAGATTGAAACGAAAGGTTGGTGGTAATGCTGACTCCTTGTTTGTTCCCCAGCTGTGGCCTCAGGACTGAGACCCCTCCTAAGATGGGAACAAAAAATATCAGCTCACAGAGGTCTTTTCCCTCCATGCCTATATTCTCTCTTCTGGTGACACTATTATAGCCACAAACCCAGGTGATGACCTAACAATCATTTCTAGGCAATAACTGCTGAAAATAGCAATTTTATTATGAGCTGATCTCTATTAATTCACTCTCTATTAAAGGCATCCCGTTTATTGATTTTTTTTTTCTTTGAAAGGAAGGATACTGACAAATATAAAGTCAAGTGACCTAGTTATATAATTTGAGTGATGGACCCAACAGATTCCTTAGTAATTGGTCAGGGGGTGGAGAGGAATTAAGGTAGAAACTTTAACCTTACTATATAATAGGATTTCTCACCAATAAAATGTGATATATTACTTACAAATTGCTAAATAATAAATAAGAATAAAAACTGAACATACTGAATGAATGAATTCTAAAAGGAAGTAATAGAACTATGAGGTAAAACCATGCCAGAAAAGAAGTAACTCCACATAAGAGAATTATGAAATGGAAGAGCAGAACACCAAAGGACCCAATACCCGGGAGAACGCTTCGGCACCTCTGAAAATTTGAAACAGTATTTTGAACTCTTCCACGAGTTTTGTTGATATTGTTAGATGAAAGGTTTTAGTTACGCTCAAGAATTCGTAGATGAGATGACAGTGACAGGAAGCCGGGTGCAGTGGCTCACGCCTATAATCCCAGCACTTTGGGAGGCCAAGATAAAAACTTTTCCCTACGAAAAATACAAAATTAGCCAGACATGGTGGCGCATGCCTATAATCGCAGCTACTCGGGAGGCTGAGGCAGGAGAATCGCTTGAACCTGGGAGGCAGAGGTTGCAGTGAGCCAAGATCTAGCCATTGCACTCCAGCCTGGGCAACAAGAGTGAAACTCCATCTCAAAAAAAAAAAAAAAAAAAAAAAAAAAAAAAAAAAAAAAAAAAAAACAGTGACAGGTAAATATTCATCATGACATCAAGTGTTTTTATCAAAATTTCATGGAGCATGAATTATGCTATACAGAGGGACCCTCTTGGACCAGAAGAGAAGGGCAGCCACTGAAGACCTCATGATGCCCACATATGTGCTAGTGCTGGCGGATCACCCACACTGCATCTCTGTTCTGAGTGAAAGAAAGCCCTTGCAGGCTTGATGAACTGCAAAGTGACAGCACCAAATGGAAGGCATGCGGTCCCTTTAAAGTGGATTTGATTTTAGATGTAGGTGGTAGTCTTATGCACCACGATGAATGCAGTTTTACATTTTTTGTGCTTTTGATAACCCTTCAAGGCTTCCATCTTGGGAGATGGTTACCTATTGGCATTCATCTTGAAAGGTTTGAAAGCTATTTGTAATATTTTCCTAAAACTGCTATAACAAAGCACAACCAATTAGGTGGTTTAAACAGCAGAAATTTATCGTCTTACATTTCTGGAGGGCAGAAGTCTAAAATCAATGTGTCTGGAAGGGTTGGTTCCTTCTGAGGGCTGTGAGGGAGAATCTATTCCATTCCTGTCTCCTAGCTCCTGACAGCCTCAGGCACTCCTTGACCTGTAGATGGCATTTTTTACTGTGTCTTCACCTTGTCTTCCCTCTATAGATGCCTGTTCTTGTGTTCAACTTTTCTATTTTTTTTTTTTTTTAAAGGACGCCAGTTGTATTGAATTTGGGCCCATCCTAATGACCTTATCTTAACTTGATCATCTGCAAAGACGCTATTTCCAAATAAGGTCACATTCACAGTTACCTGGGGTTAGGACAGTCTTTTTGGGAGAACACCATTCTACCCATAACTGTATTACCCAAGAACTTTAATTCGAGAGATTCTACCTTCAGGGCTTTATCTGGTAGTTTAAGACACAGATTGGTATCTTGAAGTGGGAGCTGTGTCACGTCTGATCTAAGAGTGGGCACATAGTAACTACTTGATAAATATTGGTAACATTCATGAATGGATGATACTTTAATCTTGAACTTTCTTGGAAAAAGCATTTTTATATGACATTTGTACTGGGAAAATTTACTAATTTAAAATCTATGAAGTCAACGAACTCCAGAGGGATACAAAATTTTTAGCAAAAAAGACTTTCTTTTAAAAATATGAAGCTTAGTATGGCCATATATAGGGAATCTCCTTTTTATGAATGGCAATTTAGAAGAATTCCCTTGATAATTCTGTTTTTGCAAAAGTCGGTGCATTGGACTGGGTTTATTTTCTTGCCAATACATCGTCACTTGGGGGAAAAGTTCCCCATGGAAACTTTGTATTAGAAGTTTGTTAAAACTGGCTCAATGTTGTTTAAATTATCTGGTTCAAATGCTGATATATAAGGGAGATTCAATATCATGAGTAAACTATTACCTAATATGTACAAATGATTCTTTAGTTAGCAAGCAGGAAGTTTCTGTGTTTTTCAGAAATATATCTTTTATTTACATACAGGTAAACTTTTAAACATATTTTTAAAAAGAAGAAAAAATGGCTATATTTGTCAAAAACTTGTCCAAAGATATGTGTATATATGTATATATATATATATATATATATATATATATAGCAACTTGAGAGATGAAAGTATTTATTTGTATAAAATAAATGAACATTTTTTTGTCCTTAAACTTTCTGTATCTATTTTGTATAAGTTTTTAAAATCAAATATAGTCAATATTGATTTATTTAAACTATATGATGGACCATATAATATACCAGGCTGAGGAAGACCAAGCATATCAACAGCCCAAGGTTGCACCTCCATGTGGATAATGTTAAAGATGCCTATATGTCAGAGATGGCATTTGTGACCTGTCACTCAAAGGAGTTTGTGGAACTTGGAGAGGATCCAGGAGACAACACCAAAAGGCTGCACTTACCAGTGCTGCCTAGCCCTCCTGTACAGCTCACGTTATTTTGCTGTCTTAGGCCACCTTACACCAAACCATTCCTACCTCCATGCTTTTGTTTATGCTGTTGCCTCCTTTTGAAAGGGCCACAATCCACCACTCTGCTGTGTTGAGACAGCTCTTCCTTCCTTTAGTTCCTGCTCAATTCCCAAGCCTTCCTGGACATTCCCATCCCATGCTGACCATTCCTTAAGCTAAAACCCTAAGAGTTAATATCATACGCTTAGCTACCTCATTCTTTCATATCAGTCTGTCTCTAGCTATAATCAGCTCAGCCAAGGAAGATTTGTTTATATGAGACAATGTCTTTGTGACTTGGCTGTAAATAGTGTTGAGTAACTGATCTCACTTGATGAGGTCTTCCTTAGTGATAGCCTCCAATTATTCACTAAGATGAGGGGCAACAATGCTTGTCCATTGTTCCTGCAGGTTAGACTGGGGTTAGACTGGAGGAAAGGGCCTTGGGGAGGAACTTAAGGTAGATGGAATTTGCTGACGGAATGTTATTTACTTGATTAAATTTTCCATTGGCATTGGTACCTACTACCCTAAAGAGGATTAAAAAATAAGAAAGGTCCTCTGAAAGTCAGGAGAAGCGATGAGATGTGCTGTAGCTAGGTCCTTCCTTTGTGAAATGACTTGAGGCTATAGGCAGATGTCACAATGCTCAACAAATGACCAAAGTCCATAATAAACAACAAAAACAACTATAAATCCATTTTTTTAAAACTACTATTTTGAAAAAACAACTACAGTCCCTATGGCACAGCAATAATAACAAACCTAAACTTTGAGTTGGGGTGACAGTGTGTTGGAATCCTGACAAGGTTGAGTGTCCCTTTAAGAGATTTGATCAGAGAGAGATCTGCCAACATCCCAGGGGTTGCCGGGAGCGGGGAGACTGTGGTTCTAAAATTAGGAACAGAAGGAAGAACTGAGGAGTGGTGAGAACTAAATTAGGAGAATGTTTTGGGAAGATTATAATTTCAGGGAGGATAGCCCACGGGAGTTGTGTATTGCCCTTTTGCAACTGTAGACATTTTTCACATTTTAATTCCCTGTTTAAACCTGGACAACTTTAATTTGGGATTAAAAAATGATGGCTGAAACACAGAGCCATGTTCTAATGATGAAGGGCTGTAATTTACAGACCAATTAGAATGGCATTTGTTTTCATTCTGCGGCAACTTTTCTCCCCCAAGCATACCCCTCAATAACAGCAGAACAGATTCCTGGGTCCAAGAGTGGTTCGCTGGAACTGACAGCTGCCGTATGCCTTCGGCTGGCAGGTGAAGGACAGGTTCTGGGCAGCTTCCAGGAGCCACTCCTTGAATTTTGCCCATTTTGTAGAACCACTCTTTCTGCAAAACAATGCCATTTAACTTCAAGCTCTGACACCTTGCCTATTTCTTTTTCACTATAAATAAACCTACTCCCCCCGTTTACTTTGTTCCCCCAGGTCAGGCATTCCTCAATTACAGTCTTAAACCTGACCAAGCTAAAACAAATGGTGACCTTAAGTTATATCTTAAAGTCCTGCCTCATATTGGGATGCAGAGTGAGTTTTTTTGGCATTCTCTTTGACAGGCTGCTTGTAGATAGAACAGTTTTCCATAAGGAATTGAAATCATACATCAAATGTATTGTTTTATATGTAAGCCACTGGAGACCAATGAAAGCAGTTGGTAGAGCCCAAATACCATTACAAATAGATTTATTATAGTGTGTTTTCTCCCACCTTTTTCTAGAAGTTATTACTTTAATCTTAAGAATTTATGTAAGTATGCTTGTGGCTTTTATATGGTTTATGCATTCACTTTGGAGACTTTTAGCTATTTAGTGGTGAGGTGTTTAAAACAAGTGTTATCAAGGAAATAATTTTGGCTTTACATCATTTTTTTATATTTGCCTCTGAATGCTACATATAGAATAGCCAGTCAGCAATATAAAAGAGTTACTGTGGATGTCATGGAAACTTATCTTTCCAGTGCCCTTTAGTTTGGTGTGTTCATCTGCACCTCCAAAAAGCAAGCAGAGATAAACATGCTGTATTCCTTTGCTGCCAAATTAGAAAAAGCTCTGTGCCTTCCTTCCTGAACTGTTTCAAAGACAGAGAACATTAGCCTTCACAGCAATTAAACTCTAGTGTACATTTACTAAAATGACTGGAAAATTTTTTCCAGCCAGCCCCACAATAACAAAGCTGTTAGCAAATTTAAAAAGAAAAATCCTGAATGATGCTCTGACTGGATGAATTAAGCCATCTTGCAAGACCCTTCTCACATATTAATATGTCAACTAAATCAGATTTAATTAACTTTTTTTGGCATATTATTCTACAAATTAACCTATTTAATAATTTTTTTTCTCAAACCCCTGTTTAATTTACCACCTTCTTCTTCACACGCACAGACACACATGCTTACTCGGTCTGGTTTCAAATAGTATGTATAAACTGACGTTTTGATTTGGTAGCCATAATTTCTGTCTGTTGATAGAAGCTTGTCAGTCATTTCCAAGGCAATATGTTGCCATTTAACTGTTTTGATATGTGTGATACTCCTGTGGTTTGTCTAGTTCTTATAAAAACACTGCGTATCCCCTCTGACCCTTCCTGTACTTTCAAAACTTGATACTGATGGGGAACTTGACTCTTCAGTTTCTTTTGAACTCGTTTTAGAATTATGACAGTGTTTTTCTTAGTACAGAGAAGTAGGCACACCTAGGGGACCCAAAGAGACCTGACTGTTGTGTCAAACTAAGAGTGCACGTGTTATTCTTCTGACAGTTATTGAGATCAAAAAGCAGGTTAGCAGTTTTCTTAGACCACATCAGGCCCTGGAGAAGAGACAGAGGCTTTTAAATCTCTCTGTGGAGGATGTTTAGGAGGGACAGTGCCTCTCTGGGGGATGGAGGTCCCTTCCAGTTCAAATACTGTTTGGGAAGAGGGGTGACTGAAATCAGTTTTCTGACCCTGTTTATGTCATCTTCCAGAACTCAAAGGAAGACTTGTAGGTTTGAATTTAAGATCTGTTCCAATCTGAGCCAATCTCCACCCTTAGGAAACCAGAATATGCCACCCCAAAATATGCCTCTCTGGTGTAAGGGTTATTTTGAGGTGATTATCTGGAGGACTACAGCCACAGGAGAAGCTCTGAAAACAGAATAAAAGTTACCCTGTTATAAGGGAAATTTACATCTATCAAGGAAATTTCCATTTATAAGGGTGTCTTCCCTCTGTACCGAGAAAAGAAGGATGACTGCATCACCAGAGACTCCTCTCATTGGAGAAGGTGCCGACAGAAATCTGTAAAACAAAATCTGAAATATGTTTTTGGGACCATACTTCACCAGGATGCCAACCCAGTACGAGTCTCCCCACACTCCCACTGAACATCCTTCTTTCTCTGTTTCATTGGAAGGTGGTATTTAAGCCTAAAGTGAAGCCACCTCTTTGAGATTTGCTCACTTTTTGGGGGGGAGGAGTTATCATTGGAGCTCTGTCAGTCATAGAAGCTTGTCAGTCATTTCCAAGGCAATATGTTGCCATTTAACTGTTGATATGTGTGAAACTCCTGTGGTTTGTCTAGTTCTTATAAAAACACTGCATATCCCTTCTGACCCTTCCTGTACTTTCAAAACTTGATACTGATGGGGAAGTATCCAAAGGATGGCATTTTGGCAGCCTGGGACTTTGAACAAAGTGAGTGAAAAGATCTTAGAAGCAGCTCCAGAACCAAAGACTTTCTGATCTTCTGTTTTTCTCCCCAAGTACAAGGTATGGAACTCTGTCTCTGAAGTTCTCTTATTTGAAGTGTCTCGAGAAGAATGAAGATGATTGCCTTCGATCCCCTTCCTGAAATTTCGTTAGCCAGAAAATATTAAATTCATCTTTCAGGAAGGAAGACTAAGGAATGCCACTGCACCTAGACAGACTTTATCACAGGCTGTTTTCTGTTCTTTGGTCCCATTCCGTTTCCAAAAAGAATTATTTAGAAATTATTGCCTATTTACAAACTATTTGGGCCCAGCTGAGTCTCCTAAAAATGATACCATTTTCAAAGTTGCCTACATTCCCCCAGCCCCCTCTCCTCCATGAAGAGGGTGCTGTTTAAGCTTAAATCATCCCGTCCTTTTTTGAGCCTCATATTTTGTATGGCTCTGGTGCACACCAGCACATTAATAAATGTGTATGCCTTTTCTGTTAATCTGTTGTCAGTTTCTTTCAGCAGGCTCAAACTTTGAGAAGAGGAGGGAAAAATTGTCTTTGCTCCTACATCACACATGTTAATAAGCTTCTGTTTGTTCTTCTCCCTTAATCTGTCTTTTGTTATGGGGGTCCCTTCCAACTAAGAACTACGAAGGGTGGAGAGAATTATTTTTCCTCTCCTGTAACCCTTTCGGCAGTAATGGATTACTGAAAGATTATTTTCAAAGCACAGTTTTAATTAATACTTTGAAATACACCTGGTAATACATACTAGTGGCTGATGCAGTGCCCTTCGGTTGAGAACCTCTTTTAATGTCTAGTTAAAGATCATGTGTAATTAACATACTGATTGTTATAGAACAAATGAATTTAGAAATGTGTATCAAGTTTGTACACCTAAATAGGTTAAGTACTCCCACCTGATGTGTCTCATGCTACTAATTTGCTGAGTAAACATTATTTTTATAGTTGAAAGATCAGTTCCATTCAAGCCTGATTATTTCAGCCATTCCTAATTAGTTTTGTTCAAATTAATGAGACCTTATTAAATTCAAAAGGTGACCTAGATTGGAGATGATAGTCTTGTCACAAATCTCTCTGAAATTGGACCTGTATCCAGCTTTTGAGCCCCTTGGTTCGTCAGCCCCAGTGCATAATCCCCTCTAAGGTTTGCAAACGACAGAGCTTTACCTGCACCTTTGGTTTTTGCTTTTGACCATCAACTTGAATTCAACATATCTGTCCTCCTCGTTCTTTTCTAAGTTGTTTTGTGCAGAGCTTTAGTTTCTTCGTCTATTCTACCTTCCACTGGATCTCCTGTTTGAATCACGGATGCAGTTACATGTTTCCTCCTTACCTAGATTCTACTATTGACTCATAACGCTGCCCCAGTTGGGCTAGTTTTGGGAGAAGCCCTTACTTCAACTCCTCACCTTGTCTCTATCCATAGCTTCTCCGTGGTCCTAGGCTGCAAGAAATTTTCTACCTTAAGGCCAATACTGGAAGACATCTTTTTCTGCTTTAGGATTTGGTTCTCCCCTAATGTAGATGATTTTTTCTTCTTTCAGTGGATTTCAGGTGCATGGAATTGAATTAATCGTACTTCTTCCAATCTGAGCCAATCTCCACCCTTAGGAAACCAGAATATGCCACCCCAAAATATGCCTCTCTAGTGTAAAGGTTATTTTGAGGTGATTATCGGGAGGACTACAGCCACAGGAGAAGCTCTGAAAACAGAATAAAAGTTACCCTGTTATAAGGGAAGTTTACATCTATGAAGGAAATTTCCATTTATAAAAGTGTCTTCCCTCTGTACTCATGCATAAACCAATTGATAGAGATGAGCCTCAATTGATAGGCTCATCTCTATCAATTGGTTTATGCATAGTATTTATAATTCTATGTGTGCATTACTGTAGTCTTGAAAAGGCAATGAATGAACCAACCCAAGAATTAGAATATAGATAATAACATGTTTTTCTACATGGTCTTCAGTGTAACTATTATCTTAAATTTTGTGTGTAATATGCCATTTCATTTTTTAAAATATTTTACTACAAATACATTTATGTACTTAAATAATATCTTGCTTAGTTTGGACTGTTTAAAATTTTAGTAAAAAGAATGTCATGAATTTTTTTTTTTTTCTGGGATTTCTTCACTCAACATTGTGTTACTAAACTTCATCTTTATTGATGCTTATGGCAGCTGTATCTGCATTTTCAATGGTGTATAATACTCCATCATATTCAAGTACAACAGTTTTTTCTCCAGAAGATGGTCATTATGTTATTTTCTTTACTGTTGCTTATTTTGAACAGGCCTACAAGCATCTCCTGGTGCACATGAGCTAGAGTTTCTCTTGGAATAGCATTGCTGGGTCTTTAGTTATCTATACTTTTAACCTTACTGGAAAATACCAAACTATTTTCCAAACAGTTATTCCAGTTTAACATTCCCACCAGCAAAATAGTAGAGATTCTGTATATACATTTTTTTCCAGCACTTCTTATTGTCCAACTTATTATGTTTTGTTGACAATTAAGTGGGTATAAAATGGTATCCCCTAGAATTTTGGTTTGAATTTTCATCTTTCCTTAGGTGACTTTTCCAGAACTGGAATTCTAGATCCCCTTTGCGTCAACAAATCACTAGATTACTGTAAAGCCATCAAACACAAATTAAATAACAGGATCATCTGCAATGCAGCAGTCAGAGTGATGAGGATGTGCTCCAAGGACAGAAGAGAAGTCATTCTTACAGTGCAATAGAAAAAGCTCTGGCCTGGAAGCAACAGAGTCAGTGCCTGGTCCTGGCTCTGTAAGTGATTTGCTGAGTGACTCACATGAAGACCTCATTTTTCATTGTTTCCATTTCCTCATCTGTTACTTGAGGGTATTGATGACAGAGAGTATGCTCTGGTCTAAGTTTTTGTCATTTAGTAAATCATAATCATGCCATTGTTTCGGGTGTTTGTCTTTAAAGCATTTGGCATTCATTTTCTCAGGTGATGCTGCCAATACCTAAGTAATGTAGGCAGAGAAAAGATGAAATAAAAGCCTACAGATTTTGGCAGGGTTCTCCATGGTGTGACTGTGGGGAGACCAGGAAGTTCATCAAACCCGTAAATATCTGCCTTTTGGCCACCCTTAGAGCCTAAAACTCCACAATTACTTACTGCTTCACTGCTATGGTTCTTGAAGGCCTTTGGGTCTGTTAGAGTCTTCCATTAAAATGCAAATGTCCCTGGAGGGGATGGGGAGAGCCTTTAAGCTCATTATCACCTAAATCTTCCACAGGGATTAATTTTTCAGATCCTTTCCCATCAGACACCTGGTTGGAAACAGAGCCTGTGGTAATGAGCACCTGGTTGATGTGGGGGAGCCCAGGGAGGGAGAAGAAAGGTTAGAAAGAGAGGTGGGGATGTGCCCAGAAAGCCAAGCAGGGCTCCCTAGGGTTTGGCCAGTTCCCGCTTCCCACAGGCTCCTCTCTAGCGAGAAACTAAAAATGCAGCTGGTCAAACACACTAGGCTACCGCTGTCTCCTTGGGGAAAAGTTTCCTCTTAGAACTAACTAGAAGAGAAAGTGTACAAAGGCCACCAACCAGCGACACATCCTCCTGTGCCTGCAAGCGGCTGCCGAAAGCCCCTCCACACTACACACTTTGTGGCAGATGCCTCTGAGCAGACTTCTTTATGAGTCGGTGCGAGGCCTGGCCTGGGCTCTAATGTGGCCGTTCTGAGGTGTGGACAGGCCCTGTCAAAGGCTGGGCATTTGTGTGGGTGCCTCGTCTGCTTTGTTTGACATCCGAACAGCTCTTTTAGAATGTGACTCCTGCCCCGCCTCGCAAAGCGGGCCAGAAGGGTGTTGTGGAACGTGCTTGGGCCTGCTCTGTTTTCCCTCGGTCACCCACACAAAAATGTGCCTTCCCCTCTCCTGCCAGGAAACTCCCTCAGCAATGCGTGGTTTTGCCTGGGCTGACCCTGGCCCCTTAACATGTCAGAATGTTAATAAAACACTGCGTCTGTCATAACGCAAGGTTAAATGAAGTCTTCACAACCTGTCCATTACGCAGATGTTTGTGTGTGTGGCTTTCTGCAGCTTCTCTCTGGATACAGCCTGTTTCGGTTTGTGGGCACTCGATGGAGCCTTGGGCCTTTGTCTTTGTTCACCGTTGTGTTTAAATCCCCCCCATTCATTAATCATCACTTTGCCTATTTATCCCAGTGGCAAGGATAGCGAACACACTGAACGTCTGCTTTTGTTTTGGTGGCAGCCTTTGTGAGGACCAAGGCAGAGCTAATTATTAACTGCGAAAAGACGTTAAAACTTTTAGCTAAGCGCCAAATGCCGCATCCACTGAGACGCAGTTTTGTTTAAACCTTCGAGAGCTTGCGGCCAAGCAACTGGGGTGGCTTTCTTTAGCTTTGAGTCCAGGGGAGTGATGCCAGTGTTCAGATAATTAATAGAGGCTCTTCATTAAGACCCAGCCGGGTAGCCGGGTCCAAGTGCCCTGTGTGCACCTTTGAACACCCAGCTGGAGCCTCCAGATCTGACCAGGCACAGGCAGGGGTGGCAGCTCAGACATAAGGGGCTCCTCCAACCTTTATGTCTACATTTCCTGTGCTGTGAAGATCTTTGTTGTCAGCTCTTGCTGACTTTTACACTCTCCATTAGGATCCTGATTTTTCTTTGCTATTGGACTTTTGTGGAGCCAACTATTTAGGTACAGCGATTTTGGCTTATTAAACGGCGATGTGGCTTGTTACTGTCGCCTACTCAGAGGTCCTCCCCAACCACGTTTTCCAAAGCAGTTGCCTAAGCCCACAGCCGTCCATCGGTCACCTCTATAACATTACCCAGCATTTTTTCCCTCCAAGGCATCTGTCACTACTTGAAATAATTTTGTTTATATATTTCTTGTCTGATACTACAATATAAACTCCTTGCATCCTTTGCACTTAGCTCTTGATCATTTCCTGGCATGTATTGGGGTCAAATAGATATTTATTATGTGTAGGGGAGGAAAAATGTATATTTTCCTCTACCTATCCTAGGCTTATTGGCCGGGGGCCTGTAAATTAGATTGCTGAAATATAGGTTAACAAGAAAAATACAAACAGAGGTTGATTAACATGTGCATCATGGGTACACTCAGTGGAGAGTACCAGCAAGGAGTGGTTAGGCCTTGAGCTTATATAGCATCTTTTAAAAAGGATGTTAAGGAGCTTAAGACCAACCTGGCCATGATGGAGGCAGGAGAAGCGCTTGAACTCACCCTGGAGGCAGAGGTTGTAGTGAGCCAAGATCATCCCATGGCACTCCAGCCTGGGTGAAACAGAGTCTCTGTCCAAAAAAAAAAAAATCCGATGGTAAGGGAGAGGGGCTGGTGGTTAAGTTTCTAGAGAAGTGACTGGGCAAAGGAAAAGGACTTTAAGTCTTTAAAGTAGCAAATTATGGGAAAGTAAATATGACTATATAGGGGAACAGATGGAAGAAAGGCTGGTAAAATTTGTCCTGTAGATTCCACTGGGGCCATCTCTGGGTTGATAAAGGTCTAGAGTTGTGTTCAGTGATTGGCTTCCATCCTTCCTGGTGAGGGAGGGTTATGAGGGCACACTTTTTCAAATTTATGTCCTGCTTTTAGGCAAATGGGGTGGTGGTGAGGGAGGGACAGAGAGCCTTTCTTATATCTGCTGCTTCTTAATTATCTTAAGCTCCAAATAATGTGCCAAAGTGGCATATTTTGGGTTGGCATATTCTGCCACTCTTCATGTGAATGGGTAAATAAATAGAATAAATCTGTGAGACTTTTTCCAGGAAGATAATCGTTCAGGCTTTCCTTAATCAGAGCTTCAGGCTTCAGTGTGACCCACTGTCTAATCAGCCATGTCTTGCTCCATGAGCATCTCCCATCACTCTGGGACTAGTGTTCTGTATGCTGCCTCTGTCATTGTTCCCGAGGATCCATGAGTCCATAGTTACTTTCAGATACAAAGGTTGAATCTTCCCATTCATAAATGTGGTATGTACCCATAGTATATTTTAAACTGTACAATTTGATGATTTTAGTATATTCATGAAATTGTACAAACCTCACCATTATCTAATTTTAGAATTTTTTTATCACCCCCTAAAAAAAACCTTATGCTCATTGGCAGTCACTTCTCATTTCTCCCTCCTTCCAGCTCTTGACAGCCACTAATCCACTATCTATCTTTATGAATTTGCCTATTCTGGATATGTAATGTAAATAGTCATGTAATCTGTAGTCTTTGGCTGGGTGTGGTGGCTTATGCCTGTAATCCCAGAACTTTGGGAGGTGGAGGCAGTTGGATCACCTGACGTCAGGAGTTTGAGACCAGCCTGGCCAACATGGTGAAACTTCGTCTCTACTGAAAATACAAAAAAAAAAAAAAATTAGCCAGGTGTGGTGGTGGGTGCCTGTAATCCCAGCTACTTGGGAGGCTGAGGCAGGGGAATGGCTTGAGCCCAGGAGGCAGAGGTTGCAGTAAGCCAGGATCGCACCATTGAACTCCAGCCTGGGTGACAGAGTGAGACTCCATCTCAAAAGATATATGCATGTGGTCTTTTGTGATTGGCTTCTTTTCCTTAAATAATACTTTCAAGGTTAATCCATGTCATAGTATATATCAATACCTCATTCATTTTATGGCTAAAGAATATTTCATTTTACGCATATGCCATACCATATTTTGTTTATCCATTCATCAGTTGATGAACACTGGATTGTTTGTATTTTTTGTCTACTATGAATAATGCTGCTATGAAAAAATCTTGGATTTTGTTCTTTAATGTTTTATTATGAACTTATCACTGAGTATTTTTTTGTTGATATTGTAAATTGTATTTTTGAATTACGTTTTTTCCTGTTGGTATATGAAAAAGCAATTTTTTTTGTTTTCATGTTATACACAGCATCTTAACTTTTATTAGTTTGCATTTCTTAAGTAGACAGTCATCTACAAACTAGAGGTTTGTTTCTTCCTTTCCAATTCTTAGTTTTTATTTCTTATTATGCTATATAGGACCTCCAGTGTAATGTAGGATGAAGTAGTAATGGGATTATATCCTAAAGTTTTCTTAAAAATGAAGAATGCCCACATTGCTACTTCATCTACTTAATAAAATTTCTTAGAACTATGTAATAAAATTTGTTAGAACATAAAATTCTTCAAGTATCCAATTCATTGGTTTTTAGCATATTCACAAGGTTGTGCAACTATTACCATTGTTCAATCAAAAACATTTCCATCATTTCAAAAAGACACCCCTTAACCGTTGATACTCCTAATGTGCCCCTTCCTTTGGCCCTGATAATCTTAATCTACTTACTATCTCTATAGATTTGCCTATTCTGGGCATTTTATACAAATGTAACCATATAACATGTAGCCTTTTATGTCTGGCTTCTTTTACTTGGCACAATGTTTTCAAGGATGATTCCTGTTATATCACAAATAACTTCCTTTCCTTTTTTTTTTTGAGATGAAGTTTCTCTCTTGTTGCCCAGGCTGGTTTGTAATGGCACGATCTCAGCTCACTGCAACCTCTGTCTCTTGGGTTCAAGCGATTCTCCTACCTCAGCCTCCTGAGTAGCTGAGATTATAGGCATGTGCCACCATACCCTACTAATTGTTCGTATTTTTAGTAGAGACAGGGTTTCACTATGTTAGCCAGGATCCTTTCCTTTTTATGAATAAATAATACTCCATTGTATGTATATACTATATTTTATCTATTCATTAATCAGTTGATGGAAATTTTGGTTATTTCTACCTTTTGGCTATGATGAATAATGCTGCTATGAATATTTTTTCTATAAATGTGTGTGTGAACATGTTTTTAATTTTCTTGGGTATATACTTAGTAGAATTTCTCTGTCTTATGGTAACTGAATTAATTTTTGGGGGGACTACCTAGCTGTTGTCCATAGGTAATGCCATTTTACACATTTTCACTAGCAATACATGAGAGTTTCAGTCTCTCTACATCTTTGCCACTACTTGTTATTTTTTATTTTACAGTGATCCTGTGGGTGTGAAACAGTATCTCTTTTGGCTTTGATTTACACTACTCTGAGAGCTAATGATGTTGAGCATCTTTTCATGTGCTATTTGACCATTTGTATATCTTCTTTAAAAAACTGTCTATTCACATTTTTGGCTATTTTTAAATTGAGTTACTTGTCTTTTATTGAGCTACAAGAGTTCTTTATATATTCTGGATTCTAAGCCTTTAGCAGATAAATGGTTTCTAAATATTTTCACCCATTCTATAGGTTGTATTTTTACTTTCTTATAGCATTTCTGATAAAATTTTTAGTTTCGATGAAATTCAATTTATATATTATTTGAAGACTGGTACTTTTGGTGTCATATCTAAGAAAATATTGGCTAATCCAAGGTTATGAAGATACATACGTGTGTGCTTCTCTAAGAATTTTGTCTTTGGCTTATTCGTTTAGGTCTTTTATCAATTTTGAATTTTTGTATATGGTGTGAGGTAGGGGAGGTCCAAATTTATTATTTTGCATGTGGATATCCAGTTGTCCCAGTATTATATGTTGAAAAAACTGGAGAGTGGGCATTCTTGTCAAGTTCTGGATTTTAAAAGGAATGTATGCTCTTAGATTTTTTTAATGTAATAAGATAAGAGTAGTTTCTATATAATTATGAAAATCTAAGTGTTTTAATCATGTACTAGGCTCTTCACTGGAATATGAGAACTAGTGCCATTCCCTTCATTAGGGGTACAGTCCTGGGATGTAATATTGGCAATAGAGATTTAGTGTTTCCTATACCCAGCACAGTCACCAAACAAAATAAAGTACCTGTCACTAGTCCTGTTCAGTAGAGTCACTATTCCTGAAACTTGGCTAGCTCATAGGTCTTTTGTACCTGCCTCAAATGTTGGCAGTGGCTATATGGACTGTTGTGTTTAGAAGTTTTGGGTTGCTCTGATGCCACCATGATTGATTAATGACACCTGAAACCTGCATGAAAAGAGATAGGTAATATAGATATGACACATTTGCCATTCTTGTATCGGTCCCTCTTTCTCTGTCAGATCTGTTGAACCTGACCATTTTTACTTTAAATTGCTCTCTAAATAGAGCCCCTTGCCTTTCTTAATCATTGGAGTTGGTCATTTTTATGTTGTTTAGCTTAATGCTTTGTTCTGACTCCTTGTGATGGATATATCCTGTTTAATACTTATGTATGAGGGAACAAAGTCACAACGTTGCTGAGATAGACATGTGTTTGACAGTACTGGTCCCAGATATTCTGTTTTGTTGTCAGACTATGCATCAGAAGAGCATGTCCCCATAGGGAGTAGAAAGATGAGATCAATAAATGCAAGATTCAGAATGGCAACTAGAGCATCTAGACCAAACAATATCATAGCCAGCCTCTATGTCTTTCAGAAAAATGTAGTATAAAAAATGACTTGCAGTGAAGGAGATAGTCCTCTTTCTTGAGACAGGGAATGAGGTTGAATGATCACTTAATGCCCCAAAGTCTCACATGCAATATGGAATCTGTATCATGTTGATGGTTTGGAGAATTTCCTAGGAATGCAGTCTGTGGTACCAACATTGCCCTTTTCAAAGGCTTAGAGATCTGCCTTTATGATCAAGGCTTTTATGTGCATTACAGTTCCTGGCACCTGAAAGCTTCTGATATATTGGATCATTTGGGATAAACATTCAGCATCAAATAGGATAGAACTTCCTAAGTCTCTCATGGCACAGTCCGGACATGAGCAAGGCAGGGCTTGTGCAGTGACTCCACTGTGGCAGGGAGCTAGCTCATTCTAGCTCATTCATGTACCATATTTACAGTCTTTGTGGTAAACAAGACTCACCTCCCCATTGTTGTATCACATTAAGCAAAAATGCAAAATCAAGAAAGCCTGCTCAATCTCTTTAAGGACGCTGCATGGATATTGTGTAAGTCATTTCTGCTCTTATTCCCATTTGACAGAACTTAAGTCACATGACCTCATTGCATGTTCCTATAAAAAACCTAGCAGTGTTTTTCCTAGAGAAGAATGAGACAATAGATATTGGAGAACAACCAGCAGTCTCTGCCAAATAACGCTGTTTTGTTAAATAAATGGGAAAAGCTAAATCAAAATAAAACAATGTGGAAATATATTACCCTTAATCAAGATCACCAGATCCAAGCCTTTGGTAATCTTACTGGAAAAGACCACAGATCTAGTATTCCAGACACCTGTGAACTTATATTTCAGAGATGTATTGCTGTGGGACACCCTTCGTTTGCTGGCGGTAACCTGAAACCTGGGATGAAATAAACATAGTACCTGAAATCTCTTACCTGTTCTCCCTAAAGGTCATTAAAGGAGGTGCTCCTATAACCTAAGAGGAAGGATCATCAGTTGCTTAATCTACCTAAGGGTAGATTGCCACTTACCTGGAAGCTGTTTTATAAAGGGAATATATTAGAATGGTAGACAGTACTGGCATTTTTCAACATCTGGTTGTCCTTTCTTTCTGAGCTGAGGTATGAAATGCTCCTGTGCAACTTCCTATTTACCTTATATCCCAGCTGAGGTCATCTTAGAGAGTACCTTGTATTTGGGGATGATGAAGTCACAACATCCAAGTAACTACCTTACTAGACAGCTGCTCTGGAGGGTCATTTAGACCCACATGGATATTGTTTTAGCTCTTAAACTTTCACTATATTAGGGTGATCAGATTTAGGGATTTCTGGTTACTGCATCGTCACACAATCTATCCTCACTATTACATTTTGCGAGTACTTTGCAGCTTCCAGGTGTAAACAGAGTCATTGATTATGGAGTCCTGAAATTGACCAGAAATCGGAAAAGTCTTTACTCTGAAATACCTTATAATGTTGCTAACTCATCCAATTATAGCAACTCAAGGATACTTATAAGCCAAGTCGTATAGAAATATGTTCTTAAAACAAGAGTGATTGGTGTTGGATGTGGTTCATCTGGGAACACTTCCTTTGAGAGGGAGAAAAAAAATCGCTTTCTCCATCTGGGCTGGAAGAAAGTAACTCAAACACAGTCAGGAACAGAGAATTTATGCAATGTAAATGGCTAAACCTTGACAGCCTCTGGCTAATTGGAAGTGTCAGTGTTATTATGCTTAGGTTAATGGGACTCTACCATTTGAGCTGCTCTCCCAGAAATCACAGCAACCAGCCTGTCTCCAAGGGCTCAAAAACCTTGGAGGGCTTCTCCTTGGTCCCTGGGAGCTGTATTCTGGGAGGTTGCAGCAAGCTCATGGGTGATGAAAACTCATAGTTCAGCATTTTACTTCTCCTCTATGAACAAAACAGACTGTTTTCTTCATAAATTAGACCCAGCCAAGGATCTTGATTCTTCCAGAGTGCTTTCCAAACAGTGTCATAAAAGAGAAGCAAGAACAAGAAGGTGGACTAGGAGCCTCTGACTTCTGACCCTTCCTCTTAATCAGCTTGATATGCTCTGCAGGCTGCCCTTCTGATGGCAGCAGGTGACAGGAAGAGTTGTTGAAAAAATTTGGGCTTAACCAACATTCGCAGACCAACTCCAGGTCTGGAGGTCTCTGAGCTGCATCTTCGACTTAATGATATTAGAGGAGCGTTACAGGCCATTGGCTTAGATTCTTCATAATAACATTGACATGTCATGGAATGTCAGCTGGGCACTTAGGCTCATGATAACTTAAGATGACAAGTATTAGGCTTAGACTAGGAACCAGGTGGCTATTGGAATGATGGGACATTTATAGGAGAGCAGGTAAAATCAGATTTCTTCCAAGATATGTTCTTTTCCCAGTAGAGGCTTTTGTCATTTCACATAGCTCACTGAATTACTTTCCCTGTTGTAGTAGGTACTCCTCAGGGGCGGGGAACATCATGCATTTATCTTTAGGTTCTTGGTACCTAGAGGAGAGTTAATACATAGTTGGTGCTCAGTTAATAACGTTTATATTAAACAGAAATAATCGAGTCTTTGGTCTGGAAAGGAGGTGAATGAAGTGTCATGATCAAGATCTGCTAAATCCTTCATGGGGAAGACTAGGTTGAAAGGGAAGTTAGTTACTAAATCTTAAATACTGAATTGGGAGATTCCCTTTGAAATGGATCAAGATAAATTTAGGACCAATGCAAAGATGGTCCCGTTTCCATGTCAGGAAATAAGCTTCTGAGAGTCTCGTTTTCCAAAAGATAATAGTGGAAAGCAGCAAATGAATTTTTGCCATAGTATATTTCAAATTGAAGAATGGCCCAGCTTTAAATGGACCAGAATTGGTTGCAGTGGCTCATACCTGCAATCTGAGCTACTTGGGAGTCTGAGTCAGGAAGATCACTTGAGGGTAGGAGTTTGAGATCAGCCTGAGCAACATGGCTAGCCCCTATTGCCAAAAAAGTGTTTTTTTTTTTTTTTTTTTAAATTAGCCGAGTGTGTGGCATGCATCTGTAGTCTCAGCTCTTCAGAGGGCTGACGCAGGAAGATTGCTTTAGCTATGAGTGTGCCACTGCACTACAGCCTGGGTGACAGAGTAAAATATGTCTCTTTAAAAAAAAAAAAAACAAACCCTAAATGAAGCCTTAATTTAGACCTCCAAGATGGACAGCCTAAGCCTCCAGTCACTCATTTTGTAACATTAGTGACAATAAAAAAAAATTATGCATCCCTGTGTATAGGCATGTGTCACTTAGCAACAGGGTTACATTCTGAAAAATGATAGGAGAAATTAGGTGGTTTTGTCATAGTGCGAACATCTTAATGTATACTTAATACAAACCTAGATGGCATAGCCTGCTGTACACCTAGGCCATGTGGTATAGCCTATTTCTCCTGAGCTACAAACCTGTACAGCGTGTTTCTGTACAGAATACTGTAGCCAATTGTGTAACACAATGGTAAGTATTAGTGTATCTAAACATGATAAAAGGTATAGTAAGATACAATATTTAATCCTATGGGACCACTATTAGTTGACCAAAATGTCGTTGTGTGGCATTTGACTATATATGGACTGGTCAAATAACTTTTCCTTAGTGGAATATTCAAAGCCATCATAGACTACCTGTAACTTCACCTCTCTTAATTTTCATGTGAATCTATGTCCTAGGGACTTTGATCTACACATTGTACTTCAGACAGACCATTTAACCTGCCTTTTCTTCTCTTTGCCTTTTCCTATCTCCCTTGCTGCCTTCTTTTTGGTAACCTTCATTTTTGCTTTCCTGTATAAAACCTTCTAAGCCAGGACTGAGTGACCTCTCCCTTTTTACATACTAATAGCAAGTGTGGACTTCACTGATGGTTTGCTGACAACTGGATTTAATTATTTATATTTTTAGGCACTTATTCTAATTCTCCAAACTTAAGACTAGGGAATACATGGTTCTTTGTGATTTAGCTTGAGTAGAAAGCTCAGTCTTACAAAATGAAAACTGATATTTTTTAAAGAGATTATGCCTTGAAGAAACAATAAAAAAAAATAAAATGTTAAAAAAAAGATAACTTATATCGCTAACAATATTACTCAAGATGGAACCACTTTAAAAAAGCTAATTTAATGGATTGACTAGTTGAGTATCAGAACTACCAGAAACCTTAAAGATCATCATGTTGAATTCTTACCTTATACTGGTAGATGTACAACTCCAGGAAAATTAATTTAGCAGTAGAATTAAAAATGTTATTCCTTCCAATAACCTAGAAATTCTCATGCATAGGTAAATGTCCTGAAGAAGCTTGCATATATTCATAAGGTAACATTACAGAAATATGTACTAACAGCATTATTTTATGATAGTGAAAAATTTGAAGCAAAGTAAATGACCATTAATAGAAAATTAGATAAAATGCACTATATTCATGAGATAGAATTCTAGACGGAGGTTAAATGGATCAAAAGGAATAGAACTCAAAGAAAATCGTATGGTAAGTAGAAGAATACGTACAAGCTCATATCCGTTATTATCAAAACGGTATTATTTCTGGATGCACATACTTGTTGAACTTTAAAAATTTGTAATTTTTAAAGTTACGAATGGAATGCTGTTTGACACTAAAAAGAAATGAGCTATCAAACCATGCAAAGACATGGAGAAACTTAAATGCTTATTTGTAAGTAAAAGAAGCCAACCTGAAAGAGTTATATGCTGTAGGATTCTAGCTATGTTATTCTAGAAAAGGCAAACAGTGGAGAGAGCACAAGAGCGGTGGTTGTCAGGGGTTATGGGGTAGGAAAGGATGAATCGGTAGAGAACAGAGGATTGGGGGGGCAGTAAAAATACTCTGCATGATACTGTGATGATTGTTACATGTCATACATTTGTCCAAACCCACAGAATGTGCAACAGTGAGTGAATGCTAAACGATGAGCTTTGAGTAGCAATAGTAGGTCAATGTCGGTTCAGCAGTGTAACAATTGTGCCACTCTGGCGGGGGATGCTGATAAGGGAGGAGGCTATAAATGTGTCCCCCCATTTCCCAGGGGTATATGGAAAATCTCTGTACCTTTTGCTCAATTTTGCTTTCAAATATAAAACTGCTCTAAACTTTTTTTTTTTTAAAGAAAATAATCTGAAACAAATATTAGAAAAATATTATGGTGGTAGATTCACATGTGTCATTTTATCTTGTCTTTGGGCCTTAAATATTTTATAAAAGTAAAAAGTTCTTAATGTAGAAAGAAAACTGTGAAATGATAAGGGAAATTTCACACTAACTGGATATTTGATAACAGGAGTTGTAAGTTTTTTTAGGTTTGATAATTGTGGTTATATTTTAAGATTCTCAGAGATACCTAAGAGTGTATACATAGAATAAATTTTTTGATGTCTGGGATTCACTCAAAAAATTTTGCCTGGGAGAAGAGAGAATAGATGTGAGAAGATATAGTTGAAATCAGATTAGCTGTGTGTTGATTTATAGATACATGAGGACTCATTATACTAGTCTCTATACTTACAAATATATTTTTTTTGAAATGCTCCCCACCAAATTTTAAAAATAAAGGAGTTCTAGAACCAATACTCCTTATCCAGTGCTCTTTACAATCTATCTCACTGAGACCATGATTGGCTGAACTTTCTAAACTGGCTGGAGTAAGAAAGGTTACATAAGCAGGTTTTGCTTGAAATTATTTTCTTACTGGAGAAAGTTTCCTTCAAAGAGTAGTTTTTATTTATAAAAAGTAGTTCCCCATTGAGCCTTCAGTTCTAGTTGAGGTGTATGTCAGGTTTCTTTTTCTTTCCAAACATGTCAAAGCAACCAAGCCACGTGATTGAGAGTGTGGGGCCTAAACACCCGCAAGCAACCACAAGGGGTGGGAGGCTATTCATTCCAACTTTTATGATGTCCCGAGAAATGGTTGCGATAAGAGAAAAGACTAAAAAGTAAACGAGAGATAACTGAGATAATGGGAAAAACAGAGGGAAACAAGACAACACTCTCCAGACTTTTGCTTGAGAAATTTATTATGCCAAGGAAGATAAATTGGAGAAACATGAAAAGGGAAAGAGATCTTGTCTCTGACTCATGTAGTTCCCTTTAAGTGAATGAGCAATAACACAGGAATAAAAGGGCTCAAAACAGAGCCATGTGCTCAGCCGAAATCATGGTTCCTAATGAATTTCAACGTTGGCAGAAGTCTCACGTGTTGTACTTGAACAGCTTTCTTGATTTTGAATTATACATGTAATGCATCCTGACCAGAATGTAGCCTGAGAGCCGAGATCTGAATGTGAGTGGGAAATGAGAATGCTGGTCATGTGCTAGAGCCGGTCTTCCTTCTTCACGTCGAAAATGTCTGTGCTGTCATCAGTTTGGACAGTTCTGGAAAACAACAAACAAAACTTAGGAAATCAATTGTTTGAAGTCATCTTGGCAAATACATTGTCACATGACATATTTTCTTTTCCTACCAGGCTGTTCTGTATTAGAAAGACACAGCCCAAGATAAACTACAACGCATAAAACAAATGATGATGAACAGAAAGCCTTACTGATGAGGCTGAGAGTCCGAAAGTGTCCACCTGGCCTTCCTGCCCTGTCTTTTAACAGGACAGAGGAGGATGAAGGGGAACGAGATAGAACTAGATGTGACACCTTTAGAAAATTTAACCAAAAGAAGTACCATTGTTTTGCTGATTCTACTCTGAGAATGCAGTGGGAAGAAAATCAGATTCGGCACACACTGTTTTTAAATAGTGGGCGAGCTTTAGCTCATTTTTCATAGAGCAAGCATTTTTAGGGTGTAAAATAATATTCTTTAGTAATTAGATTTACTCTCTTTGGTCACTGTAACTTTGACTTTACTTCTGAGTAACTGCAGCTGACAGGTCATTTCTGACAATTACATGTGGTTTTCCTTGAGTTCAAGCTAATTCCCCAAAATATTAGTCAATCCTGCAAGTGTTATTTGCATGTCCTTAGGTTTTCTTAAAGTACTGGGTGCTGTAGTGTTTACTTAGGGATAGAATTAAATTGTTGTGGGAAGATGCTTTCAAGAAACTGCTTATGGGAACGAAGGTTGTTTTGAAGGTAGGTAGGTAGAGGGAAGGAGAAAGGAGAGAGAGAAGGGAAAAGATTGCTGGCAGAGTTGGAAAAACCAGTGTATTCCAATCCTGAATCTACTGTTCACTAGCCCTATCGATGCGGCCAGTTTATTTAACAAGCCTCTTTGACCCTGTATTGTTCCATTCTTCCATTGCTATAAAGAAATACCTGAGGCTGTGTAATTTATGAAGAAAAGACACTTAATTGGCTCACAGTCCTGCAGGCTGTGCAGGAAGCATAACACAGTCATTGGCTTCTGGAGAGGCCTCGGGAAGCTTTCAGTCATGGCAGAAAGTGAAAGGGGAGCGGGAGCGGCCACGCACTTTTAAACAGCCAGATCCCCTGAGAAGTTATTCACTATTGAGAGGACAGCACCAAGAAGGTGGTGCTGGGCTGTGGGTGAGAAATCCACCACCATGGTTCAATTACCTCCCACCAGGCCCCACCTCCAATCCTGGGAATTACAATTCAACTTGAGATTTGGGCAGGACACGCATCCAAACTACATCAGCCCCTCAGATTATTCATGTAGAAAATGCAGATGATCAATACCTGCCTTGTTGTGTTGTTATGATTATATTTAATGGCATTATTTTTTAAAATAATGAAAAGTGAAAGATACATATTGTAAAAATGAAAAATCTCCTCTCAAACAAATCATGTTTGTAGGTCTAATTCCCGATTTTAATTTTATTAAACTTTCAGAAAAGAACAAAACACAGATCCTTAGTCCCAAATAAACACATGGGAAATTATGTGAATATTATTAAAACGTGAGCTTCTTGTGAAAATAGTGACATTATTGGAACATAAATGGCAGCTCAGTCAGCATCTCCTTGTAACTATATCAAAGAAAGACAGTTGCAGCTTTGTTCTCTGTGTGACCCACTTGGGGTTTGGCTGCTTGTTGATGGATATTATCATTTTTAATGTCAGTAAATAATGTGATGTCAGATAAATGACCTGTTTCCTTTCCGTGGTATAAAGCTCATTTATCTTTAGGGAGCTTGAGTGAGTAGAGAAATCTGAGTGGGACCAAGTGTTTCCGACTGTGCAGGAGGGGAATTTTTTTTATTAATCCTACTTAACATGAGTCCCAGGCAGTTGCATTCGATTCTAAATGTATGTCTGGTAAATCAATGGAAGTGTTATGCATTTACCATTGACTGTTTTACTGATTGGAGAAAAACAAAGTACACAGTTTTTTTTTTTCAACTTGAAGAAAACGATGTTATGTATAAAGCATTACTGTGCATGTGCATGTAGTAGACAGCAGGCATTTTCTATTAATTCATACTTGGCTTAGCCAGACCCTTACTGATTTAAGGAATAACCCTGGTATAAAATTAAGGATCAGAAAGGTGGATTTTAATTGACTTTACTGCTAAAAGCTTTGGAGATCACAAAAACATGAACTATGGTAGTCAAAAAGATCTTGAGATCACAGGAAATTATGATTTTTATTTCTGGGCTGTAATTTCTGCTTCCTTCCTAAGATGACCACTGAGAAGCCCACATCTTTTATTTCTGAGGATGACTCTCATGAATCCGTTGTCTCTGTTTTTCGTGACTGCACATTTAGCCAAAGCCACTGGAATGCTGTAGTCTCTGATGGGAGTTTTAGGGCAAAAGAGGACCATTTGCTTTTCTGGAAACTTTTAGATAGGATGACAGTTATCCCATTGAGTTTTCCTTAATAGAGTGAAGCTCATTTGGAACATTTCCTTAAACAACCCCCTGGAGTTTCCTAGGAACATTCATGGACTCTCAGAGAACCAAGTCTGGAAGCCTCTTTAGAGCTCATTTAATGAAAATGTTTGATTTTTTTTTTCCCCCCAATGAGAAATTAGAGGTAAGGAATTTGCTCTAGGTTCCAAGGTGAGTTTGCTGCATAGGAGACTGAACACAAAGACTTTGTGTTTTTACTAAGACATTGTTGTTTTTCAGATATGGAAATGCCCACTGATGATTTAAGGATTAAAACTAAAAATTTTATAGATTTTTCTCAGTTCCATCACATTACAGGGCTGATAGAGAGGGTAGAGAAGGTATTTATTTTACCACCCAATGAGTAGTGTCCAGAAAGACAGTGTCTACCTGCTTTTTTCCAGAAAAGGGGTTGGCAAACTACAGCCCATGAGCCAAATATGGCCAGTGCCCAGTTTGTTTGTTTTTACATATGAGCTATGAATGCTTTTTATGTTTGTAAAAAAGGTTTTCACTTACAAATAAGCATTTAAGTTTTTACATATGTGGCCTGCAAAGCCTGAAATATTTCCTATCTGGCCCTTTACAGGAAAAGTCTGCTGATCTGTGATCTAAAATACTCAGAGAAAGAGGCTTTATGACCTTCCCTGTAGATCCCACAATACTTTTGTGTTTTGTGTTTGTATCTTTTAAATGAGCATTACAGATTGCAGGAAAATAGGAAACAATGTGATTTAATTTTTCAGCCTTGATAAACATTCCTTTTATGAATTTTTAATTTAGTTTTTGAGATGGAGTTTCACTCTTGTTGCCCATGCTGGAGTGCAATGACACAAGCTTGGCTCACCGCAACCTCCGCCTCCTGGGTTCAAGCAATTCTCCTGTTTTAGCCCCCCAAATAGCTGGGATTACAGGCATATACCACCATACCTGGCTAATTTTGTATTTTTAGTAGAGATGGGGTTTCTCCATGTTGGTCAGGCTGGTCTTGAACTCCAGACCTCAGGTGATCCGCCCGCCTCGGCCTCCCAAAGTGCTGGGATTACAGGCATGAGCCACTGCGACCAGCTGAATTTATTTATTTTTCTAACTGTAAAATTAGAGGCACCACTCGGACCTTGTTTGGCTCTATGATTGTATGAGTTTATGGATTAACAACAGTGAAAAAAGGGCCTGTGTATCAGCCCTTTCTCATGTGAGACCAGGTAATTTATGAAGAAAAGAGGGTATTTTTTGTTTGTTTTTGTTTGGTTTTGAGGCAGAGTCTTGCTCTGTCACCCAGGCTAGAGTACAGTGGTGCCATCTCAGCTTACTGGAACCTCTGTCTTTGGGTTCAAGCAATCCTCCTGCCTCAGTCTCCAAAGTAGCTGGGACTACAGGCATGCACCTCCACACTTGGCTAAGTTTTGTATTTAGTAGAGACGGGGTTTCACCATTTTGGCCAGTCTGGTCTCGTATTCCTGACCTCAAGTGATCCACCAGCCGCAGCCTCCCAGAGTGTTGGGATTACAGGCATGAGCCAGTGCACCCAGCCAAGAAAAGAGGCTTAATTGACTCACAGTTCCTTATTGGCTGAGGAAAGCTCAGGAAACTTAATCATGGCAGAAGGGGACACAAACATGGCCTCCTTTACAAGGCAGCAGGAGAGAGAAGAATGAGCAAAGGAGGGAAATAAAACCATTGGATCTCATGAGAACTGATGATCATGAGAACAGCATGAAGGTCTCCACTCCCATGATTTAATTACCTCTTACCAGGTGGGGATAATGGGAACTATAATTCAAGACAATATTTGGGTGGGGACACAGCCAAACCATATCAGCACATTCATTCATTTAACATACAGTCAGTGGGTATCAAGAGACTATGCTGAATGCTTCGGGTAGGTTGGTGAACAAACAATATGGTTCTTGCCCTTCTAGACCAATATTCAATGGGAATACAGAGGGACAGAAGAAGTAGTAAACAGTGGTGGGCATTTGTAGCAGATAGGCAGGGATTCAGTGTCAGAGAACTGTCAAGGGGGAAATATCTGAGAGATTCCACACGTTGATCATTTGTCCAATGTAAAGGGCGATTTATCCCTTCCACACATATTCACGGGTCATTTTCTGTGTACCAGGCATGGGGCTATCTGTTAGGCTGAGTTCTCAGTGAAAACCATGGTTAAAGGCCTCCTTTTGGACATTTTCCCAAACCTGCTTAGCGTTTTGTTAAGACGGTACTTGTTCCATCCTTCCTTTATTTTTAACTTTTATTTTAGGTTTCAGGGTACATGTGTAGGTTTGTTATCTGTCATGGCTGTTTGTTGTACAGATTATTTTGTCATCCAGGTACTGGACCTAGTAGCCATTAGTCACTTTTCCTGATCCTCTGCCTCCTCTCAAACTGTACCCTCCAATAGGCCCCAGTGTCTCTTCTTTCTCTCTTATGTGTCCATGTGTTCTCATCATTTAGCTCCTACTTATAAGTGAGAACGTGCAGTATTTGGTTTTTTGTTCTTGTGTTAGTTTGCTAAGGTTAACAGCATCCGGCTTCATCCATTTTCCTGCAAAGGACATGGTCTTGTTCTTTTTTATGGTCGCATAGTATTCCATTGTGTATACCACTGGGTTGATTCCATGTCTTTGCTATTGGGAATAGTGGCTGCAGTGAATACATGAATACATGTGTCTTTATGACTGAACAGCTTATATTCCTCTTGGGTTGAATGATAGCTGTATTTTTAACTCTTTGAGAAATTGCCACAGTGCTCTCCACAATGGTTGAACTAATTTAGACTCCCACCAACAGTGTTTAAGCATTCCTTTTTCTATGCAACCATTCCAGCATCTTGGGGTTGTGTGTGTGTGTGTGTGTGTGTGTGTGTGTGTGTGTGTGTATTTGACTTTTTATAATAGCCATTCTAACTGGTGTGAGATGGTATTTCATCATGGCTTTAATTTGCATTTCTCTAGTTATCAGTGATGTTGAGCTTTTTTTCATAGGCTTACTGGCCACATGTATGTCTTTTTTTGAAAAGTGTGTTTCTTGCCCACTTTTTGATTGGGTTGTTTTTTTCTTGTAAATTTGTTTAATCTTATAGACGCTGGATGTTGAACCTTTGTCACAGGCATAGTTTTGCAGATATCTTCTCCCATTCTATAGGTTGTCTGTTTACTCTGTTGATAGTTTCTTTGGCTGTGCAGAAGCTCTTTAATTAGATCCCATTTGTCAATTTTTGCTTTTGTTGCAATTGCTTTTGGTATCTTTGTCATGAAATCTTTGCCTGTTCCTATGTCCAGAATAGTATTGCCTAGATTGTCTTTCAGGGTTTTTACAGTTTGGGGTTTTACATTTAAGACTTTAATCCATCTTGGGTTAATTTTTGCATGTGGTGTAGGGAAGGGGTCCAGTTTCAATCTTCTGCATATGGCTGACCAGTTATCCCAGCACTATTTATTAAATAGGGAATCCCTTCCCCATTGCTTGTTTTTGGCAGGTTTGTCAAAGATCAGATGGTTGTAGGTATGTGGCCCTTGTTTCTGAGTTCTTTATTCTGTTCCATTGGTCTGTGTGTCTGTTTTTGTACCAGTACTATGGTGTTTTGGTTACTATAGCCCTGTAGTTGTAGTATAGTTTGAAGTTGGGTAGTATGATGCCTGTAGCATAGTTCTTTTTGCTTAGGGTCCCTTTGGCTATTTGGGCTCTTTTGTGGTTCCATATGGATTTTAAAATAGTTTCTTCTACTTCTGTGAAGAATGGTAGTTGAATGGGACTAGCATTGAATCTGTAAGTTGCTTTGGGCAGTATGGCCATTTTCATAATAATGATTTTTCCTATCCATAAGCATGGAATGTTTTTCCATCTGTTTGTATCATTTGATTTTTTTTTGAGCAGTGTTTTGTAGTTATTCTTTTAGAGATCTTTCACCTCCCTGTTACCTATATTTTTAGATACTTTATTCTTTTTGTGGCAATTGTGAATGGGATTGTAGGGAACCAAATTTCAAAAGATGCCTACTTGGGACCAATTTTAGGAATAGTTTTTGTCCTCGGGAATAATCCACCTGCTTTATGAATTTTACATTAAGCACTAAGCTGAAATACGGGCAAATCTTTCTCTTCTTCCATAGAACTTCTACTGACTTTTTAGCCACAGGGCTTTGAATTATATAATTTCTCACCAAAACCACATCTATTTCCTGAAACACTTCAAAATAGCTTTGACTCCTAGGAAAGTCTGGTTAAGGAGTTCAGACACCACCTTAGTGAAAGCCCATCTCAGTGGCACCAGGTTTCCCATGTTGATTGGGAAGCCGTGCTCTGTGTTGGGAGAGAAAAAACATGCCTTGTAGCTAGAATTATGCCCAGGAGTTCTCATGGCTTCTGTTTCCAGAGCTGGGCAATGACCATTCTCAGCGTTGCCTCTACCGTTTTTAACAACTTTGCTCAAACAGGAGCATTGTTCTGGAACTTGGTGAGTTTGGTGATGATCTGAACCATCAGTTTCAGCTTGTTCGAATCTGATACTGAGTTTAAAGTTTAGGCAGTTCAAGGGTAAAGAGAAAAAGGAAAGGGGATGATGAATAGATGAAACTGTGTTCTGTTTCTAACAGTATTTCTCAACAGAAGTTTTTTTTTTAAGCATTCTTAAACACATTTATTTTGATAGAAAATCGAAATGCAACATCAGAAATTTAAGAAAGGGCAATAGACAATTATGAAGTAACAGAAAAATAATCACTTTTCTATACGTTATTGTAATCATGTTTTACTAAAAACAATTGGTAAAAAGTTATGAGATCTATTTCTGTATCTCTCTTCCACACATTCTTTTGCTTTATGTTTTTAAAATTACGATAGATCTCATTTTATCCTTGGCATTGGAATTCTGAAACCCACTTTTTATCCTTGAAGCCAATAGGTAAGAACACAAGCAAAGTGAAGTTAGAAAGGTATCCACTGTATGGGTACTTTACGAATTGTGGATAGCAAGGTGGGGAGGAAAGAAGGACATTCTAGGAGGGAAGAAGATAATACATATTATGGAAACCATGTAATGGGGAGTTAAGAATGATTAAAAATCAGCCTTTCTTTCCTTAGAGTAGTTCTTTCCAGCCTGCCCCATAGTAATTCTAAAATTATTGGCAGGAAAATTTGGTGCAGCGCAGCAATTAGATTGAATCTGTTGCTGATATGATTCTTCAGCATAAAACTGGATCTTTTTGCTACAACTAACCATTGATTCCACAGTGCTTTCAGTTCCCAGAATAATTCAGCTCAAGGAAATATTGACATTTTTGTCTGAATCCATTCTGATTTTCATCCCATAAGAAAAACATTCTTAACTACTCTTTTAGCCATGGTCTTGGGAGCCCATGAAACATTCTTTCCCTCACAGATGGCAGTGCATTTTCCTGCCCCTTCTCCTGTTGGATTTTCTCTATCCCACAGGAGCAGACGGGAATTTGGAGCCCTTCTGTTAGAGCAGATGGGAAGTTGGTATCAGGGATGATGGTTAAATCGCTGAGACCCACGTTAGCATGTCTGAGGAAGATGGATGTGAGACTGTCTTCCCAAGAATTTTCTTCAGTGGTCATTTGGGAAGACTCAGAAGCACGATTGGATTAATCTCTGTAACAGGCCCATGGTGGAGGCCTAATGACAGCCAGAATATTCTCTGGTCTCATGCATCTTCAAAGAAAGCAAACTCAAGGTTCTACCAAGCTCAGTGTTCTCAAGGGTTTAAAAGCTAGTGAAAAAAGATTACAGCCCAGTTTAGTAGAACTGCCTACAAACTGGGTGTGATAAGAGAACTCTTCATTGTCATTTGGGGTAGGACACCTGTCTATTGTGAGGCTGTCCCATGCATTCTAAGGGGTTTAGCCTCCCAGAGGTTTATCCTCCCATCATCCAAGGGTATGGCCTTACCCTTGGATGATGGCCATTTCTCCAGTGAAGTTTCCTATAGCCTGCATCCTAGAGTATGCAGAGAGGAAGCTGAAAGGTAAAATAATCAGAGGATTGGATTACAGATTTTGAATCCGTTGTTTGAAAGATTGTGATACACGTATTGCAGGTCACATTCTTGCTATATAAAATTCAGGGAGGGATCAGGTCTGGAAAAGTAGAAACTGTCTCTTCACCAGTCACCCAGGAAGGTATAGACTGGCCTGCTTAATGCATTTTAGTCTCACAGAAACTCAGAAGTGGTAGAATACCAGAACTAACTTATCTAACCACGCAGGAGAGATGCCTTTGCCAAATGGGTATGTCTTTAAGACATAACCATAGGTATATGATCAAGTCTGTACCAGAGATCTGTGTTAAATTATTGCAGATTCTTGTGTTGGGGATCTCAGGCTGGTCTCTAGGAAATACGGTAAATTTGCTTACAGTAAATATTGGTTAATTGACAAAGTCAGACTACCAAAGTTTATTTCCTGCTTTGACCACTAACTAGCTCTGTCACCTTAAGCAAGTCCCTTTGGGCCTATCTCTGTTTCCCACATGTAAAGCAGAGATAATACTGCTACCAATTTCGGAGATTTGACGTGTTCTGCCCTAAAACTCTTCCCTTCAAAAGCATGGTCAAAATTATTATGGAGCATAAGTAAATGTTTATGGTATAAATGAAACTATATCTCTAGAAATGTTTGTACATGTAAAATGTTAAAATTCTGCAAAATGGTTTCGTTTAGGCCTTTTAGTTCCGTGTTGTTTTAATCCAACTCTGGACTGAAGTTCACCTTCCCTTGAAAATTTATATTTTAAAGTTTGGAGAGGAGGGGAAAAATAACTAATATTATCTGTTACTACTAATCTTACAAGGTGTTGTGGTATTCAAGGAGTTAACATGAAATGCTTAGAAGAATACTTAGCACTTCATACAGGTACAGTAAATATCAACTATTTATGTACTAAATACAGCACTAGGTTAATATTTAGTTTTGTCTCATAGATGGACGTGCATTTCTTCCTATGAAGAGGCAAAAGTTTGTACTGATCTCAGCAGCTATATCTGTGTCTAGAGAAAGAAGCTGGTTTTAAAATCCCTTGTCCCTAAGTTTGTAGTGGAATGGGATAAATCGTCTGGCTCTCATGTTATGCCTACCCTTCAGGTGACACTATATTTGATACTTCTTTTTTTTTTTTGACATGGAGTCTCGCTCTGTTTTCCAGGCTAGAGTGCAGTGGCATGATCTCGGCTCATTGCAACCTCCGCCTCCCATGTTCAAGCAATTCACCTGCCTCAGCCTCCCAAGTAGCTGAGATTACAGGCATGCACCACCATGCCTGGCTAATTTTTTTTGGTATTTTTAGTAGAGAAGGGATTTCACCATGTTGGCCAGACTGGTCTTAAAGTCCTGAACTCAGGTGATCCACCCAACTCAGCCTCCCAATGTGCTGGGATTGCAGGCATGAGCCACTCTGCTCAGCCTATCTTTGATAAGTTCAAAAAGGAAAAGGAAAGAGGTGCCTCTCCTCCTACCTCCTGAGTGGTTGGGCTGGGTTCATAGGAAGCTAGCCAAGCTCATTAGCAAGGCAAGCCCCCCGCCACTGCCCAGTGCTCTGCCCTTTAGTTCCATACTGGTCAGTGAGTGGCAAAGGGGAAGGGGGAGGATTTGAGATGTAACCGCAGCAGGGAGCCCTGGAGGTTGTGGGTGATTCTTTAAGGTGGAATTCCTCTTTAGGGCAGGGCACTAACATCATCTTAGTGAGCGTAACCTAAAAAGTGAGCAGGCAGATTTCTGCTCCAAGCCATGATACAATGACAAAGTCTGGATTTACTTTCTTGCCTTATACAATTAAAGCCAGACAAAATATATGAAATGACAGCGTCTTAGTCTGGTTAGTGTTGCTATAACAGAACACCAGAGGCTGAGTAGTTTATAAAGCAAAGAGGTTTATTTGGCTCACAATTCTGGTGGCTCAGAAGTCCAAGATTGGTCAGCTGCATCTAGGGAAGGCCTCCTTCATGCTGCTCCCACTCATGACAGAAAGAAGAAAGGAAGCTGGGAGTACGCAGAGAGATCACATGCGAGAGAGGAAGCAAAGACCCCAGTCTCTTTTTAGCAACTCATGGCTCTCGAGGGGACTAGTCTCTTCCCACCAGAGTGAGAACTCGCTCATCCCTACAGGAGGGCACTGGACATTAATCTATTCATAAGGGATCTGCCCCCATGACTCAAGCACTAGGCCCCACCTCTCAACACAGCCACATTGGGGATCAAATTTCAACATGAATTTTGGCAGGGACACACCCCATCCAAACCATAGCAAACGGTTTGCAAATATTGGACAATAGGTAGCACATAATATTGATTCCCGAGAGAAGAGCAAACAGGGTGAGCCCT
Organism: Cebus imitator; assembly: GCF_001604975.1. Lineage (NCBI taxonomy): Eukaryota > Metazoa > Chordata > Mammalia > Primates > Cebidae > Cebus > Cebus imitator. Next base: position 6,933,766 of record NW_016107326.1, read on the forward strand.
ACAATTGCTCCAGCCTACCATCTAGAGAGTATATCTACACTGCAGTGCAGGGAGGGCCAACTCAAACAGTCCCCTGGTCTCCCTGAATTGAGACAGTTGAGATTTAGGGGAGACCAAAGTGGCTAGAGTTTCCAGAGAAGAGTACTAGAAAGGAGAAAGTTAATGGAGAGGAAAGAATATTTTTATAAGGGGTCCCTGAGTGCTTACTGATCAGAGCATGATGTGAGGAGACTCCCCAAAGCTGGGGAAAGAAACCCTCTATAAAGGAGCAGATGGAGAAACCCTTGGAGCTCACACAGAACCAGAAGTAGTACTGTAGTGCCGTTCCCACCAGCTGGAGCAGAAAATCAAAATATACTAGGGCATCCAGTAGAATACTCAGAAGAGTTTTGTCCTAGTAGTAGGGCAAGATTAAAGAGTGCTGTGGTCCTGCCTAACAAAACTTAAAAACAAGCCTCAAATTGTTTACCAATACTTTGTCCCAGAAATAAAACACCTTCAGAGTATTTAAATGAATAAAAAAGACCCAGCTCCCAGTAAGATCAAATTTATAATATCTGGCATTTGAAGAAACATAAGAAATATCACTCAAAATGCGGAGAAAAACTTGATCAATAGAAACAGATACAGATGATAGAATTAGTAAATAAAGACATTAAAATAGTTGTTATAACTATATTCTGTATGCTCAAGAAGGTAAAGGAAAGCATGAAAGTGGTAAGACAAAAGATAATGAGAATCAGACCCAAAGCCAAATTCTAGAGGTGAAAAATGCCATGTCTAAATGAAAAGCACACTAGATGGAATTAGTGGAAGATTAGACACTAGCCGAAGAAAAGATCAGTGAACCTGAACTATAGCAATAGAAATCATTCAAAATGAATCAAAGAAAAATCACTGAAGATGAACAGAGAAACTGTGAGCTACAGGACAACTTCAAGCTGATGAATATGTTTGTAATTAGAGTTCCAAAGTTACCAGAAGAAGAAAAAATAATACAGGTACAGGTACAAACAAATCAATGAAATAGAAAAGAGAAAAGCAAAAGAGAAAAATCAAAAGAAAGCCTTGTTCTTTGAGATTATTAATACAATTGATAAACATCTAGCAAGCCAGAGTGATGAGGAACGAGAAAGAAGGTACAGATTAGCAATATCAGGAATAAAAGGGTAAACATTGATGATTCTGAAAATGTAATTAGGAAGTATTATAAACAACTTTATCCTAATAAGTTTGACAACTTGGATGAAATGGACAAATTTCTTCAAAGAGATAAACTATCAAACTGCTGTCAGGAAGAAATAGTTAAACTCAATAGCCACATATCCATATTCATGTATGTTGTTGTTGTTTTTTTTTTGAGAGTCTCTGTTGCCCAGGCTGGAGTGCAGTGGTGCAATATTGGCTCACTGCAATCTCTGCCTCCTGGGTTCAAGCGATTCTCCTGCCTCAGCCTCCTGAGTAGTTGGGACTACCGACATGTGCCACCACACCCAGCTAATTTTTTGTGTTTTTAGTAGAGACGGGGTTTCACCATGTTGGCCAGGATAGTCTTGATCTCCTGACCTTGTGATCTGCCTGCCTCGGCCTCCAAAAGTGCTGGGATTGCAGGTGTTAGCCACCATGCCCAGCCCACCATATATCATTTTTGAAAACTGAATTTGTAGTTAAGAACCTTCCCACAAACAAAATCATAGATCTAACTTGGCTTCACTGAGGAATTTTAAGAAATATTTAATGAGGGACTAATTCTGATTCATCATTAACTTTTCTAGATAATTAGAGAGATACACACTTTCCTATTCATTCTGTGATGTTAACATCCTGATACCAAAACTAGAATAAGATAATATGAAATGTCTCAGTCTCCGTGATGTGCTTATTTCACATTGCATGCCTGTGTCAAAACATGTCATGTGCTCCATAAATATATACACCTACCATGTACCCAGAAACATTTTAAAAAATTAATTTAAAACATTTTAATATGAGAGAATTAAACCCTCACCAGTATCTCTCATGAACAAAGACTCAAAAAATATTTTAAAGATTTTTTTTATTAGGTCAGATCCAACAATATGTAGAAATAATAATGTATCATGACCAAGTTGGGTTAATTCTAGGACTAGAAAGTTGTTTTAACATTCTGAATGTGAATAGGGACCTTTTCCTAAAAGGAAAACATTATTCTTCCCCATCTTATCCTCCTCGTTATAGAGCACTGGGTTTTCTTTCTTACTGTGATGGGTAAGGAAAGACCTCAGGTCCTAGGGGATCTGCTAATGAGCTAAGCAGAAGGTCCCTATTCATGTGGCCTCATATTTGTCATCCACAGGGTAGCAACAGTCTAGGACCCAGTGACCCTCAGAAGTGTGTGAGACTTGGGACTAGTGGAAACAGAATGGGTTGTGGAGTCAGAGACCTTGGTTCAAATATAAGTTTCACAATGAGTTGAACAAATTATTTAATGTCTCTGAGGTTTAGAGAAATTATGAGGATTAAGATTGTTCTGAGGCTCAGAGGTGAGACACACAAAGCCCTAGGCACATAGCAAGCATGCAGTGCCTGGTGGCTGTGGTGGTAGTTCATTTTGTTGAGACCCTGTAGCATAAGGTTTAAGAGCTGTGGCTCTGGATGAAGGCGGCTTGGATTCCAAGACCAGCTCTACTACATTTCTGTTTGTGAGACCTTGCCTAGTTTCCTAGTCTGTGAAATAGGACTAACAGGACTACCTATCTCAACCAAGTTGTTTTGTGGTGAGGTTCTTTTGATATATGCATAGCTCTTAGAACAATACCTGGCCCACTTTCAAGTAGGTGCTCAGTAAATATTAACATTATTTTGAAGCTATTATCATTTCTCTGGCCACTGGTGTGGTCATTACTGTTGTTAACAGGCCAGATAAGGCTCTGATATTTTAGCAAGAAATGGTCCTAGCAGGAAGGATTCACAAACCAAGGTGAGGACACCAGGTAGCAGAGTCAGTGAGTGCTGGAGTTTGCTCAGCCTCCAGATTTTATTTGGCTCCGTTGAAAGCAGACCTGCCTGGCCCTGGCTGATCAGAGAAAGCTGAATTGCTGTACCTGGGAAGAGTGAAGCCTTGGCGGGCAAGAGCAGGGCAAGCCCTGATGGCAATCTGTCTCAGAGACAGGAATATTTTGTTAGAGACATGCCCAGTTGGGGTCGGGCCTTCCTGAATGGTAATGGGATGCAGTGTGAATGGAGATCTGGGCTATAATTGAGAACCATGTGGCCCTGTCAGCAGGTGATGGCACCTGAGTGACAGTATGACAGGGAACAGAAGCAGGGTCACAGCTAGCCGCTCTGCCTACTACAGCTATGTACACTGTGCAGATTTCTACCCAGCTAGGAATGAGCCGGGCCTGGAGAGGCCTGCCAGACGGTGGGCTGCATGCTACCCATTTCTTTCAGCACTTTGTATTTTGCCATTCATAAACTCTTGCCATTAAGCAGACAGAACAGCTCATATCCTGAGGACAGATGATAGATATGTCATATCACTGAAAAATTGTTTGTCTTCCACAGGTGTATGGGCTTCCTTCTAAAGCAGGCAGGTCACATGACACTTTTCAACACTCTCTGCTGTACTAGCTTGGCATCCAGCGTCTATCAAAAGGGAAATCTTTCATATGCAATTATGGCAGAAAATAAAGGTGATGAAGTGTTGTGTACCAAGAAGGGATAAGATCAAAGGGCAGTAATGAATACTGATTACTATAGAAGGGCAGCTTCAACTGCAGAAGTTGTATGTGGCTATGTAGGGGCTGGTTCTGCTTTGGGGGCATGCACTGGCACACACCAGAGTACATGCAGAAAGAATACAGACAAAATCATAGGCACTTCTTTCTTAAAATTATAAATTGCCAGGGTAGACCACAAACAGGTAATGTGTAATTGTATCAAAGTGAAGGTATGGCACCTGTATCCTGATAATTCGCATAATATCTGTTTCTTCCAGCACCGTCCAATTAGTGCCACCATTTCAGACCTCCAAGAGTCTAGTTATATACATTGAGCCTGATTTTCCAATAGAATTTTCTAGAGCACAGGACTGGGGCACCCAGTGGTCTATTGTGTATTTGTTGCTGTTGTTGAACTCTGGGAGGCCAAGGGGAAAAGCATAGCCAGTTGAAGTTGAGGAATAGAGCTTCTTATCGTTGGAACCTTCACAGTCACACAGTGTCGCCATCTTGGCAACACCCTTTTTAATCGGAGAAGAATTTCCCTACCTGCCAATTACCTTACCTTGCAATTGCTATCATCTTGAAAGTCGACATCACATGACAACATTTCAAATCTCAGGAAATGGCTTGCCCAAGTCAATTTTGCAGAGGTTCTGACTTTAATATCTATTCACTTTCTTTGGACTGCTGTAGAAGAAGCCAACAATTTTCAACTAATCTGAGTAAACCAGTTTGAGTTTGTTAAAAAAGACAAAAGGAAGAAAACTCTTTATTATAAATTACTGAAACTAATACAATTAGAATGCAATTCTAAGTAATGATGACTGCAGTAATTTAAAGGAAACTATCAAAGTTTTGTCAAATGCCTTTTTGGCTTCTCACTTTAATGGGAAAACTAAATGTTCTTTATCAGTTGTAGTAAATAGCTGCTCAACTCTTTGAAACTGGTTCAGTTTTCTAAGTAGGTAAAAAAAAATTCCTAATTTGTCTCATTTTAGTATTGGCTGGATTAGTAACCATTTTGCTCCTTTTGCAAATGTAAAAATACGTTGAAAAACTGCCCAATTTTACAAGTAAGGAGGCCTACATCAATGAGGATGAGGGGAGAGGGAAAGAGAGCCAGCATGTGTTGAATGTCTGCTATCATATTTAACTTCATCTTCACAAAAGTTGTTTGATGAATATGATATAGCCATTTTCTAGATGAGAAAACTGAAAAGAAGTAAGCTGGTCAGGTCTGTTCAATGGTGTTAGGGCTGAATTGAAATCTTTTATAGAGCCCCCGGATTGGCATTCCGCTACCTCGCTCCCCCATGCTGCTTAGCTCACGTTGGCTGTTTGCCATAGGCTGTCTTGCTCTAACCAGAGGCTGCTGGTCTTGTAGCACCCAGAGGCTTGTGCAAATGTCTTCTCTGAGCAACTGTAATTGAGATTTCCGAATGAAATGTCAGTCTGCTCACCAGGGGAATAGTATTACAAAGCCAGTGGCCCTTGTGAAGCCCTATGTTTTCACAGCCCTCAGGGCCTTGTGTTGAAAATGTAAGCAGGCATTGCTAAGGGGTTCTCAATGGGGCTCAGTGAGCAATGCATCTTGCAGGAGATTATGGTAGACCAGCCCAACCATGATGAGGAGGACTACCTGGACAGCTCCAAAAGGCTTCTTGGTGCAAATCTCACTCTTAAGTTCCCAATGGAGTCCCCTTTGTGTCTTCATAAGTATAGTACATAGCTGTAATTGGATACAGGAATCTAGGGGCATTTTATCCTATTAGCACTGGAGCATAAGTCCTTAGATATAAACATGTTTTAGGGGAAAGTGGGCACAGGGAAGACAAATTCCAATATAGGAAGGAAAGGAGAACAGTCCACAGTCAAAGAGGCCTTCCCGAGGGCACTGGTTGATGGGTAGGGAAACGGGTCCTCTGAACTCAGTTGGGGTGGAGAATAGGAGAAACTTCCCTACTTGACAAATTTGCCTAAGGCTAGCTCTACTTAGTAAACCTCCCGGGATCAGCTTGCTCACTTCAAAGGATCTGGCCCACCAGAAGAACAAAACAATATTTCCCTCTGTGGCAATGTAGCATTGCAGCTGTCATCACAATTGTATCCAGAAAAGCGGCTTATTCAAGTGGCAGCTTGTTCCTTGAGGCTTGTCTCATCTTCGAGAAATGCCCAGTGACACCTCTCGGAGGAAATCCCTCATTCTAGCTCTGTGTGATCGTTTCTGCAGGCAGCAAGCGCTTTAGGAATATGTTCCTGGGCATAATGAGCCCTCGGATGGTGTTCACCGTGTCTGTTCACAAGAGAACCCAGCCAGGGTTTTGTGAGAGACCAGACAGAGCTGCTCGAGCCCAGCAACAGGAGGCACAGAAGAATTTCTGGTTGTTTCCTTTGACTTTAAGAGCTGTTATTTGAGGACTTCATTGAAACCGGTCTTTATGTTCCCACCCTACCCCATTTCCTTTGCCATTTAACCCACAGACTGCTGTTTACTGTTGTAGAATGGAGTTGATGACTGATGACAAAAGTTTCTGCAACCTTCCATTGCATGAAGAGAATAGGATGCAATCAAGGAAGGAGGGGGTGGAGGAGAAAAGGACATTTCCCTGTTCTCTGCTCTCCCCACCTTGGATTTACAGAATCCTAGACCTGAAAGGAGCTTTTCTCAAGCATGTAGCTGGCCTAATTCTCAGACTGAGCAGAGGAGGAAACTGAGGCCTAGAAGTGAAGGTGTTTGCATCAAGTGACACTGATGGCTGATGAGCAATTCCATAGCTGCATACTTTATTCAGCTCTGCAGAAGATAGTTTAAGGCAGGGACGCATGACGGGAGGATGATGGCTAGGGGGATCAGGGGCTTAAGAGGATATTTTGCAGAACCCAGGGCTGTCTTCTCAGTAAAGAAGAAAATGCTTCAAGGGATTATAAACGCCATCCTCAAATATTTGAAGGATTGCCACACTGCAGAGTGGGGAGATGTATTCTTTGTAATTGCTAAGGGCACAGCTAGAATGCACAGACATATTTGTATAAAGAACGAGTTTGACTCAAGATGAGGAAGATGTTGATCTGCCTTCAATATGGGCCTGGAGTAGTGAGTCTGCTGTCTTGGAAGAACCAACTGTCCATCAAAACAGAGGGATATGTTCAAAGAGGTTTCTTCACTGGGAATCTCCTTTTCAAAGCTAAAGTGAATTGACAAGATTCCTATCAGAGTCCCTAAGAGTCCCCATCAAATATGGAGGTAAGTGGAATTAATGGAAAAATGCTTAAGATATCGGTTTCTGCAAAGCCAGTCATCTCCAGAGCAATGTGTTAATCAAGATCTACCATAGGCCTTGGAATCATTAGCCTTTGCTGGTGCGGAGCCCAGATAGGGGGTAGCTTTGAAAGGAAGGGCTGCTGCTACTTATAGGATGAAAGTAGGACATGTGTTAGTTTTGATTTGGGGTAAACCTGATATGAAGAAAAAAAAAGGCACCCATGGCTGGGATCCCTAATTTTAGTCCAAAGGTAATAAATCAATCTCGGGGTAGAAAGACATCTGTGAGCCCAAAAGAGACCAGGCCTCAGAAGATGGCATGGCCACTGCTTTGGAAGGAACCTTTTCTTTTCTTCTTCTTTTTTTTTTTTTTTTGAAACAGAATCTTGCACTGTCGCCTGAGCTGGAGTGCAGTGGTGCGATCTTGGCTCACTGCAACCTCTGCTCCCAGGTTCAAGTGATTCTCCTGCCTCAGCCTCCCGAGTAGCTGGTATTACAGGCAACCACCACTGCAGCCAGCTAATTTCTTGTATTTTTAGTAGAGATGGGGTTTCACTATGTTGGCCAGGCTGATCTCAAATTCCTGACCTCATGATCCTCCCGCCTCAGCCTCACAAAGTGTTGGGATTACAGGTGTGAGCCACGGTGCCCAGCCTGGAAGGAACTTTTAACAGAGGCTTTTATAGAAACCTCTGAGGAGAGGATCTGGAGCAATGGAATGCCTGAATCCCAGAATGGGCTGATGAAATAAAGTGCCCTTTTCCTATGGTTGCGTCACACTGGTCTGCCCTTTGCCTGACTTGGCCTCTAACCTGGCTATCCTCTAAGGTTCAGGCTCTTGATTCTAACTTGTTATGGCTATGTATCTTATTTGGGATGTCTGATGCTTCAATCTACTGCTTCCAGAAAGCTTTCCTGGCCCCATCAATCTACCCTAGAGTCTCCTGCTTTTGAGTTTAGGGGTGGGAACAGGTGATAGGCAGCGTATCAGGACACATGGAGGTCTCAAGGATTACCCTGTCACTCTGGGTTGATGCTTGGGCTGGGTGCTGTTGGCTTTCTTCCCTAGTTGCTCTAAGAATGCCACTGTGAGTCTTCTTAAAGTATCTCCCCCTTTGATCCCTTTCTTTTACTGCCATGCGTCCTTCTAAGATGTACCTGGATCCCCAACCCATTGCAAGAAGCTGTTCCCAAGTTTAGGTAAACACAGTGTCCAAGACCCTCTTCTCCCTTTTTGCAGACATTTCTTTTATATACATTTCTCAAGGACCTCTTCCAGACTGATGATGTATAACCCAAAGCCTTGAGCTCATTCTCACTGGGTCATTCAGACCATCCTCCCAGGGGGCTGGTTTGGTCGATTTGTTTGTGCTTATCCCCAGGATCTTAGTTGGCTTTGAGATGTTTGACTCATCCTCAGTACTTCCCAATTTCCTCCTGAAGGCACCAACCATGTTTGCTAACTTAACCATCAGATATCCTGTCTGAGTTGCTCATGAGCATGAGAAAACACTAACACATTTTTTCCCTTGGGTGTTATTTGTTGGCTTGTAAATCTGAACAGGAAGAGTAAATTTAGTTGGGGAAACTATGGAATGCCTACCCTTGAAGAGTGTTTTTCTTGGGGGCAGCAGGAAAGTCTGTAAGCCCATAAGTACTGGGATTCAGGACCTGAGATCAGGCTAGAGGCCAGAGATAAGGACCTCTTTCTAATCTTTGCTGCAAATGAAAATGGTCAATAAATCAGAACTATTTACAGAATGCCTACTATGTTCAGATAACAGGAGAGTGAGAAGTTATAAAAACAGGGAAAACCATCTTGACGGAAAACTTAACCTACCACTTGTTGGAGGCCTTTGTGACTAAATCTCACAGGGGTGTTGGTTGTCTAGAAATTGAGAACATAATTTGGCTCCTGCTTGAGACCGAGAAGTCCTTTGTTATGTTTATTCGATGGGGCTGCATTTTAGGATGGCAGAAATGCAACCTAAACTTTTTCTTTTTCTTTTTTTCAGCACCTTTAATGTGTTTCTGCTGAATACAGAAGACAGTTGATGTCTCTGACCCCATTTTTTTTTTTTTTTTTTTAATTTAGAGAGTGGATCTAGCCATACCTACCTCAGGCTGTAGTTTTGAGAAGTGTATTAGTTTGTTTTCACAAGGCTATGAAGAACTACTTAAGACTAGGTCATTTCTAAAGGAAGGAGGTTTAACTGACACACAGTTCCACATGGCTGGGGAGGCCTCAGTAAATCGGGGTGGAAGGCAAGGGGGAAGCAAGGCACTTTTTTTTTTTTTTTTGGTGGGATAAGAGTTGGTTTTATAGATTTCAGATAAGCAGTGGAAAGTTATAGTTTAGGGTGGTTTTTTGCAAGCTGGGAGGGGGTCGTAGGTTATGGAGTCATGAGGTTGATCAAGGTCAATTACAAAGTCCAATGGCCTTATCGATTGAGGGCAGAATAAGAAACAATAGAGAATGTCTCAGAGTTAATTAGCCACCACAGGGGTTGATCATTTCTTCTCCTTTTGTGGTTTTCCAGTTCCGTTCCTTCAGACTTTCCAGTTCCAGGGGGCCGTCCAGAGGTGTACGTGTGGGTCATGGGGTCGCCATGGCTTGACTTAGGGTATGGCCTATGGTGCAGCCAGTTAGCCTAACAGACCTTACCTAACCAAAGGAAAAAAAAAAATATCTCGCTAGGTCAGTCCATTTCTTGTTTTACCTTCTCATTTATTCATTCACTGAGAGCATACTCTGTGCCTGCATCATGCTAGGAGCTGGTATGCAACACAAACAGGAAATACATAATCCCTGCCCCAAGGAACGGCCTCTTTAAGTACTCAATCCTAGTATAATTATTTTAGAAATAATGAAGGTAGGTCCCTTCAGGTCTCTGAAAGGCTTTCTAAAAGCAATAGCTCCTCAACTGAGAAACTTTGGATGTACTCAGTGAACTAAGTCAAAGTCTCAGATGTTTGAACACGGGAATCTTATGCAAAAACTAAAGTTGCTTTTCAGAATATCGTAAGTGGCTACTATCCATGCCTCACCACCAAGTGGTTTCAACCAGGGACAATTTTGCCTCCCAGGGGATATTTGCTGGAGACAGTTTTAATAGTCACAACTGGGGAGAAAGTGCTATTAGCACCTGATAGTTAGAGGCCATAGGTACTGTTAAACATCCTACAATGCACATATTTAAACTTAAAGTAACACTGTGGGTGGGGAGTGGTGGCTTATGCCTATAATCCTAGTACTTTGGGAGGCTGAGGTGGGCAGACCACTTGAGCCCAGGAGTCAAGGCCAGCCTGGGCAACATGGCCAAACCTTGTCTCTACAAAAAAAAAAAAAAAAAAAAAAAAAAAATTATCTGGGCTCAAATATCAGTAGTGTTGAGTTTGAGAAATTGTTTTTTCTACCAATACAACTGTAACTGATTTTTCCTACTTTTAATCAAGATAGACAATTATTTTGAGAAATAATGATATACTTGCTGAGCTTATAATTTACATTTTACATTAACAATAAGCTGTAATTGGTATTTATGTTTATCTTGACTATACAGTTTTTTTTCCCTAACCTTCTTTCACTTGTTACCACATTAGATGTTGGGAAAAAACTAATATATTTGATTATCAGTAGTAGTAGTTCTGCCTGACTCTAGCTACACAGTGGCAGGACAGAGAGAAAGAGGGGAAAGTGCCACACTTTTAAACCACCAGATCTTGTGAGAACTCCCTCACTGTCATGAGAACAGCAGGGGGAAAAACACCCCCATGATCTAATCACCTCCCACCAGGTTCTTCCCTCAACACAGGGATTACAATTCGAGATGAGATTTGGGTGGGGACATAGAGCCAAACCACATCAAGAAGTAAACAAAATATTATGTGTCAGGCACTTTGCATGGTGCTTGGCAACTAACAGGCACCAATGAATGGAAGATGCTATTGTAGCTGGACCATCATTGCTGGTGCCTCCTGAGAAGCAGCTGGGAAACAGTGTTTATGTTGTGTTGTGTCCTACCTTGTCCCATGGAAAATCCTGATTTTGAGTTCTCGTATTGGAAAAATGTCTGGTGTCCCTGACACGGGAAAAGGGACAAATCTCTCTGAGAGAGCTCTTGTATTGATGAAAGCAGTAAAAAACTGGAAGAAGAGAAAAGCTAAGTGTCCAAATGTAGAGTTGGCTACACACTTCTCAGGGGTGAAGACTGAACAAGAGAGACTGGCAAAGGAGAGGAGCTCTAAGGGGTGATGGTCCTGGGAGAAAATGATGACCAACATCAAGGGTAGTCATAGTTAAACTCGAGAAGGACAAGCCAATTAGAAAATGAGTTGATTGGGGCAGCAAGCCTCCACCTTCTTCCCAGTCAGACATGGGAACCCATATTCCAGACTCTGCATGCATTTCAAGGGACTAGAAGACAATGTGGACCCCAAAGAGGACAGTCTGTCCATCTTTAGGAAGGAGTTCCCTCTTACTTTCCTTGTGGACACTGTCCGTGGAAGTAGACAACCCTCAACTTTCTTCACAGAGCAAACTTACCTTCACCTCAGTTGTGTGCCTCACATTTACATCAGCTCAAATAGCATGAATTCTTTAAAACTACAGAAACTGTTATTGTTATAGCAGATTGTTCCCAAGGCACAAAGGCCACAGCAGGCTGGTATTATTTTAATTTTTTCCATGACCCATTTATCAAAAATAATGAAAGGATTTCAAATAGATTTCAACATGGTTAATGAGATATTTGCAATGCAGTTTATCCAAAGTGGAGGGGCCTAGACGTCTAAACTGGTTGTCTGTCAGAATTAACCTTGTGTACTTTGCCCCACCTTTTGAGAGAAAGATCTCTCTAAATTTCAAAGAGAAAGGCATCATTTATTTGCATCCAGATGGTACATTTCAGTTCAGAAAACTGAAATCAGCTGTACACACAGGACCCGGTTGGGACAACCTCACCACTGGGGAGAGGGTGAGAGAGGCCAGATTTATGAATACCCAAGGAGGAATAAGCAGACCAAGATCCATGTGGGTACAGAAGGAGATCTAAATATGCTACACTTGTGAAAATTTCATTTGAATAAGGAATCAAATTAGATCATTTTATTTCATATCATAGTTTTTAGAGATGGGGTATTGCTCTGTCACCCAGGCTGGAGTAGAGTGGCCTGATCGTAGCTGACTGCAGCCTCAAACACCTGGGCTCAAGTGGACCTCCTGCCTCAGCCTCCCATGTAGTTGGGACTACAGGTGTGGACCCCGATGCCTGGCTGTTTTTAAAATTTTTTTTTTAGAGACTTGGGTCTTGCTCTATTGCCCCTAGGCTGGTCCCAAACTCCTGGCCTTAAGTGATCTTCCACCTTGGCTTCCCAAAGTTCTGGGATTAAAAATGTGAACCACTCCACCTGGCCCTACTTTTTTTGAGTCGCACTCTGTCATCCAGGCTGGAGTGCAGTGGCAGCATCTTGACTCGCTGCAACCTCTGCCTCCTGGGTCCAAGTGATTCTCCTGCCTCAGCCTGCCACATAGCTGGGATTACAGGCTCACACCACCATGCCCAGCTAATTTTTGTATTTTTAGTAGAGACAGTGTTTCACCATGTTGGCCATGCTGGTTTTGAGCTCCTGATCTCAAGTGAGATGCCCACCTTGGCCTCCCAAAATGCTGGGATTACAGGCAGGAGCCACCTCACCTGGTCCTGGCCCTACATCTTTTTAGCATTATATGTGCTATCCTTAAGACCAAAGTTCTGCATCTTGCTCTTCTAGTGCATCCAATTAAAAGCTGAAGCAATTCCATTTAATGAAAGAATAGAAAAAAATGTATCAGAAACAGCAGTTGCTCTCTTGAAGTACTGTCTCATACCTTGCCCGGTAGCTTTCATAACAGTATTTTCAAATCTGCAAAAATGGGTAGGAAAAAGTGTATGAAATGAGTAAGAATATTGGCCTGTTGAGTCTGGGTATAGAGCTAACACTGTGTAGAGTGAAATTTTCTAAGATCTAACGTTTCCCCAGTTGCCAGAGCTTAAGTGTGTGTTGTGGACTACGTTTCTCCAGATTACAAAGTTATTCCCTCCCTTAACATTCCTGCTGTCTTTTCTCCCAGTATGTGTATTAATGACCCAAACAAGAAAGACTTCATGATGGATGGTGCTCATTTAATTGGCCGAAATGGAATGATGTGCACTTTCTGAATCCTTAATTCTTGGGACTAATCTACATATTGGCAACTTGTCATAAGAAATGGGTAGCAAACGCTGAATCAAAAGTTTTTAGGCTTGGCAGCAGTAAAATGGCAATGTGTTAAATGTTCTCTTAGAAGACTGGAGAGTCACCATTGTATAAATGTAATGCAGTCATGGCAAGATAATAGATTAAATGGCCTCCTTCAGGATGTTGGGTTTGTATATCTCATGTCTTAAAAAAAATACTCTTTCTGATTTTAGTGTGACTCTTTAAGCACACACAAAATGGACAATGATCAGTGACGAGTTACTTCATTCAGGATTAGGGGATGTTTGCAACCTGTTCTGTGCCTTCAGATTCCAGCCTGCCTGTAGCTTTCCTGCTAGAGTTCACAAGGCTTCATGACTAAACTTCCCAGTAGGGCTAAGACTGAATTTTTTCCCCAGGAGACCACATGGTGATTTGGAACTAGAAGAGCTTGTTTACATATGATGTTTTGCATTTACCAGTTGAGAGGGTTTGGGAAGGCCACTGAAATTTGTCTCTTAAAAAATATGAATGATAATACTCGGTGTTTTTCTTTCAAAGAGATTGTGAGGACTAGACAAAGTGGTGGTTTGAAAATATTTCATATGCTGCAAAGCCTTGCACAAATATTGTTATTATGGCTATAAAGGCTCTTCCTGGTCCGTTTAAAAAAAAAAAAAAAAACATTTTCCCAAGTCCTCCGCTGCCTTCTGTCAGCCATGGTGAATCCCTATCTATTCTTAGCATGTTTATGCGAGGGGTATGTGAATGCCTCGGTGGCCTCTTGTCCCTCTGTTAAGGACCCAGACAGGATGCTGGGCACATTTGTATCCAGACATCATTCAGATGTTTTGAAATGGGTCTGGTAAGAACCAAAGCTATGTTTCCAATTAATTTTCTAAGTACACAATATGCTCAAAGTACATTTTTTTTTAAAAAAATAATTCAATAATAAAATATGGCTTGTTGCTGTTTAACTGTCAGAAACTCAGGATCTCTGAGTTTCACTGATATCAAAGGCTTCTGTTTAATATAACTTTGTATTAAAGTGGGCCTTACTGTCAACCTAGCAAAACCTCTTGCTTAATCTCAAGTTTAGTGTAGTTTTTTTAATTAATCCAATGTGCATCTGTTAAAAGTAACTCCAGATAATGCAACATTTGATAAAATGGAACTTAATACAGCCATTAGCTGGTGGGATTTTTTTTTTTTTCCCCATTTACGAATTCCAAGCTGAGCCTGATAAGATGGCACTAACATTTAGCCTGAGGTGTGGAATGTTAATAGTGAGATCTTGGACAGTTTGTTTATTTTTTATTTATTTCCTGAATGTGCCACTTACAGCAATGTGCCAGATGGATGTCCTGGAAGGCAGAAACTGTTTAGCCTCAGAGCCCCAAGAAGCTGGCAGATTAGCCCCCACCCCCAGGGCAGCCCCTGCTTGCTAGAAAAAGGCAGAAGGGTAGCATTAAGTCAGAGCTGCAGTATGTTTTTGTTCTTTTGTCAAAAGACTGTGTAAGTAACATGCTTTTCAGGACTGACTGTGCAAATAACACGTCAAGTGAAACTTCATCTGCCACCTTTTTACTTGGGGTATAGGGAAGGAAGGCCTAAAAAAATGTCTTGGTCCTCCTGAGCATTTTGAGCTCAGCCTGTCCTGGTGACAATGGGCTTCCTCTACTGAGAAGTCCTGCAACTCTGGTGGGTTAGGACCACCCTCTACTTGGCACTTAGTGATTACTCCATCACTTCTTGGAGCCATTAGGCTTAACAGCCGGAGAATACAGAGGCCTCATGCATTTTGTTGGTGCACATTTGTTCGGCAGCTACTGTGTGCTCAGTAGGATACAAAGCCCTGAAGATAGGGCAGTGAAAAAGATATACTCAGTCCCTGCCCTGATGAACCTGACATTCTAGCTAATATCTAGCTGCTATCTGAGGATGTTGCCCATCTCTGCTGGTTTGTAAAATTTGTTTGCTACTCTATTAATTTAATTTCATCTTACTGCATTTGACTTATGTCTCATGGACCATACCGTTGGTCCTTTGCAGTCATTCTTATACTAGTATTGGCAGTGATTTTTACATTCATTTTAATTTCTTCAAGATCGGAATTTTGGTTTGATTTGATTCAACACTTATTTATAAACTGCCTATCATGTGTAAGACTTGGCATTCTTCACTGCTCTCATAGCCTCTCTCAGGGTGAGTAGGCAAAATATACCCCCTTCCCTCTTACCTAGCCCATCCAGGAAGGCCTTCCAGAAAGTTAGGGCAAGTTATATACTGCGCGATGGTGTCACAGCTAAAAGGACACTATCCACATCATAGAGACTGTAGATTTGCAGTTTTGTAGTGGTTTCCTGATAGATGATGTGTCTTGTTCTAAGAAAATCATTATATATTAAGGATATTAAGAAAATACCCCACATAGCAAATGAATCTTGAATCAGAGACATTCTTTTTAAAATTAACATAAAGACACTCTATAAGCCAGTTTGCCCCTTGCTCCTTTCCCTTGTATCAGGGACCAGGACCATTCCTTTAGTTTATTACTGCAACAGAGGGGAAAAATAGTGGAGTCAGAGTGGATTCCAGTTCTAACCAGGCAGATCAACCAGCTGTGTAGCTTCAAGCACAACCTATAATCATTTTGAGCTTCAATTTCCTCATCAGTAAAATGGGGATTATCCCCATACCTCATGGAGTTGTTAAGAAGATCAAATAAAGTAATTCTGGGAATATGCTCTGCTCCATGTGCTTGAAGTCAGTGGATGTTATTTCAATCTGGTTGGGGACAGAAGTAAGCAAGGGAAGTACGGCATGAAACTGCCAAGAGTCTTGATGGGAGACAGATCTTTCTTCTGTGTCCTCTGAGTGACTGGGTGAAGTCTGGAGACCATTTTGTCCTGGGAAAGCTCATCACTGAAGACTTGAAAACCTCTTTCATTTTTAGCAACCAGGAGAAAGGCATTCAATTTTTTTTCACTTTCATCCTGGGGATTGCAATTTACATTTGTAAGAAAATAAGGGTGTCATTTTCCTAGTTCCCAGGCACCTAGGCTGATTCATTGCAGCATTAAGAGTGGTTAATGGCAGTTGAAGTAGCAGCAGTTTTTGGCAACAAGCGGGACCCCACCAGGGACTCTGGGTAACTCCCAGGTATTGTTGCAACCTGTCTGGCTTTCGATGGAGCTCAGGTTTTTCCATCAAGCTATCTGCCAATCTCCTGCTTTCATTTCCTGGGCAGAGATTCAGAGGTCAGCCGGAAACCCCTTCACATTGCTGCAGAGGGCCTGATGCATCCATTGATTCTCGTATTTGGTTTTGATCACAGATTGAAATTAGATTGCTTCCTCCCCTGGCTGGGGTTATGACAACACTCTGTAGTTTAAGAAAATTTATTCACTGTGTGTTTTGTTTCTTGAAAAGCCAGATAATTTGTTTCCTCTACTCAAAGAAACTTGGTGAGGACTGGCCAGACTCCAGGAGTAATGAGGTGATGGTGAGAAAAATACCACCCAAAGAAATGAATCTTTATTAGACCCTTCCTGTGGCGTTGGTGGCAATATTGCAGTGCACAAGGTGATGGGGCTTGATTTCCTTCTGGCTTGACTGGGGTTGGCTCGTTCCCTCTTGTTGGGCCTCTATATCCCAGATGGTGGAATGTGTCTAAGTTTGGCAACCCATATTCACCTGATGGAATAACACTTTCAAAGTGTACATACAGCTGAGAAGATGGAGGGGGGTGTTTAGCAGTCAGTTCTGGGCCATGTGTATATTTGTGTTTTCATTTTCAAGTTGTCTCTAAGCTCCTCCAGGGAGGATGGGTGGATAGAAGGAAATGTTTTATCTGTATTTGTAGGGAGCTTCCTGAGACTCCAAAGGCCAAAATCCTGTGACTGAAGCTTGTTATAAAGAAACAGAGAGGTGTTCAAACCCACGAGGAGAAGGATGGTTTCCAAACTTTCTCAGTTCCTCTTATCCTTTGTGTCTTAGTCATTTTTTTTTTCCACAATGCCCTTAGGTGAATGATTGAATGTACACACACACACACACACACACACACACACACACAGAGTTCTGTTTATTAAGTAGATCTCAATAAGTTAATTTATGTCTTAACAACTTAGCCATTTGAAAAAAAATACACATACATTGAGAGAAAATGTTTTTATTAGGCTGGGCATGGTGGCTCACGCCTGTAATCCCAGCACTTTGAGAGGCTGAGGCAGGTGGATCACTCGAGGTTAGGAGTTCAAAACCAGCCTGGCCGACATGGTGAAACCTCATCTCTACTAAAAATACAAAATTAGGCAGGCATGGTGGTGTGCACCTGTAATCCCAGCTACTCAGGAGGCTGAGGCAGGAGACTCACTTGGACTCTGGAGGCAGAGGTTCCAATGAGCTGAGATTGCGCTACTGCCCTCCAGCCTGGGTGACAGAGTGAGATATTGTCTCAAAAAAGATTTTATTCTTCAATAACCAGGTTACTTACCAATGAGATGTGTGCACCTGTTGGGTACTGTACAGCATCACAAACCTTGGAATCAGGTCGGACAGTACCACCCTGTGTTTGTGTTCCCCATGGATTGTCATGCAGTGCGTGCGTTTTCTTACAGCCACCACTGGAAACTCACTTTTGAAAAAATATAACATAATCCAAAGGAATGTAGCATGATCTAACATTGACACTGAAAACTACATTAACCTACTGATTGCAGAGTGTCTGACAGATGTTAAGTGTTGCCGTTTTCCTTGAAAATTTAAAATATTTCAAAATTAAGTTCAAATTAATTTAAATGTCTCCCAGTGTCCCTGTGAGTTTGTTGTGGGTGACCCAGGGCCCTTAGCACACAGTTGGGAGCTTAGGTCCTGAGCACAAGACGCTCTCAGATAATTCAAAACCAGGAGAAATGGAGTGTCTCTAGTCTCCTGTCCTTGTAAGTGGCTTTCAGCCTTACTCTGACCCACCACTAAAGGAAGGGGCAGGAATTCTTCCCTGCACGCAGTGCATAGAATTTTACGATTCTAAGGGTGAAGTGAAATCTGGCTACTCACCACAGCTAATAGCCCTGCATTGGGTTCCTCCTTGGTAGCCAGCTCCAACAGGTCCTGTGGGATTTGTTTCTTTTGTTAGCATAGCTTCACCCTCAAGGAAAAAACAATCTTGTTGAGACTCTCACAAGTTCGGGGTGGACATAGATTCTAAGTCTGAATGCTCACAATTCAAATGAGACATTTTTGTTGGAGAATCCTTCCCTTTCCTTGGCACAAATTAGAGAAGTTAAACTGAATCAAGTAATTAAACAATGATTATGTTTAATTAAGTAATTCAGATTTTAAAAAAATTTTCCACTTGGATTTTTCTAAAGTGGCATCATTTTCAAACAAAACAAGAATACACCCTGGAAGTACAGAAGAGGACTTCCGTGCAAAATTGGCAACAGAATCCCTAAATGCAAGTTATAGGGGTCTAGGGATTAAATGAGAATAATTTAAATGGGAAAAGGCCACTTTGCCTCCAGTGAAATGAAATCCTCTTTCGAGATTTCCATTTCTGACAATTTTGGTAAATCTTCACATTTCCATTTGGCTGCCAGTGACTGGACATTTTCCTTTGGAGGCCTAGGGCCTGAACACATTCTGTTAAGTTTGTTATCCAAGGAAGAGACTCCTTTCAGCCCAGATGGGTGTGTGGTAGCAGGTGGGAATTGCCATTGAGGAGTTGGGAGACCCTAAATCTCTTTTCATCAGATCTGAATGTTGGTGGCAATATAGAAATGCATTGAAGTGTTTCTAACAAAGCTGCCCTCCCTGCCTGGCATTCAGAGGGGGAAAGAGGGTATTTTGCACCATGACAACAGGTGACCTCTATTTGGAATTGTCAACAAACATTAATAGGCCTTCCAAAACACATACGCTGTAATATAAGGGATTGGTTGCCTGAAGGGAGGGCCGGGTATTCAGCAGCACTGGGGCAGCTCTTACAGGATGTCAGCAGACATGGTTAATTGGTAATGATTAGGGCTGTCTGCAAGCTGATTCCCTAAGTTTGGTGAACACATAATTGTTGTATGTAACCCCAGCGGCTTTGCTCTTTCATCTATATGAAGAGATCAGAAAAGAGAGATTTACGGCTTAGGTTGCCCCAAGCCACACATAGCAGGCTTAATTTTCCTTTCCAAGGGAATTTGAAGACTGCTGTTGTGACTGGTTCTCTGTGGCTTATATGGTATGTTGAGGTCACCTGCGAGTTTTTGTTAAATGATTGATTGACTGAAATTAATTATTCTGTCAGAGCTGCAATGGAGGTAAGATGGGGTGCACTGATAAATACAAAAGCTAAAGTGATTCTTATAAATGCACTATGTCTCTTTCTATTTTAATAAATCAGACAGAATGCCTAGATCCTGGATAGTGTTGAGTGTCCCCTCCCCATTTTCCTCTCTAGCCCTGAGCTGTTTTCTTTCCAAATCTGAAGCTTTGAAATGAGCGGTTCTTTACTCAATTCAACTGCAGGATATTTGAATCCTTTGTCACTTCATTCCTTCTAACCTTTCCCCAAACACCTTAGCCCCTGATAAGAGGCTGATGCCAGTGACTGGCTTAGATTAAACCAACTGAATTGAGAGTCTGTGTTTGAGCTAATGGCTAGGCAACTTGGGGAATGTGGCTGGTGAGTTGGAGAGTGGAGAGAAGGCAGGTGTTTGCTTCTAAATGTCAGATTTCTGAGGCGTGGAAACCACCCTGAAAGGCCCTTTTAGGAAGGCAGTGAAAGCAGCTGTTTAGTGACAGACTGTCTGCAGTTTGGGTCCTTAAATCCCATGAAGGGAATCCAGTGGCTGGTTAAGGAAATGCCAAAATGACTCTTTTGATTACCTTGCAAAGGGCATGAGATTGTTTATAAGTGATTTATCCAATTACCAAGTCACTGGAAACGATGGTTAGAAAAAGCCATTTCCCACACAGCCTCTGATCATGACACCGGCTGCAGGACATCTTCTGGGAGTGGCACCGGGTTCAAAATGAGCAAGAACACACGCGAAGTACAGAAAAAGACTTGTGGGGAAATTGGCCAGGACAGCAGAGTAACAAACCCAGGTCTCACACGTGGTATGCCTTTGGGGGAAAACATCTATGGAGTATCCTCTATTCCTTTGCATAAGTGAGAAAAACGCTTTGGCATTAGATAGGGTGATATGCTTCCCAAGTTTATTACCAACACTCTTAAAAGTAACCAGCAGCCACTTGGTTCCTTGGTTCTTGGATTCTAGGGTGCTCTTTTAGACTATTCTAGAGTTCTTGTTAAATATGCAGATTCCTGGAACCACCTCCAGAGACTCTGATTCGTTAGATATGACCAAGAGCCTGGGAATCTTCATTTTCTTCAATAAGTTCCATGGTGGTTCTGGTGCAGATTGCCCCAACCGTCCAGTTCTTTATTTAACAATTGATCAGACCAGGGGCTAAGAGAAGAAACTACAGCTGTTCCATTTGACAAAAATAGTCCTCCGAAAGGCCTGTGAGTAGTCAACAGGCAGAGATTGCAGATGGAACTTCTTGGGTTTGAGGAATTTTACTCATCTTAAGATCAGCCCCAGCTATTTCAATGCCAGTCATCTTGAGGTATGCCAGCTATTGAATGAATGGCCCCTGAAAATCTCAGAAAATGAAATGGTTAAAATAGGACGGGGTCTTGAAAATTGCTGTTTCCTGATGATAGTTAAAATTTCATTGGCTGGATGTAATTTAAACAGCAACATGATATTCATTTAAACTGTCATAAATTAAGACATCCTATTCTGGAGGGAAATATTTAGAAATTCTTTCCCAGCAATTTCTAAAAAGAGTAGGACTAACTGGGAACTCTTTGTAGTCATGCCTTCTAAAGGTAAGAACAGGCGTGCTCTCTAGTTTATTAACCTGTGATTTCGTTAAGTAGAGCTGAGGCTTGCACTGCTCCAAACAATGTTTTGTGAAGTTAAATTGAAGGCCTGAAAGTGTATGCATATATCCCCCAACTTTATGACCTCTGTAACTCTTAATGCCTTACAATATATTTGAAAGCAAATTAAAGACTTCATAAAATATTTTTTAAAGTACCCCCCTCCTCTTAAAACATTTATGGCTTCTACACATGCCCTATAAAATGTTTTGGAGAGTGGTCATTGCTGGACTAAGGCTAGGTTGCATAAATATTTAGTTAGAGATATGAGCGTGTTTCTTGAAGTTGTACATGTGTCAAAGTTTCCTTAGCTGTTCCTACAAAAGTCAGGCCTGTTAGCAATGTGGTGGAAGATAAAGGAAGCGGGGAGCCAAGATGGAAATGCATACTTGCCATTGTAGAGGATAGCGCCGCTTTACATTATCAGTGTTTTTGTTTCTGTTCTTAAAAAATCTAAACACATCTTTGATTGTGAGCCATTTTCATTGTCATGTTAAATAATAATTAGGCTCCCTGCCTCAATCATTCTCTTCTAGAGTGATTTTGGAAGTCCATGACCAGAAAGATGCGGTATTTAAAGTACAGGCACTTCTGAGGCTGACAACTCGTTGTGTCATGTGACCAAGAATTTTCCCAGAAATTCAACTAAGGATCCTTAGGGTCTTTCAGAATATTGCATTTTGTTTTATTGTTATTTTTAATCCCAAATGCACCAAATGTTACTATTATCACGTATTTCTGGGAAGAGAAGACGCTAAGATGAATGCCCTTTTATTTATTTTTTAATGTGATTCTAATAGCTGCGCAATCTTTAGTGACAGTGAACAGAATGTGTAACCATGAAACTGACCAGGAAACAAAAATATGTTGTGATCTGTAATGTGCCAGTCACTGTAATAGGCGGTGAGCTTCAAAAATGGGCATGGTCCTAGGGAGTCAGGGATTCAAGCATACAGTTATAGTAAAACGTGATACAATGCATATAAGGAGAGGCCTGCAGCAGGAGAAGCTAATTCTCACTGGAGCTTTCAGGAGAAATGATGACCACAAAGTGAGGAGGTAGAATCTATGTATCCATCATGTAGCTTGAGAGCACTAACTTACATCAAGCCATACTTGATATTTTGATGGTGGACAAATAAGGGCGTTCATTCAGGCAGTGAGTAGAGCCAGTGCAAAGGTACAGAGACTTGAAGGGACATGACATAGCAGAAACTTAGCAATGTGCAGTATTGCTTGAGCAACATTTGCTAAGAGGTTGGGGTTACCACTGGGCTAAAAGGTATAGAGGGACTAGAGCATGAAGAATTTTGGGTCTCTTGCAGAAGTACTTAGATTTGGCCTGTTTACAGTGGGGGAACCATAGAGTAATTTTGGATAGGACAAGAACAGGATAAGGTTTGTGTTTTGAGAAAAAGTTTTTGGAATCAGAAGTGTCTCAATTTCACCCTATTCCTTTGGAAAACAGAAGGAGAAATCTGCAGCTCCATAACATTTCTTTCTTGCTATCTGGTTCCTTTTTTTTCTTTTATCCTGGGGCGGTCAGAGATGCCTGGGCTGTAACACTGTTTGGGTATCCACAAGGTAGGATGAAGAGAAGAATGAAGAGTAGAAAAACTAACATAGGATTATGAGCTTGGATCTCACATAGGCTCGTATGTCCAGGCATTATTTTGCTTCTTTAAGAGTTCGATAATACTTGTGGTAAACATGGAAATCCTGAAAGGTGCAAAGTCTCATGTTGGGTCTGTAAGACGTAGCTTCTTAGCTTATGAGGCAGTTGGAAAACGTTAGACTTTGTTCTCTCCAAGGCTTAAGTTATTCCCTGGAAGTGCTCTAGTTACCGTATCAACCTGTCTCTGCAGACAGACAATGGGTCAGACACTTGGATGGAAAGTCCGATATGTGCTCGATGATCCAGAAAGTTTGACTGTAGGTCCCTAACAACAGTTATATGAAAAACAGTTTTTTAATCAAAAGACCAAAAAATAGTCTATCAAACAAAGTCAAGCAAGCTTCCTTTCTTTGCAACTTCTCAAGCCTTTAATGTTCCACAGTACAATCTGAATCTTCAAGACAATGATGGAATGTGTCTAAATTTTATATAATTTTCTAAAATTATTTGTGGACACTTATTTTTGCTACAAAGCATCTTGCGAAACTTGGGTTTCCTGGGATGTTCTTTGGGCAAAGCCACTCTTGAGATATATGTTTACCGGCCTCATAATTGTACATTGAATGGAATTCCCTTCATCAAAAGTTGTGCCTACTCAGTTTCTAAAATGCCAGAGGGAGTGAAAACCAGACCATTGAGCAAAAACAAAAGGTGCCCCCTACTAATAACTTGACATCATGTTGGTGAAGCAAAGGCTTGCATTCCTCCCATTCTAACTGGTTACTTTTGCAAAAACACGGCTTCAGGTTCTGGTGGGCAGAATAGGGTCTGCTGGGAAGGTTCCAGCAAAAGGCAACTCTTCTTGACCTTGTACCACTGAAAGTCACAGAGCTATTAAAGCAGCGACCAGGGCATTCAGAAGAGCCGTGACTAGGCATAATGCGCCTTTTGAGGGTGACCATTCATTTGTCCATCTAATTAGCACTCAGAACCTTTGATTGCCCCATACATCTTTAAAAAATTCAAACAGGTAGGGTTTCACTGCTTGGATTGCAGGCCTCTGATGAAAATCGAGGGCTGGCCTTGTATTTATGGAGGTTTCTTCTCTCTAGTACGTCTTACCTATTTCCTTAGCCCTGTTCTCAGTAATGCCTGCCACAAAGAACCCCATAAATTTAGCATTTGCAGCTATAAGTTTGTCATTCTTTTCTTGAAATAAGATAAGGGTACTATTATAAAACAGCAGAAGGCTGAATGTGAGGGCAGCCAACATATTGTTGACTGATTCATCTGGGGCATCTAGTTCTTCAAAATGGAAAAACAAAATTGAGTCTAAAAAGCAAACACAGTAAATTAAAGGAATGTTATTCTATGCATAGAACAGCTGTTTTAATACTTGCTTGGTAGGGTCATATGACTGACCCACTTCTTTTAGGGTAAAATATGTCTTCCTCTAAGGTTATTATTAAAGACACATGGAGACATTTACTTTGGTCTCCTTGTCAGCATTGTGCCACATTAAAAGAAAAGGCTAAACACCATTTAAATTGGGTTTAGATCCTTCATTTGCATGAAAACGATAGTTAATTGTATCTATGTGATGATAATTAGTGATCATCTAAGAGGACTTTGTCATTGTTGGCCCAAGGTGAGGCCTGAGTTACGGAGAATTGTACTGGTGGTAGCTATTTTAAGTAACTGCAGAGCTCTGTTTTGCCAGCTAGCGAAATGAATTAAAAGGAAGTGAAAGATTTAGTATTTGCATGAGCTAGGACATTCTTACCCACCACAAGGAAAAAGCTCACATTGGACACTCTTTGCTTATTAGATGCTCATTGTCTAATTTTTTCAGCAAACATGGAGTGCCTACTCAATATTAGGACCTGGGCTGTGCCCTACACAATTAGAAACTCTCAGAGAGCAGGGACTCCACAGTAGCATAACTGAAATCTGTTTAAATACTGAACTGGAAGTGTTCTCACCCATCTGAGGCTTGTCCATGATTTCAGAGCTGCCACGTGGCAGGAAAAGAGTCCAAATCTGCTCCTTCTCCAGTGCTCTCTCCCTGTGCTGCTTCCTTACATTGCTTTTCCCTGTACCAATGATTCAGAAAGATTTATCAAGTGGCTAGTTATTATAGAACAGGACAGAATCCTGGGTCAGATTCCCCACTCCATCCCATTAACTATGACTTAATCATGAGGACTCTCCGATTGACCTCTCTGTGAACTCCTAAAAGGTCAAGACCAATTCTCTTTCACTTAGAACATGCAATTCTGTAGTGCGTTACATGCATGTAATTGCATCACAGCAAACATGTAATAAATATGTGCCGAATGCATGAATGACAGAACGAATAAATGATCTGCGTATTTCAACTTAGCACAGGGTTCTGTATCTTTGTGATATCTAGCTACATCTTGCGTTGTCTTCTGGAGGTAGGGTTTTGGCTACCTTATGGTGCAATCCTTTTCTCTATGGGCAACTTTGACTGTAAAATAGTACTTTCCCTTTTTAATTTCTGGTGAGCTGTAACATCACTGTGTCTACCTTCTGGAGACATGGAGTTTGGTCCGATTCCGCTTTCACATGGGTTTTTCGCTATTGGAAGACACCTGGCGTATGTTTCTCATCTCTGTATTTAACATAATGGTTTCCTCAGTCCTCATACGACATGGTTCCCCAATACATCTCTATCTTTAATGCTTTTATATCAGCATAGTTAATTTAACCAGTGGTTTTAAAATTATTTATGTTGTTTTAATGAGCATGGGACCAGAACTGAGCATAGTATTACATGAAGGAAAGACCAGGGCAGAATAGAGACAGATCATTGCCTTCTTCCATCTGACCTTCTGCTTATGCTATTTTTTATAATTGACTGTACTATTCATTATTTTTCAGCAGTCATGCCATTGAATTGATTCATATGAACTACTGGTTATCTAAACCAGTGGATCTCAAGTGGGGGTGATTTTATCTCCCTGGAGACAGTTGGCAATGTTTGGAGACCCTATTGATTTTCACTACTGGTGGTGGGTGGTGACATTAATATTTAGCGGGTAAAAGCCGCAGATGCTGCTAAACATCCTGCAATGGATAGGGCAGCCCTTCCACAATAAAGAATTAGTTGGTTTAAAATGTGAGTAGTGGCCAGGTGCAATGGCTCACTGCTGTAATCTTGGCACTTTGGGAGGCCAAGGGAGGCAGATCACTTGAGGTTGGGAGTTCGAGACCAGCCTGGCCAATATAGTGAAACCCCATCTCTACTAAAAAATAGGAAAATTACAAAAAATAGCTGGGCATGATGGTGTGCTCCTGTAATCCCAGCTACTCAGGAGACTGAGGCAGGAGAATGGCTTGAACCTTGTAAGCGGAGACTGCAGAGGGCTGAGATCATGCCACTGTATTCCAGCCTGGGCAACAGAGAGAAACTCCATTTCAAAAAAAAAAAAAAAAAAAGTCGTTCCACTGGTGAGAAACTCTGGTCTAAACTACTGAGTCTTTCTCCTTGGTGCCTCCTGAAGTAGACTTTGATCCCATGCTACATGAGATCTTGCAAATCTTTAAAAGTGATTCGGTAAGACCATGTCCTCCTAGGTGAAGCTTTTCCAAGCCCTCTGTCAACCATTTCTTCCAAGACTTCTACTTTTTAACTTGCTGGTCAGCCACCCTGCAGTTAGAGGAGTGCTCCTGGAATGGAATGCTTTGGTTGTCACCTGAAGCTTTGGACGGTGCTGCTCACACTTCACTGTGCATAGAAAAATCCACCAGGAGATGTTGTTAAAATCACATTCTGATTCCATGGGTCTAGGGTGGAGGCAGGACTGCATTTCTAACAAGCTCACAGGTGGTACTAGGGTAGACGTCCAGTGGACTGCACTTTGAGAAGCAAGAGTCTTAGGATTTTTTTTCTTGGCATTCTTTGGACAAAGCCTTTTTCCATTCCCTTGGAGCAGATTGCAAGCATCTGAAGCTGGGAACCCTTGACTGTCACATTCAGCCCTGGCCATGTGGCAGGACGGAACAGTTAAGCCTGTGATGTTATAATACAGAAGAAGACTGCTGGTCTGCTTAATTGCTGAGCAGTGTTTATAACTTACAGGTCTTTGAATCACCCTATTCTAGGTTGAGGAGAAACAATAACAAAGAAATATTACTCTCCTAATTGAAAGCTGGAGGGTGGAATGAAGGAGGAGCTGCCCCTAGCCACAGACTTGGAGGAGTGAGCTATCCAGTGGTGAGCTGGTTTCTCCAGGTTATGCATATGTTTATAAATTATCCTAGGTGTTCTTTTTCCTCATTCCTTTTATTGTAGAGTGTATTTCTTTAAAGTGACAGGTTTAATTTTTTTTCCCCACTCTGTGCAGATTTCGTGGATGATGTAGCTTAATAAATCAAACCGATTTCTACCATTGTATCAAGACTCTTTAATCAGTTCTTTGAATTAATGCAATCAAACGGTTGAATTCTTACATTCATCTCTGTATTTATGGCTCTGTTGTGCCTTTTTTTTATTGCATTGGAAGAGGAATATCTTCATTCATAGCCAAAATAAAATAAATCTAGGCAGGTTATCTAGTAAAGTGACTAAGGTGTAGGGTATGGGATGTATGTGCGTGTGTACATGTGTGCATTTGTGTGTGAATGTGTGCCTAAATACACAGACATCATCAGTGTCATTCTAACATTAAATTTTGTTTTGGAACTTCATATTCATGAAGCCAGCATTATGTCAAGTTCTATGATACTGGTCCTGTTTTTACTAGGTCATTAATCCAGGGGTTCTCAAACATGTTCAAGTAGCAGGGCATTTGAAAATGATGGTGTTTCTTGAGTGATACCATGGATTTCATATGTGCTCTGGTTTAAGGGCACAGGCCCTAGAGTTAGGCTACCCAGAGGAATTCCTATTTCTTCCATGAACTGGCTGTGTGACCTTTCATGTTACTTAACTTCTCTATTCCTCCTTTACCTCATCTTTAAAGTAGGGTTAATTTTGAAGTGTGTCTCTCGCAGAACCATTGTGAGGCTTAGAACCACAAGCGTTTGTACCCTTGACAGCCATGTGGCAAATATGTGCTCTGGTATGGAGACTATTATTAATATTAACTCAAAACAGCTAAATATGGCATTTTCTGCCAAATCAGAAATGCTATCTTATGGCACATTCTCTCAGACAATGGTCACGGGCACTGAGGGTGTAAGAAAAATGATTAGAGGACAATCATAAAATTGAAATAGTGCTATCCTTTAACAAATTGGGAACTACCTCCATTATTTAGCTTTAATCCAGGATCTTGGCAGACACAGGAGTTTGGCTGAGACAATGTTTGTACATTAGCCCTACGCTGCTGATTTTTTCACATGCTCTGAAATATCCTGAGTCCACAACATATGATTCTCATTGAAACCTCTTTCTTTCTGATTTCACAGTATCAGTGTAGTACACTGATCAATTAAAATACTTTGTAAACATACATGCAGTAAGACTCCACTTTACAAAAAAAATTTTGTTTTGAGACAGATTGTCCCTCTGTCACCCAGGCTAGAGTACAGTGGCACAATCTTGTCTCACTGCAGCCTTGACCTCCCAGCCTCAAGTGGTCCTTCTGCCTCAGCCTCCCAAATAGCTGGGACTATAGGCATGTGCCACTGAGCCTGGCTATATATATATTTTTTATTTTTTTATTTTTAGTGGAGACGATGTTTCATGATGCTTCCGAAGCTGGTCTTGAAATCCTGAACTGAAGCAATCCTGCCTCTGCCTACCCAAGTGCTGGGATTACAAACATGAGCCACTGCACCAGGCTTAGACCTCATTCTTAAAATATGGCATGCATACATCTGAATGTATGCATGTTTAATGGAACTAATGATAGAAACATTAGAGAGTGATTATTCTAATTACTAAACAATTCACTGTAGGATTTCTTACCATAGCAAATGCCTTTCATGTCTACTTTTTTCCAGTTTACAATGTGATTCACAAACATAAAAGTTCTCTGTCTTAAAATTCTGATGCCATTCATTGATCCAGTTGGAAGAGTTTTTATTACCTGTGCCAGCACGGACTGGGGTGGGATGGTCATATTCGGTGTGTAGGCATCTACAAGCAGCATGCTGTGAAGTCTTATTTCCTGAGTTTTCACCAGGAGCAATAGTCTTATTACTAATGAACTTCATCATAAAACTTATACTCGATATTGGATAGCATGCTACATATTACCAACCACTTTCACATACATATATATATATATATATATATATATATATAT
>NW_016107326.1:6962888-6980269 GCF_001604975.1 Cebus imitator
TCCCAAGTAGCTGGGACTACAGGCACATGCCACCATGCCTAGCTAATTTTTGTGTTATTATTATTATTTTGTAGAGATAGGGTTTCAACAGGTTGCCCAGGCTGGTCCTGAACTCCAGACCTCAGGTGATCTGCCTGCCTCGGCCTCCCAAAGTTCTGGGATTAGAGGCGTGAGCCACTGTGCCTGGCCTCTTTTTTTCTCTCATAATGCTTAGTGGCCCCATGTTATCGAAGAAAGATACAGAGAGCTGAAATGATTTGTCATATGTCATATGACTTGTAAGCACCAGAGCTAGGCCTCATACCAAGTTCTGCTTCTTCCAAATCCACTGGCCAGCTTGTTGGGTATGTGCGAGTCCACGGTGGCCACAATGCCATAATTGTCATAGTGTTCTTAGGGTGGAGCTAAGAGCCTATTGTGTTGCACCCATATCTCATCCTCATGTCTTATTTTGTTGGATCCATTTTTCATGATTTGCTGAGGATATTGTGTACTTAGTGTCAAATATTTTTCAACTCGGAAGTTTCATAGCCCTTGGCAGTCAGCTAACAATCTATGTAAAACTGGTGCAAATATTTTTGCCAAGAGCTTCAGCACTGCTGTATCAATTAGCTTTGGCTGGGTGAAAAAACTACTCCCCCAAATTAGTGACTTAAAACAGCAAATATTTCTTTAGTTCCCTCCCAGTTTTGCAGATTGGCAATTTGGACTCAGTTGGATAGTTCTTCGGACTCCAAGTGGTCCTGGCTCTTCTCAGCGGTCTCTCTGACAGGTCTTTGGTCTCAGATGGGGACCCTAGCACGGCTTGTATGGCTGGGGCCTCTCTTCATGTCTTTCCTCTTTTAGCAGCTTAGTCTCAGTCTTGTTCACATGGTGGCTTCAGAAGTCCATGAGCAGCAAAGAACAAGCCCCGCACCACTCAAGTTGACCTCTGTCACTTTGGCTACTGTCTTATTGGTCAAAGCAAGTTATGTGACCAAGCCCCAAGTCAACATGAGAAGGGACTGTCTGGGGAAGAAATCACCAGGGACACAGATACTGGGAGATTTGAACAGATTGGGGCCATTATCGCAACAGTGTCCTACACTGCCACATCAAGTTTTCCTTTCCTTCCAAACTTTTTGAGTGAAGTTCGAATGCCCTGAAAACTCAGGAGATACTCTCTCTTCATTGAGGCATTTCTTCATTGTTACTTCCTTAAATCTCTTTCAACTCAATCAACTTGGCCCCCTGACAAAGCCCTTGCTTCTTTCACTGATTCTTCCCTGACTCCCCCCATGGGACAGCTTGGCATTAATGAATTGAAACGTTGTCCTTAGTCAGGGCTTTTCTGACTTGTTAATGGTGTGCATGTAACTTCTCCTTGTCAGGTTTCCTTTTAGAAATGCATGTATTTATTTGGGATCTGGATGCTGGAGCTTTCTGTTTGGGAAAGAATTTTAATGAAGCTTTATCAGGTGTTTGTTCACCAAAACGAAGAGGGCTCTTTTGTGCCCAGAGAAAGCTATCTGGCAGTCAGGGACCCTTTCGAAAAAGGACTGCAGAATGAAGGAAAGCTAAACCCCTCTTTAATGATTTTCTCTTTTTGAAACATATTACTTTGCATGGAAGTTTGTGTCAAGTAGTTTAGCTCATGGAAGGGGAACTTAATGATGTGCAATCTGGAGGAAGGAGCGGACACTAGATGATGATTCTCAAGCAGATGAAAGAGAATATTTCACATTGCTGAGACACATGTGACTTCTTTGGGTGCAAATAACAGAAAGGATGATGACAGTTATCCCCGTTCCCTGCTTTGGGGAGAAATCACCAGCTTAGCAACACTAAATGGCAAGGCATTTGTGACTGAGTTCTTTCTCTGACTAATTGGAAACATCTCTCTCTATTTTCCTGCCATTGAGAAAGAGCTGCTCTTTGGTAAACCGTATTCAGTGGTTTACTTTTCTAAAAACTCAGCCTTGTGCTGAGCTCTTGGTCAGAAGAATGGAAATGCTTTCTAATGCCCGAGAGCATCAGTACTTTTTGGGGAGACAGTCGGATCCATCAGAAAGTGACTGGACATTTTGGAGTCCCAACATGGTAGAATCTTACCACCTCTGCTCCCTGCAAGTTTAAGAACTTGAACAAATCCATTGTCTTATCTGGCCTTAGCTTCTTCACTTGTAAAATGAGAAGAATGGAGTAAATCCAAAGGGTTAAAAATTTTTTTTTTTTTTTTTTTTTTTAATAGAGACTAGGTCTCACTGACTGCACTGCCCAGGCTGCTGTGAAATTCCTGCACTCAAGTGCTCCTCCCGCCTTGGCCTCCTGCAGTGCTGGGATTGCAGGCATAAGCCATTGTCCCTGGCCCAAAGTTTTAATCTATCAGGAAAGACTACAATTTGGAAAAATAGATATTTAATTTTTGGTTATAAATTTAGGATTTTGATATTTGGTGATTCAGAGAAGACACTGTGAAATACTTACTGGGTTTATGGCAGGAAACACTTTGTAAAACAAAACAAATCTCTATTCTTGCCCTGGTAGAGATTGTGCCACCCATCTCTGCATGTGCCCAGCTTCCTATCTCTATTCCATGTGCCCACCCACCCATCTCTCTTCCCTGTGCCCGTCCACCCATCTGTGTGCCCATTTACCCACCTATCCACTACCTTCTTATTTTCTGCATGTGTTCCAGACATTAGTGTTAAGGTGCTTATTTAATTTATCCAGCACTTGCAGGGAAACAAGACAAGTTTTTAAATAGCAAATGAGGAAAGTGAGGCCACAAGGTTATATCATATACCCAATTTCCTCAGGTGTATGGGGGAAAATTAGGACTGATCTCCAATTATAGGTCCAGAGCTCTTTCACTAAGATACACCACATCTTTTGTTCCTCTTCTAAAACGTCCTTGAAAAGCCAGAACATGACATCTGTTTCTTAATTTTGGGGTGGCCCAAGGTCCCAAGCTAGGGCTCAATTGTTGGAGAAAAAAAGGGGTATTTCCTTTCCAGAAAAATGTAATTTGAGCTGCCATCTTCCACTATAAATGAAGACGGTTGGTTTTTGAGCATTCTATGGCTAGAAGAATGTTGAACATCGTAAGAGATCCAGAAAAATCTGGCTTCTGGAATTTACTGGCACAGTCTGACATACTCATGACATCGCCAGTAACTGTGATATATTTGACAAGTGAGGGTCCCACATAATAAGCAGTCATTTTCATAGTACTTAAGAAAAGGGAGAGGCTCATAGCAACCCTGGGATCCTCTAACTGCCAGAATTGTTAGAGGATGCCTAGGTCCCAAGAGCAGACCTAAAAAAGAGGAAAATCCACCTCTTCCTAATTAACTTTCTCTGGAAAGCTGTGATGTCCCTCCAGAGGGGCTTAGAAGAGAGGTTATTGGACCTGGAAGAGCATATTTTACCTAAATCTTGGGGTGAAAAGGCAGACCAGAGCGGATGCCTCTTCTGTGTGTCTCCAGATAAAGAAAAATATATCCTGGGTTTTGAGGTGGGTTCAATTCTTTAAACAGACCCCATCATCCACCCCAGGCAATTTTGTTTGATCCCAAGTTCAGTGATGTGAAGTAAAGTTTCCAGACTTTAGGGCTTAAAATGAAAGAAAATCATGTTTTTCTGTCTGAAACTGGAAATCCAAAGAGTTGCTCGGTAAGAATGTTCAGACTTCTACATTGTGGCTCAGCTACAGGAAATTGGGAAATTGGGGTCAGATGTCTCATTCACATTCCAAATTGATAAAGGGTGGGAACATTTGAGGAATTGTCTGAATCATAATGCTACTGAGAAACTTAGAAAATATAGGATTATTTTTCCCTAAATGACTTTTCCTGGTGGGGGGCTGAGTGGGGGAGGAGGTCGAGGAGAAATTGTCAGTATGCTCTAGATGGCAGAGAGTGGTGCTTCCTGTAACCATTCCATTGGGTAGATTGTACCAGTGTAGAGATGCTGGGCCTTCCTGTCCAAAAGTAACTCTTGGGGGAACTTGACTGGTGGTAGGATATTGCAGATCTTTGCTACTCAGAGTGGAGTCCATGGGCCACCAAGATTGGCATTGCCTGGGAGCCTGTCAGAAATGCAGAATCATCGAGGCCCTCATCCGAGACTTGAATCAGCATCCACCTTTTTTTTTTTTTTTTGTAGAAAGTGATTTATTTAGAGAGAGAGAAAAAAAGGAGGAGAGAGAAATAAACAGCTAGCTCTCAAACTGAGTGAGAGAATCCAGAAAGATGGAATCCAGGAGAGGAAAGCAGCTTCCACACTGTGAGTGGAAAGGAATAGAGAGATGGAGTTTAGGAGGGGAAGACAGGCTTCCATGAGAGAGTGGAAGGGGACCCCAGAGGGAAAATCCAGAACAGAGAAAAACAGCTTCCACGAGCATGAGACTGTTCGTGGAAGGGGATCAAAACATGGAGTCCCAGTGTCCACCTTTTAACAAAATTTTCAAGTGACCCATACACAGATGAAACTCAGGAAGCAATGGCCTAGATAGTCATCCATTGGGATGATGAAAGGCACACATCCTGTCCTTCCTCCTGTTGATCAAAAGACACATCTGGATTGGTTTCTTGATTTTTGTTGATGATGACCTAAGAGAAAAGGATTTTAACCTCTAGGACCTGAACTCAGCAGTAGAACTGTTGCCTCATCTCCACCTACTAACCATTCCAGCCACCCTGACCCTCTCACTGTTCCCAGAACAGGTTGGAACCTCTTATGACCCTGTGCTTGTCCCACTGCCTGGAATGCTTTTTCCCGCTTTCCTCACACATCAAACTCCTGTCACCTTTCATAAGCTTGTTCACGTGACATCTTTTCTGGGAACCATTCCTCATTTTCCCTAGGATTAGACACTCAACCTTCCTACGATAGTACAGGAAAGTATGCATGTCTGTTTCCCCTTCTGGACTGGGAACTCCTTGGGGATCTTAGACCCCTTGTGATCACCTCTGTGTCCTCAGCCCCTAACACAGAGCCGGCATGTAATCCATATCTGTTGCATGACTGCATGAAAATACTAATGAACTGGCTGCGAATGGTCTTTGTGGGATTCTGGAAAGTTCTCATTCTTCTGGGCAGCTGCGTGGACTGTGTTAATCATAAGTTTCTGGATCCATGAGGCTAAGTTAAAGACTGGGTCAGCACTGAGCAAAACTGTCAAGGGAGCCAGGACTATCCAGTAACCACTTTTCCTTCTTATGCCTGGCCTGCCCCGGAATGCCCTAGACTCTCATTCAGGCCCTGCACTGAGGTTGGACAACATCCCCTGTGGCTGAATTCTGCCCCTCCCAAATCAGAGCCTACTGTCTCCTTAAAGGGTCAGTGCCCATTTCTCCAGGGCTTGCTATGCGCCAAACCCTCTGCAGAAACTGCTTGATGCACATCATCGCATTCACTGGCCACAACAGTTCTGTAAGCATAGGCTCCATCATTTCCATTTCATATGGGGGAAAGTGCAGTGCGTGGTGGTGAAGTGATTTGCTCACAGCAAGGTGGTCAGGCAGAGCTGGGATTCAAACTCCAGCCTGTCTGACTTACTAATTGGTTCTTTGAAATGCTGCTCTGTGCCACAACAGGGGTAATGAATCAGCCGGGGAAACCCATGAAGGTGCTAACCTACCATTGTACATAATTGATCAAAACACTTGCTCTGAATGGTGAGCTGTTTTAGATACACTTTACCAGGGGGAGGAGAATAATTACAAGTGACCACAGTAGATGCCTCTATCTGGTCGATTTTGACTCTCTCAAGCTCCAACTAGCCTTTAAGGCATTCTGTTTCTGAGATTGAGGACCACTGCCACAAGACTCAGCTAGTACAGGGATCTTTACATCTGTGAAGCCCTGGGAAGGGGTCTGGGGGTGGGAGCTGCCATTTTGCCTTTAAGTTTGTCCTGTTAGTTGAGAAACATGCCACACTATTACTGACTTATGTGTTTATTTTTGATGGGGGAATGGGGTGGTTATGTAAAAAACAATGCCCAGTGTGTGACTTCCACATGTGGTCATGTGAGTCACTTTCTGTTAAGTGGAAGCCCTCTTTATCCACCCCCACCTATCCAACTGGATCGTCTCGCCTTCTCCAGCTCCTCTGTCCCCTCCATAAGATATGCTGACTGGTGGCCAGGTACAGTGGCTCACACCTGTAGTCCCAGCACTTCGGAAGGCTGAGGCAGGTGGATCACTTGAGGTCAGGAGTTTGAGACCAGTTTGGCCAACATGGTGAAACCTCGTCTCTGCTAAAAGTACAAAAGTTAGCTGGGTGTGGGGGTGGGCATCTGTAATCCCAGCTACTCAGAAGGCTGAGGCAGGAGAATCGCTTGAACCCAGGAGGCAGAGGTTGCAATGAGCCAAAATCACACCACTGCACTCCAGCCAGGATGACAGAGCAAGACCCCGTCTCAGAAAATTATGTGCTCACTGGTGTTCATGCCCCCAGTGAGAAGGCACCTCCCTCTAGACCTTCCATACTCATTTGCTGTGACCAAGATGCAGTTATGTTTATGGCCAAACTTGTTTATGCCAGTTTTTCTTGTACAGGATTGGTAAACATAGTTCAATTAAATATTATATAAACCAATGAACTATGGGTCTATGGGTACAGGACTAAAGAGTTGTCATTTTTATGATCGCTGAGTTAAATGCTTTGGAAAAATTTTTTAAAGGAAATATTACTGAGTTTAAAAAAAAAAAAGCCAACAAATTATGTGAGAGCAGGCAAGAGAGCTTAAAACAAGAAAGGAAGAACTTTATACCATCGAAAGGAGCCTATACTCAGTTTGCTTTTCAAGGGTCTTTATATTCTGCTCCATTTTAAAGAAACCATAAACTGGAAATTGTGGGTGACAGCTTATGTGTATTTTGGGGTAAAAAAAATAAGTGAGACTAATCTCAGGGCGGCCAGCAAGGAAACAGGGACCTCAGTCCTAGAGCCCAGTGGAACTGAATTCTATGAGCAACCTGACTGGGCCTGAGAAGGGACCGATTCTACCCCAGAGCCTGGCCCAGCCAGCATCTTGATTTGGCCTTGTCAGACTCAAAGCAGGGAAACCATTTATGGCCACTGGCTTTTGACCATCAGAAATAGGAGATAACGTGTGCATTGCTTTCCTCAGCTAAGCCTGGGTACTGTGTTAGAACAGCCATGGAAAACCAACCCAGCAAGCATGTCCTCCCCTCTGCCTGTGCATATGTGGACCACCAGTCCTATATTTTCCCAGGCCTCTTCACCACTCTCTGCTCAGTGTGGCTTTCCAGGCCCTGGGACTGATGTTGCCTTAGCTTTACTTTTAAAACTTGCTTTTCGGCTGAGTGCAGTGGCTCACGCCCATAATCCCAACACTTAGGGAGGCTGAGGCAGGCAGATCACCTGAGGCCAGGAGTTCAAAACCAGCCCGCCAACATGGTGAAACCTCATTTCTACGAAAAATAAAAAAAAAAGACTCAGGCGCGGTGGCAGGCGCCTGTAATCCCAGCTACTTGGGGGTCTGAGGAAGGAGAATCGCTTGAACCCGGCAGGTAGAGGCTGCAGTGAGCCGAGATCATGCCATTGCACTTCAGCCTGGGCAACAAGGGCAAAACTGTCTCAAAAATAAATAAAATATAATAAAACTAGCCTTTCAGACAAACTCTTTTCCCCTAATAAGCTAAGGAGAGTCACTCTTAAAAACAGATCGTACTTCCGTGCCTGTGAGCATTTCCTCAGTCATGTACTTCTCCTCACAGCTGCCTGGATACATCTAACTCATCTTTCAAGGCCCTGCTTAGACCCAGGCTTCCCCACGCAGGTCGTCTCCTTGTGTGACTGCCACAGCCTGCTGAGGACTTGCTTCTCGTGTTGCCCACCGGGCCTTTGTCTTCTGTTGGGGGATGTTTTCTTTTCTCTGGATTGACAGCAGGAGAATGAGTAGATTGTACATGATCCATGGCTCCTATGAGGGATTGGATGTTACCGTGATCCATAGGAATACCTGCAGAGCTCTTTTGTGGATGGTGGTTGATTTCTGGGGTCCTTGGCATTGCGTGATGTCTCCTTCAATATCCAGATAAGGATTTGATCTCTTCTTAAAGTGCCTTGTAAATGACTTCTGTAAATGAGTTTTGTTCAAAAGGAGGGTGTCTCTGTGAACATGGAGCCAGCCCCTTGGATTTGCAGCTGCTTCTGTTGCTGATGTGTCATGTACAATCCTGTATGAACATCTATTGTATCTACTCTGAGAGAGTGTCCTGCACATGGGGACACCATCCAGGGAGAGATGGCACGATGTTGGGGGTGGAGAATAATAGTCAGGGAATATATTGAAGGCATTTGACTTATTTTCCACTGTAGCTATCTATTCTTCATTTCATGCTAATGGGATAATTTGATCAATGAATGCACTGGGAAAAGGCAAGAGATGCATAAAAAGTGTGAAAGCGCACAGCTACAAATGAGTGGGCAGATTTACCACCTTCTCCCCAGAATCAGATCTGTCTGCCATCCGCACTGGGTATGAGACAGGCACATCCGAGCTTTGGCTTAATTACACATAATTTGGGTGACAGCTGAAATGCAAACCTAAACATTCAATCAGCTAAAGATACACAAAATTAAGCAATTCACACAGTGTCCAACCCCTTCAATCTTTATTAATACTTTAATTATGTTAATTATACCATGGTTTCAAGCCCTGCTACTACAACAAGCAGGGGGTGGAGGGGGGGAAGAGGCAGTCCTCCAGCTAAGTAATGATTGCGTTCGAATTAAAAGTATGAACGGAATGCAAAATAGCAAAGAATCACAAATACATAATTCAGCAGTTTACCCACCCTGTTCACACTTCTTTTTTTTCATGCCTGGCAGTGTTTCTGAAGGGTGGGTCCAAGTCTGACTCATCCTCTGAGTGTACTGTACATAGTAAGTGCTCAGTAAACATCTGTTGAGTTAATTTTTAATCAAGGATGCTGAAATTATATCTGTCGACATGAAACAATGTGAGCAGATGTTGGGGATATATATATTGAGACGGCATTGACCAATATTATTGCTGACAGTTATTTGTGAAATGGTGGGAGCCGTGGTGGTACAGGGGATAGGGGTGAGAGGAAGAGAGGAACAGAAAATGACCAGGATTGCAGAGACTGTCACCCTTCTATGAAGTCACTTGATTTCTCTGGACTCAGTTTCTCCCCATCTCTAACAAAGGAGGAAGAGATTGGACCTTAAAAGTTGTCAAACTCTGTTCTCCTGGATTCCTCAAAGATATGTCAGGGATTCCACTTTTATGTGTGTTGGAGGGTAAGGACATCTGGGGGAGAGGTTCTGCTTTAATTTATTTATTGGATGTCGAAGAGCCTCATTCTAAAAGTTGGTTAAAAGTGGTTTGGAAACTCCTACATATGATAGCCTTTTTAACCTCTCACTCACCCACTCACAGACAGTGAACCCTCCTGCTCTGCTTGGAGGGTTTCCATTGGTCCAGCACTTAACCTGTTTTGTCCTTTATCCTGAATATGTGGGTCTCCTTTGCTCATCTGCTTTTCTAGCCCCCATGTGATTTTACTTTTCATTTTCCGTGTCTTTGCTTGACTCAGGCTAAAATGTCCTCCCACCCTGCCTGCACCTATCAACATCTTAAAGTTCACTAATACTGCATCCCAGTTGCCTCCTCTGGAAAGGCTTCCTGGGCTGTACTTGTCATTGGTGCTCTCTCCTCTTTCCAAATTCCTTTGACTCAGTGTCTGACCCACATTCCCCATTTTTTTCATATGTGCAAGTCTTGTCTTACTAATCAATTTCTCAAATGAGGACCATTCAGCCTTCTGTTGGAGTCTTTCTTCCACTCTGCCTTAGACTGGACACATAGGTGACTACTCAAGAAGTCTTACTACACATCCAAAGTATTTGACAGGGAGTTAGCTATGTAAAATCCAATGAGCCTCTAGCTAGAGAGAATTCACTTGCTCAAATTACAGCAATGAATGACTATACTTTAGAATTTTTACTTTATAGTTTGCTGGGCTGAAACAAAAATGTCACATGGGTAACTTGCACAAGATAGGTTTTTAGGCTTTGCTGGGCTGACACGTACAGAATCATCAGTTGTTAGGAGTGTCTTTTTAATATCACCAAAGGAAAGCTTGAAGATTCATAAATCTGAAATAGAAATACAGTGTTTGCTTCAAAGAGCAATTCCTTAGTTTGTCGTTGATGAGAACTGGCTCTGTGACTGTACCTTTTGCCCAGACTGTATCCTTAGCTAAGCTGAATGTCTTCTGAGTCTCACAAATAGTTCTCATATTTTGTGGTTATTGCTGCTGAGATTCTTCTGGGTGCACAGAATTGGCATTGGAGGTCTCCATGTAGCTTTTGGTGGCCAGCTCAAGTTGCTGCCTCATCACTCCTTAATTATACTTCCCACATATCACCAAGGTGGGGGTGAAGGTTCATAAAGGAGCCAACTCACTAGCTTCTTGGTTCAGCAGCAGGAAAACAAGACTGTCAGCATCACACAACCTTATAGATTAAGGCAGGAAACATGGCCCAAGTCCATTAATCAACAAATGTTGACTGATTATTATTTAAAACCAAACTTTATTATGATGGAGAATGATGAACTAGGATACAGATTTTGCACTACAGATTTTTCTTTTTGGTGTAAAAGTTATGAACACGCACACACACGCACACACAAACACACACGCGAGAAATATAAAAAATGACCAAGTGCTAATGATGGTTCCCAAATGCTACAAGAATTTGGAAAGAGGAGAGATAATTATAGAAAAGTAGAAAGGGCTAAGCTGTTGGGTCCATTTTTCACATTCAAAAGATTTTTTGTTTTTAATTATTGATCCTACTCCTGGGACTCCACCCCCTCCTTTTTTTTCTGAGGGAAAGTATCTGCCAAAGTACATCTGCTGAATAATAATTCATTCACACCCCAATAAAAGTTTGAATATTGCCAATCAGCCATCTGGCAAACATAGAGAAAATCAGGATGTCCACGCTGAACTCATGATAATTTCAGCTAAAAAGCCAAGAAGCTTCATGTTTTTATCAGCCTTTGTGTCTTACTGAAGTGGATGCGTGATTTGTTGTCGTTTGTTGGTTTCCGATATTGAAATTAGCTTTGAGAAAATCTGTGTAGTACATTGTGGGGACCACTAAGAATCTTCAACATGGATAGGGCATCCTGTGTCAAGGAGTTTGCTCATAATCATAGAGGAAGATCAAGACCAGTGTAGGTGGAAGCGACTTAGATCTTAATAACTAGAACTAGGTAAAGCAATGTGGGGGTGGGGGGATGTGCCAAGAAGTCAGGCAACGTCCATAAATTCAGTCCCTTCTGTGCACAATTGCTGATGGTTCCAAGGCCAGCCATGTGACTTCCCATTCCTCTTAATTTTGTAAGCTCGTACTCCATGAATGGGAGAAGATGGATCATCATTTTGTGAATTGTGCTGTTTTGCATCTTACCCCAAAAACGCATACCAAACTAAGTATACGTGATCCTCAGCAACATTCAAGAATTTCTCATCACTTGAATGTCTTTAGTTACAGCCACAGCTTTTAAAAACAAAATAGGTGGTCGTTTTGAGGATGTCACTGTCTAATTTGCAGACCTACTTTGCGTTGGCATCTAGACCACTGTTCATTACTGGAGGCACATCTCTCTGTCAGGGGTGACTCAGACTGTCCGTGAGATCGAGGGGTGGCACCTTGACCACATCAAGTTGTGAATGGAAGATGCTGCCTTGGTAATTTTACCCAAGACCCCAGTTGTATCTATTTAATAAAATTAGAACATGTATAATTTGAGAAAGAAAAGTAATTACAACTAACAGAGATAATCTCCTCAAATTCAAATGCATGACATAGAGATTTCTCCTCAATGGTACAGTTATAGACTTGGTGGTTAATTAAACATCTTTTCTAATCAAATTAGCTTTCATTTCCTAAGTAGAGGTTTTTAACCTGGAAGTGGCTTTGAAACAGTGTTTCTTTCAGCCATCACCTATGAAAGGAAAGATAATGTCCCTTCAAAGGACTCCTCTAACAGTGAATAATTATTCTTTGTTTGACTGCAAATGCACATTCCTGAAATAATATATTCATAAAGTTTCATAAATTATTTCAAGATGTATTAAAGAGCATTGGAAATAGTTCTACTCCCTCCAGGAGGTTGCCAAGAATAAGTTTTGTCCTTTAAAATTTGAAACAAATTATTATTCACTAGGGGGACATCATTGGAGCTTCCCCCAGCTCCAGCTGACAGGAACAATTTGAGGTAACCTGTTAATGGTAATGCTTTTAAAATTTAGCGATACTCTAAGTGGAGCAATTTTTAAAAATTAAAACTACAGCTAGGGGGAATTGCCTTTGGAGGTCATGCAAAGTTAGGGGCACTGCACATCTACCTGGATCAGGGCCTGGATTCCGGCTGCCTGGGTTGCATGTCACACCATGGCCCATGGAGGTGAGGGAGACAGGAATGTCTCCAGTTGAATTTCACCTAAATGCTCCCAGGCATAATTCTCCTGAG
The DNA here is from genome assembly GCF_001604975.1 of Cebus imitator. Taxonomy (NCBI): domain Eukaryota; kingdom Metazoa; phylum Chordata; class Mammalia; order Primates; family Cebidae; genus Cebus; species Cebus imitator. The sequence goes on from NW_016107326.1 coordinate 6,975,416, forward strand.
ACTTGCAGCTTGGCTATAAAAGACAGCATAATATAGCACAAAGGCTACTGTACTTGGGGTTGAGAAAATAGAGTTCTAGTCCCAGAAGTCACATAATGTTTTTAAAAAACCCACTATTTTCTTATCTGCACAATGAAAGGGTTGGCTTAAATAATCTCCCATATCCCTTCTAACCCCAACATTTTGTGCTTTTACTATAAGCTGTGACTTGAAACAAATATTTATAGAGCACTTGTTTTATGCAAGCTGTTCATGCCATATAACTTCTACCAACCAAGGACCGCTATGGTCCACTTCCAGCATCATTTCTTAATGGCTTACTTTGTGTTTCACCTGTTAAGTGATAACTACATTTCTGAAGACTTATTGACCAGATAGTTATGGCAACAAGCCTCATCTCATCTGAACTGAAATCTCTGAAGAAAGCAAGAAAGCAAGAAAGTGAAGGAAACCAACACTTGCTTGAACAATCACAATGTGGCAGGAGCTGTACTTGGTGATTTTGTGGCTTTTGTTTTTTGCTATTGGAGTAGAGTGGAGTGCTGAGAACAGCAGAGCTCTCCATAAATTCCGCCAGGATTAAATGCAGCCACCTGCCGCATAACTAATGGGGCCCAAGTTTAGAAAGAAAATCAGTTTCTTTGCAGCTGTTCTTACAACCTGCCTGTTGTTCTTCAGAAACCAAATTCCAAATATCATCTCACAGCCAGTTAAAATGCTAAATTAGGAGCCCTGGGTTGAGAATGGTAAGGTGACAGTTGGGGGATATCAGCAGGATTCAAAGACCTGAGCCTCAGCTGTTTCTCTCATCAGTCTGCTATTTTACACATTGGCTTCAGTGTGGATGAAAGTGTTCGGGACCAAGTGCCTTTTAGGCAGTGGACTGAGCATGGGCAGGTTTGGCTCTTCTTGTGTTCCTAGGACATAGCAAAGTTTGTTTTGAGGGATGAGAGAAGGTGCACCTTGTTCTACCTGAGATGGTAAATGAAAGGCATGTGTGTAGCCATCCCCACATTTGGCAGACATTGCTAATCTATGATGGCTCTCTTTCTGAGCTCCAGTAGCCTCAGAATCCTTTCAACAGAGCTTTCTGGATAGCCATTATCAAATGGCAGGTGTTGGCACAGGGGATGAAGTGTATTTGTCAAATTTGGGCTAGGTAGTAGATTCTTTCTTCAAAAAAAAGTATGTGTGTCTGTCATATTTGTAGGTAATCCAAAGCCTTTTATTTAGTTTAAGTGCTGGACAGGACTTGACTTTACTAAAATACACAGTGGGGATCATTTTTCTTCTACCTCTGAAGTTATCCATGTCCCAGTTCTATTTAACCACTTTGTTGTTAAGAAAAGAGAAATTGGGAGGAAGTTCTTGTGAATTGATATGTAGTTGCCTGATTTATAAAATGGGTGTAAGTGAGAATAGATTGATAAAATGTGGATACCATAGACTATCCACAGTGATTAGAAGCAGCAGAGCAGATGTTTATATCACAGCACGATGAATCTCAGAGGACTGGGTGAAAGAAGAAAGAGGATGACACGGTAACAATATGACTTGCATAAATTCAAAATGCACAAACAGCAAAACGATTTCCTTAGAAAGACATAGAGAAGATTGACTATAAAAGATAGCTAATTCTGGTCAATTTAAATGAAACTTGTTCACCAAAAAAGCAGCTTTAAAAACAGAAAAGACATGGGCCAAGTGTGGTGGCTCATGCCTGTAATCCCAACACTTTGGAAGGCCAAGACAGGAAAATTACTCGAGGCCAGGAGTGAGAGACCAGCCTGGGCAACATAGCAAGACCCCATCTGTACAAAAAATTAAAAAAAAAATACCTTCACATGGTGACATGTGCTCATTGTCCCAGCTCCTTGGGAAGCTGAAGCAGGAAGATCACCTGAGCTCAATAGTTTGAGGTTACACTGAGGTAGGAACATGCCGCTGTATTCCAGCCTGGGCAGCAGAATGACTTTGTCTCTAAGAAAAGCAAACTGAAAAGGCACATTATAAAGTAAATTTTTTTTCATTATACACAATTGATAATGGATCTGTATTAAGAGTAAATAAAGAACTCCTATTTTAGAAACTACAGACAATAAGAAAATGACAGACAACTCAACGGAAAAGTGTTCAAAAGATGGAGACATTTTGCAGAGAAAGAAATATTTATAGCCAATTAATTTGTGAAGAGATATTCTGAACATTATTAGTGACTAGGGAATTAAAAAGGAAATACAAGATAGTTTTTGTAGACAAGACCAGCAAATTTTTTTTCAAAATCAAATGTTGGAGAGTATATAGTTCTACAGGAACGCTGCTATGTTGCTGATGAGAGTACAAATTGGCACAATACTTTGCAAAATTGCTTTTTTAGAGTTGGACATTAATGTAGTTCATGACCCCAGCAATTACACTGTACAATAGGAGGAATATAAATCTTTGAAGAATGCATGTAGGAGGTGGTATCTAAGATGGTCGAATAGGAACAACTCTGGAGTGCAGTTCCCAATGAGAATGCAGAGGGTGAGTGATCACCGCATTTCCAAATAAGTTTTTACTGCCCACTGACCAGGAGATTCCCAGGAGGAAAAGTGCCACAAGTTTCCAGCACAGCTGTTTCAGCCAGCTCAGCAGGTCTCTGCACAAAAACTCAAATCTTGGCAGCCATTTCAACTGGTGCTTGGAATACCTGGGAGACAGTCACCCATTCAACTGAAAAAAAGGGGGCTGAAACAGGGAGCCAAGTGGCTCCATGGGTCCCACTCCCATAAAGACCAGCAATCTGAAGCACTCTGGATTGAGAGTTTCACAGCAAGTACTGCTGGACCAGAGATGGTCCAGCTCTGTGAGGGGAAGGGCGTCTGCCATCACCAAGGCAGTATGACATCACTGAGGCAGACCACCATTACCAAGGCAGTTCTAACTATACCTCTATAAACAAAACCACAAGGAAGTTTACACAGCAGCTGGGCAGAGGCCATGGCAGCTCAGCAGCGCCTCTGCTGGCAGACTGTGACTAGGCTACCTCCTCGCTAGGCAGGGCATCTCTAAAAAGGCAGCAGCACATAAGGAACTTATAAATAAAGCCCCACCTTCCCAGGACAGAGCACCTGGGAAAAAAAGGCAGTTATGAGTTCCGCTGCAGCAGACGTAAACATACCTGTGCAGCAGCTCTGAACTGAATGGAGCTCACAGTTCAACACTTGAGCTCCTATAAGGGACAGACTGTCTCCTCAAACAGCTCCCTGACCCCCATATATCCAAAGACACCTCATAAAGGAGAGCTCAGGCTGACATCTGGTGGGTATTCTTCTGGGACAAAGATAACAGAAGAAGAAACTGTCAGCAACCCTTAGTGTTCTGCAGCAGACGCAGGTGATCCCCAGGCAAGCAGGGTCTGGAGTGGACCTCCAGCAGTCCTACAGCAGAGGTTCCTGACTGTTAGAAGAAAAACTGAAAAACAGAAAGAAAAAACTTCATCAACAAAAAGGACATCCACTCAGAGACCCCATCCGAAAGTGACCAACTATAAAGACCACAGGTAGATAAATCCACAAAGATGGGAAGAAACCAGTGCAAGAGGATGAAAACACCAAAAACCAAAACACCTCTCCTTCTCCAAGGGATCACAACCCTAACCAGCAAGGTAACAAAGCTGGATGGAGAATGAGTCTGATGAATTGACAGAAACAGGCTTCAGAAAGTGGGTAATGATGAACCTCTCTGAGCTAAAAGAACATGTTCTAACCCAATGCAAAGGAACTAAGAACCTTGAAGGAACACTTTGTGAAATGCTATTGAGAATAAATAGTTTAGAGAGAATATAAATGAATTGATGTAGCTGAAAAACAACATGAGAACTTTGCAAAGCATACACAAGTTTCAATAGCCGAATTGACTAAGCAGAAAAAAGGATATCAGAGATTGAACCTCAACTCAGTGAAATAAAATGAGAAGGCAAGATTAGAGAAAAGAGTAAAAATAAATTAACAAAGCCTCCAAGAAATATGGGATTATGTGAAAAGACCTAATCTACGTTTAATAGATGTACCTGAATGTGACAGAGAATGAATCCAAGCTGTAAAACACTCTTCAGGGTATTATCCAGGAGAACTTCCCCAACCTAGGAAGGCAGGACAATATTGAAGTCCAGGAAATACAGAGAACACCGCAAAGTTATTCCTAAAGAAGAGCAACCCTAATGCACATATAATCATCAGATTTTACCAGGGTTGAAATGAAGGAAAACATGTTAAGAGCAGCCAGAGAGAAAGGTCGGGTTACCCACAAAGGGAAGCCCATCAGACTCACAGTGGATCTCTCAGCAGAAAACCTACAAGCCAGAAGAGAGTGAGGGCTGATATTCAACATCCTTAAAGAAAAGAACTTTCAACCTAGAATTTCATATCCAGCCAAACTTAGCTTCATAAGCAAAGGGGAAATAAAATTCTTTACGAACAAGCAATTGCTCAGAAATTTCAGCACCACCAGGCCTGCCTTACAAGAGCTCCTGAAAGAAACACTAAACCTGAAAGGAACAACCAGTACCAGCCACTCCAAAAACTCACCAAATGTAAAGAGCATCGACACAATGAAGAAACTGCATCAACTAATGGGCAAAAACAGCTAGCATCAAAATGGCAGGATCAAATTCACACATAACAATATTAACCTTAAATGTAAATAGGCTACATGCCCCAATCAAATGACACAGACTGGCAAATTGGATAAAAAGTCAAAACCCATTAGTGTGCTGGGTCCAGGAAGCCCATCTCACATGCAAGGACACACATAGGCTCAAAATAAAGGGATGGGGGAAGATTTACCAAGCAAATGGAGAGCTCAAAAAAA
>NW_016107326.1:6980279-7015216 GCF_001604975.1 Cebus imitator
AAAAAAAAAAAACAGAAGTTGCAATCCTAGTCTCTGATAAAATAGACTTTAAACTAACAAAGATTAAAAAAAAAGACAGGGCATTACATAATGGTAAAGGGATCAGTGCAACAAGAAGAGCTAATGATCCTAAATATATACCTGCCCAATACAGGAGTACCCACATACATAAAGCAAGTTCTTAATGACCTACAAAGAGACACAGACTCCCACATAATAATAGTGGGAGACTTTAACACTCCACTGTCGATATTAGATCAATGAGACAGCAAATTAACAAGGATATCCAGGATTTGAACTCAGATCTGGACCAAGCAAACCTAATAGACACCTACAGAACTCTCCACCCCAAATCCACAGAATGTACATTCTTAGCATCACATCACACCTACTCTAAAATTGACCACCCATAATCGGAAGTAAACCACTCCTCAGCAAATGCAAAAGAATGGAAATCATAACAAACAGTCTTTCAGACCACAATGCAATCAAATTAGAACTCAGAATTAAGAAAGTCACTCAAAACCGCACAACTTCAAGGAAACTGAACAACTGGCTCTTGAATGTTGACTGGATAAACAATGAAATGAAGGCAGAAATAAAGATGTTCTTTGAAACCAATGAGAATGAAGACACAACGTACCAGAATCTCTGGGACACATTTAAAGTAGTGTCTAGAGGAAAATATATAGCAATAAATGCCCACATGAGAAGCAAGGAAAGAGCTACAATCGACACCCTATTATCAAGATTGAAAGAGCTAGAGGAGCAAGATCAAAAAATCTCAAGAACTAGCATAAGACAAGAAACAACTAAGATCGGAGCAGAACTGAAGGAGATAGAGACACAAAAAACCCTTTAAGAAATCAATAAATCTAGAAGCTGGTGTTTTGAAAAGATCAACAAAATAGATGGACTGCTAGCCAGATTAATAAAAAAGGATAATCAAATAGATGCAATAAAAAAACTATAAAGGGGATATCACCAAAGATTCCACAGAAATACAAACTAGTAACAGAGATTACCACAACTCTATGCACATAAACCAGTGAACCTGAAAGAAATGGATAAATTCCTGGACACTTGCACCCTTCCAAGCCTAAACCAGGAAGAAGTTGAAACCTTGAATGGACCAATAACCAGGTCGGAAGTTGAGGCAGCAATTAGTAGCCTACCAAACAAAAACAGCCCAGGTCCACATGGGTTCACAGATGAATTCTACCAGACATACTGAGAGGAGCTGGTACTATTCCTTCTGAAACTATTCCAAACAATACAAAAAGAGGGAATCCTTCCCAAATCATTTTATGAGACCAATATCATCCTGATACCAAAACCTGGCAGAGACTCCACAAGAAAAGAAAACTTCAGGCCAATATCCATGATGAACATGGATGCAAAAATCTTCAATCAAATACTGGCAAACTGATTGCAACAGCACATCAAAAAGCTGATCCGTCACAATCAAGTAGGCTTCATCCCAGGGATGCAAGGCTGGTTCAACATATGTAAGTCTATATATGTAATTCGCCACATAAACAGAACCAAAGACAAAAACCACATGATTATCTAGATGCAGAGAAGGCCTTTGACAAAATTCAGCAGCCCTTTATCTAAAAACTCTCAATAAACTAGGTATTGACAGAACGTATCTCAAAATAATAAAAGCTATTTACAACAAACCCACAGCCAATATCATACTGGATGGGCAAAAACTGGAAGCATTCTCCTTGAAATGTGGCACTAGACAAGGATTCCCCCTCTCACCACTCCTAATCAATATAGTATTGGAAGTTCTAGCCAGAGCAATCAGACAAGAAAAAGAAAGTGAATATAGGAAAGGAGGAAGTCAAATTGTTTATATTTGCAGACAACATGTTTGTATATTTAGAAGACCCCATCATCTCAGCCCAAAATCTTTTGAAACTGATAAGCAACTTCAGCAAAATCTCAGGATACAAAACCAATGTGCAGAAATCACAAGCATTCCTGTACACCATTAACAAACTTGAAGAGAGCCAAATCAAGAACGAACTGCCATTCACAATTGCTACAAAGAGAATAAAATATCTAGGAATACAATTAACAAAGGATGTAAAGGACCTCTTCAAGGAGAACTACAAACCCACTGCTCAACAAAATAATAGAGGACACAAATGGATGGAAAAACATTCCATGCTCATAGTTAGGGAGAATCAATATTGTGAAAATGGCCATACTGCCCAAAGTAATTTATAAATTCAACACTATCCCCATCAAGCTACCTATGACCCTCTTGACAGAACTGGAAAAAGCCACCTTAAACTTCATATGGAACCAAAACAGAGCCCACATAGCCAAGACAATCCTAAGCAAAAAGAACAAAGCTGGAGGCATCACACTACCTGACTTCAAACTATACTACAAGGCTACAGAAATCAAAACAGCAAGGTACTAATACCAAAACAGAGATATTGACCAATGGAATGGAACAGAGGCCTCAGAAGTAATGCCACACATCTACAACCATCTGATCTTTGACAAGCCTGGCCAAAACAAGCAATGGGGAAAGGATTCCCTGTTTAATAAATGGTGTTGGGAAAACTGGCTAGCCATGTACAGAAAGCAGAAGCTGACCCCTTTCTGACACCTTACATGAAAATTAATTCCAGATGGATTAAAGACTTAAATATAAGACCTAACACCATAAAAACCCTAGAAGAAAACCTAGGTAAAACCATTCAGGACATAGGCATAGGCAAGGACTAAAACACCAAAAGCATTGGTAACAAAAGCAAAGATAGACAAATGGGATCTAATTAAACTCCAGAGCTTCTGCACAGCAAAAGAAACAATCATTAGAGTGAACTGGCAACAAACAGAATGGGAAAAAATTGTTGTAGTCTACCCATCTGACAAAGGGCTAATATCTAGAATCTACAAAGAACTAAGACAGATTTATGAGAAAAAAAGAAACCCATTCAAAAGGGGGTGAAGGACATGAACAGACACTTTTCAAAAGAAGACATATATGAGGCCAACAAGCATATGGAAAAATGCTCATCATCACTGGTCATTAGAGAAATACAAATCAAAACCACATTGAGATACCATCCCATGCCAGTCAGAATGGCAATCATTAAAAAATCTGGAGACAACAGGTGCTGGAGAGGATGTGGAGAAATAGGAACATTTTTACACTGTTTTTGGGAGTGTAAATTAGTTCAACCATTGTGGAAGACAATGTGGCAATTCCTCAAGGGCCTAGAAATAGAAATTCCATTTGACACAGCAATCCTATTACTGGGTATATATCCAAAGGATTATTAACAATTATAAAGACACATGCACACATGTGTTCATTGTGGCACTGTTTACAATAGCAAAGACCTGGAGCTAACCCAAATGCCCATCGATGATAGACTGGACAAGGAAAATGTGGCACATGTACACCATGGAATACTATCCAGCCATAAAAAAAAATGAGTTCGTGTCCTTTGTAGGGACATGGATGAATCTGGAAACCATCATTCTCAGCAAACTGACACAAGAACAGAAAATTAAACACTGCATGTTCTCATAGGTGGGTGTTGAACAATGAGAACATAAGGACAGAGGGGAGCATTACACACTGGGGTCTGTTTTGGGGACTAGGGGAGGGACAGTAGGTGGCAGGAAGTTGGGGAGGGATAACATGGGGAGAAATGCCAGATATAGGTGATGGTTGGATGGAGGCAGCACACCACATTACCATGTGGACACCTATGCAACAATCCTGCATGTTCTTCACATGTATCCCAGAACCTAAAGTGCAATAAAATAGATATATATAGAAGAATGTATGCAAAAAAAATGCATGTAAAGAAAGTCTTTAGAATACTGTTTTTCATACCTAAAAACCAAATGTCTACCAATGAATGAATGAATGAATTGTATGTATTTTCAATGAACTATTATACAGCAGTTAAAACAAGTGAAGTGGCATGTAGCAACATTGTTTATCTTCTAATAGGTGGAAAGTGAAAAATGTATTTTTGTAAGAATGCATATAATAGACATATCCATACCAAATGCATTAAAACGATTGCTTGTGAGGGGGCAAATGGGAATGGGAAATGAGGAAAAAGGAAAAATTTTGAAATGTAAGTATATTATTATATAAGTACTTTTTATGTATGTGAATGTGTATGTGTGTGTGTGTATATACACACATATATATATATATATATATATGTATGTATGTATGTATATAAGAATATTTTTCCATCTTCCTCATGGCTAAGTTGCATGGCTCAATTGCAATATAGGAGCATCATTGTGACATGATTGAAGAAACTTCATGGCTCCATTCCCCAAAGCTGTATTCCAGACACATAGCAGCTATCCCTTCAAATTCAACATTAATGACCTTTTGAAGCCAAGACATTGTATTTTTAGGGCAACCTCCTGATTTGCTGTTAAACTAGACCATAACCAATTCTTCTTGTGTGACATGAGTTATTTGGCGGTAGTAGAACCTGGTTGGGGAGAATCGTTATGAGAGTGATGAGTTTTGATGTGAGGTAAATCCAGAGCTCCTTGTAGATACAGCGTATTAGTGGGAGGGGGACACAGCACAACCTGGGCTGGGGACTTCTGGGGACCAGGAGGGTACAGACACTGTGAATGGAGAAGAAGAAGATGTCATTTTCTATTACGTTTACATAGCTTTACCTGAGTCAAGGAGAAACACATTGGGAAAGGGATGTGGGTAAGGTTGGAGAATATGTAGAAGTAATTTTACTTTTTGGATAGTTTCTTGTGCTTCGTGAGATTCATATCCTCAATAGGAGTGTCATCTGTTTTTACTTCTCATATTGAATATAAACAATGCATTAGCCTCTTCTCTTTTGTCACCTATTCCTATAGGATGTGTGGTGTCTAGAGTTCTTAGGGAGTCCTCTGGCTCTCCCAATATTGCTATTTCCTGTACCAGAATTTCAAGGTCCTACCAGAGTCCATAAGAAGCCCCATCCAGTTGTAATCGATAGAAGGAAAACATGGATCTGCTGCCATCTTTTTTGTGACCTTCCCTTCTTCCTGTTTAACCTGTAGTTTTTCGTCCTGATGTGATCCAATCCAGGGACCTTCAGTGGCAATTGCTTCTGGAGTGGAAGGCCTGTCGGGCGCATGAACGCCTATATTTGGAGTGGAGTTGGCTGTTCTAATACTTAGTGAATGGAATTTCATTAGGTCCTTATCTGTGTGCACTGAGGAAAAGAGGTCCTTTTACACAGTGCTTGTAATGGAGTGGAAAATTGCATTTCCCCCTTGCCCGAACAGTGCCATTAGTAGGGAGGCAGACTGCAGAGCACAGGAAGCCACCTCGGGCAGTGCAGGGCTGACAGCCCAAATGATGGCAGTGCCAAGAGACCCGGAAGATATTAAAATAAAAACAGGTTGTGGTGTTCTTTTTGTCCTGTAGCAGTTCTTCCCTGCAATGCAGGGAGTGATTGGATTTGAAGCACTGAGAAAAGCATGTTAAGTAAGAAATTGTTTAAATAAAGTTGTTTGAGGTTGAAACTCTCCCCCAGGCATGGAGGGGAATGTAGTTAGCTGCCTGCAACTTACAGATATCCAGGAGGCACTGTGGTTTTATTTTATTTATTTATTTTGAGTCAGGCAAGTATGCAGCACACTTAAAAGATGAAATGGACAATGAGATCTCTTCCTTGGTCATCTGGGTGGGTTCCAGCCCCACCTGGGAGGTATGTGGGCACTCTGATGGCCTGTCAGTGGATCAAATTACCATTTTTACTTGGCCTGAGTTCTGAGAATTACAGGTGAGAATAGCTACAAAAAGCAGCAAGAGAATTATTCAGCTCTGAGGAAATTCTTGTTCCTAACCTGATAGAGAGGATTAGGACAGATTCCCTTGGGGAGCAGCTAGTGCAATGGTAGAGGAGGTGCACAGCCTGTCCTGGCTGAGAAAACAGAATCTTTGCAGCTCCTGGGCCCATATACATCCAAATACAAAGTGGTGCAGACTAGGAATGGTGGGAGGAACTGTGAGTACAAGAGCCTTTCATGATTGTCCAAAGGCAATGGGAGAATGGAATTAGAGATCCCTTGAAAACTGAATAGAGAAACCATTAGGGAATTTCATATTCAGGCTACACAAGAGTTAATCTGGTCCAACCATTTCTTATAGAGATGAGAATTTCTTTCTCTGAAGGTGTGAGTATCAAAGCAGACTCCCCTGAGACTCCTACTTCCTTCTAATGAATGTGTCTGTTATAGATTGAATCATGTGTTCCCCCAAAATTCATATGTGGAAACCCTAAACTGCAATGGGATGGTATTAGGAAGAAGGGCCCTCTCAAGGTGATTAAGGTCATGAGGGTGGAGCCCTCATGAATGGGATTAATGCCCTTACATGTGGGATCCTAGAGAGTCTTCCTGCTCTTTTTTTGGTCCTGTGAGGATACAGCGAGAAGTAGGCAGAATGCAGTCCCAAAGGCTCCCATCAGAACCAACCATGCTGACACCTGATCTGTGACTTTGGTCTCTAGAACTGTGAGAAGATTCCCATTGTGAGCCATCCAGTCTGTGGTCCTTTGTTTTAGCAGTCATTTGACTATGATGGCATCTCTTCATAGACTTTTCTCTGTTTTCTTGTCCACTCTTTCTCCCAGCTGGTCTCCTTTCACCACTTCTTTGGGGGAATTGTCTTTTATCTTGGTCTATCCCTTGGCCTTAGCCTTCTTTCTTGCCTGACAGACATGAAAGTTTGATTGGAATCAGCTACCTGACAACCATTCTGTTCTCCAGTTTCCCCAGGTATTCCTTATGTCTGTGTAAGTTAGGATTGGAAAGTTGTTGCTGTGCCTCAGGGCCCCTCAGTCTCAGTGTCACAGTGGTTGCTGAGCCCTGTCCTAGGACATTACAGTTTTCTAAAATTTTAAACATATGACTCTCAAATTCTATATGAACACGTACATCATTATGTAAAAACTATTAATATATTTAAATTATTAATGAGGGAACCAGTAATGTGGTAAAACTGGTTCTAAGAGCACTTGAGGAACTGGGTATATACAAACACTTGGAAAAAAAAAATGGGGACCAGGCATGATGCCTCAGCCTATAATCCCAGCACTTTTGGAGGCTGAGGCAGGCAGATTGCTTGAGTCCAGGAGTTCCAGATCAGCCTGGAGGACATGGAGAAACCCCATCTCCACAAAAAATACAAAAGTTAGCCAAGCATGGTAGCATGTACTTATAATTCGAACAACTTGGGAGTCTGCAGTGGAAGGATCGCTTGAGCCTGGGAAGTTGAGGCTGCAGTGAGCCAAGGTCATGCCACTGTACTCAAACCTGGGTGACTGAGTCAGACACTGTTTCAAAAAAGAAGAAAAAAATGGTAGGCAAGGATCACTAGGTTAGATTGAAAGCTGGTCAGTATTCTACGGAGCAATAAATAATAATGCCTAAAAAAAAGGACCCTGTTTTTTATTGGACAAAAATCTACAATTTAACATGTAACTTCATTGTGTCTAGGTTGTGATCAAGTAATGAGCAGTGAAATCAAATGTAGGTATGATTTCCTGAAGGATTAAATAATCCTTGGGAAGATCTGTCCACAAAGTTACAGTATGCCATTGAAGGGATATTGTGTCCTTCCTTGTCTCTCTACCCTTTTACATCCAAGTTTTGGCTGCTTTTACTGAGTATAATCCCAGTATTTGAATCTATATTTCTTTATAAGTATACCGGATATGGTATATCTGGTTCTGTTATGGCTACATCTTGGAGTAAAGTCCCAACTGGTATGTTAGGTATCCACTGATTAAACATTTAACACATTTCTTGAGTTGTCTCCGTGTGCTATGATTTGGATATCTGACCCCTCCAAGTCTCATGCTGAAATTTGATCCTCAGTGTTGGAGATGGGGTCTAATGGGACCACCTTTTGGGTGATGGGGATGGATGCCTCACAGATGTTTTGGTAATGAATGAGTTATTGCTCTAGTATAAGTTCCTATAAGAGCTGGTTTTTCAAAAGAGCCTGGCACTTCCTCCCTCCTCTCTTTTCCTCTCTCTCCATATGATCTCTGCACATATTGGCTCCTGTATTAGTCCGTGTTCACACTGCTATAAAGAAATATCCAAAACTGGTTTAATTGACTCACAGTTCTGCAAGGCTGGGGAGACCTCAGGAAACTCACAATCATGACAAAACGGGAAGCAAACATGTTCTTCACAAGGCACCAGGAGAGAGAAGTGTAAGTGAAGGAGGCACTTTCCTAACACTTATAAAACCATCAGATCAGGCTGGCAGTGGTGACTCATGCCTGTAATCCCAGCACTTTGGGAGGCTGAGGTGGATGGATCACCTGAGGTCAGGAGTTTGAGACCAGCTTGGCCAACATAGTGAACCTCTGTCTCTACTAACAACAAAAAAAAATTAGCCAGGTGTGGTCTGCACACCTGTAATCCCAGCTACTTGGGAGGCTGAGGCAGGAGAATCACTTGAAACCGGGAGCCGGAGATTGCAGTGGCCTGAGATCACACCATTGCCCTCCAGCCTGGACAACAAGAGCAAAACTCTGTCTCAAAAGAAATAATAATAAAAAAGTCAGATCTTATAGATCTTTAGAGAATTCACTATCACAAGGACAGCATGGCAGAAACTGTCCCCATAGTCCAATCACTTCCCTCCCTCAACATGTGGGGATTACAGTTTGAGATGAGATTTGGGTGGGGACACAGAACCAAACCATATCAGGTCCCCTTCACCTTCCTCCATGAGTGAAAGCAGCCTGAAGCCCTAACCAGATTCAGATGTTGTGACATGCTGCTTGTACAGCATGCAGAGCTGTGAGCCAAATAGATCTCTTTTCCTTTATAAAGTACCCAACCTCAGGTACTCCTTTATAGCAACACAAATTCGGTAAGACTTTTTGCCAGATTTTAATGCATACTGACGAATAAGACAAGAAATGTTGTGAGGTTAATGATAAGAGAAATACTGTAGAAAAAACTTACAGAAAGTCTGTCAAGTTGCCTCTACCTGTTGTCCATCACATGATAGAGTGAATTCCCCATGCCTTTTTACCTGAATTCTTTCAGATAAGCAGGTGTTGGTTATGTTCTATCAAATTCTGTGAGGTATAAATGACAAAAAGGAATTTAGAGTCACTTTTTTTTTTTTTTGAGATGAAATCTCACTCTTGTTGCCCAGTCTGGAGTGCAATGGCACAATCTCAGCTCATTGCAACCTCCGCCTCCCTGATTCAAGTGATTCTCCTGCCTCAGCCTCCTGAGTAGCTGGGATCACAGGCTCCTGCCACCACACCCAGCTGATTTTTGTATTTTTAGTAGAGATGGGGTTTCACCATATATGCTAGGCTGGTCTTGAACTCCTGACCTCAGGCGATCCACCCACCTTGGCCTCCCATAGTGCTGGGATTACAGGCATGAGCCACCATGCCCAGTCTAGAGTACCTTTTCATGTTTGTGTGACCTTGTTTACTGTGGTCCTCCTTGGATTCGAAGTCTATCCAATAAGTAATATCAGTAAATATCATCAGTAAAGTATACTGAAGCACTACCTGTGGATTTTTTTTTTTTTAAGATTTTGATAATCATTTTAAATCTATTCTTAGGCAAGAGTCTTAATGTAGAAAGTTTCTGTTTCCTCCTTCCTTCCTTAATTCCTTCAATGTGATTGACAACTGGCTCCATGAACGTGGGGCATTGTACCTACCAAGGGTAGTGTTTCCTCCACTGGAAATCTTGCAAGTCTTTGACAGGCAGAGTTGAATGTAGAGGGTGTGGATAGTAGTGAATTTCCCCAGACCCTGATAGTTTGAGGATGACTTTTGTTTCTCAAGATTTTTTTAGCCAAATTATAAAGCCACTATTGTAACCAACTGAATTTGCCCTTCGATATTATCCCCAAGGAGGAGTAGCTACATTAGTGTTCAAACCAGGAAATCACAGGGTATGTCCTATGGTCTTTCATAGTATGTCCTATTACTGGGTCTCTGAGAAAGGGAGAGTGATTGGTTTTAATATCACATTGGTGTGTACAATATTATTTATTAAATACTGGCCAAACATAAGTCACTGTTAGGCCATGAGAGGGATATAGAGGTATAAGAAGAGAAACAGAGTAGTTGAGGAGATGAGATACCCATGGAACACACAGACACTTATATAAGAAAATGTGTGCATAATGCTGACTCATCAATGCAGGCTACCAGTGCTCTCTGAGTTTAACCAGTGAGGACTGTGGAAGGCATGGAAGGCTCTTAATGGAAATTGTTGGTCATTTAATCTATTGTAACCACCCAAGGTGTTCTTCCTGCCCACTGCATAAACAAAGACCATGGCCTTGTAATAGACAGTTTAATAGACTCCAGGCCAGCCACACCATGTGGGAGATGATGTTGGTACTCAAATTACCTTGTCCAGAGTTCTTAAGTTAGGGGCTTTTCAGACAGTTTGGGGGAAAAGGGTAAAGGTGATGAGGTAACAGGTGCTTGCTGATGATTGGTTGGGGCAGAGATGAAATCATAGGGGGTTGAATTGGTCCTCCTGTGCACTGAATCTCTTCAGGGTGGGGCCGATGGCTCTACGTGGAACCATGGGTGTCAAACATGCAAAAAAATTGGCAAGATAACTCAAAAGGTCAATCTACAATAGTAGTGTTATTGCAGGAGTAATTGGGAAAGTTGCACATCTTATAACCCCAGAATAATGGCTGACAGTTGTTTATGTCTGTGCCTTAGCAGGACTCAGGGTCTCCTGCACACAGCCTGATAGGCTCCCACTAGCTTTACATAAAGCTCTTGAGTTTTGGGCAAGGCCTATTATCATTTAAACTATAGCTTAAATGTTTTCCAAAGATAGCTTGGCCTAATATCTCAGAAATAGTTAAGGGAAAGGCAAGATGTGGGGCAGGTTAGCTTAGCTTACTGTTAGAATTTTTCTCACTGATGTAATTTTTGTAAAGGTGGTTTCCCTATAAAGGAAAAATGCAATCTGGATTGTAGTAGAAGCAGAAGATGTTGAAATTCCAAGGAGAATGGAGATGGAATAATGGAGTGCAAAGCTTAGGACAATAATATATCAACTATATCTTTGTCGGGCAGGAATGCCTATTGAGGTCTGGTATTTGAGTCTGAGAATTGAAATGACAATAGACTAATCAACAGGAGAAAAAGGTACATAAATTTACTACAAGCGTAGGGCATCAGAAGAGAGTCCCGAATAATCCTGTGAGATTCAAAGCGTATATGCCCTTCTTCATAAGGAGCAGTACTGGGGGTCTGCAGGCACTTCTAGAGGAAAAGGTAAATGATGTTTAGGAAAGATGAATGGGCATCAAGAACAGACAATGTCCTGGGACGAAGTCTGTCTGGGCTCTGACTGTGCTGTGCACTCTAGCCTTCATTTCTGCAAGTTAATCTTCCCTGTTTGATGAAATTACAGAGAGGCTACACAAGACAATTGCATTTCTTCTAGAAGAACTTCCCCTAGTCAGATGTGGGAGAACTTCAGAAAAAGTCCCCCTCTGTGCTTGGGGAGAGGTAGTGGGGTGAGAGAGAGTGAGCAGAAGAAGGTCAGACCCTGGTTTTGAGACTGCTTTAGTTCAAAATACTCAGCATATCAAAAACCCCACACTTTGGGGTATCTCTTCTGAGCCTCTGTGTCTTCGTGGGTGTGTTTACTGAAGTTGCATGCATGCTCATTTGAGCCATTTTTGACTCCACCATTTTGCCCCTTATTTCGTTTTCTTAAGCCCATTCACCCAACTCCTGAGATCTTTCCAGGAAGCTGCTGATCATCAGCTTAAGATATTTCTGTCTATTGGTAGCCTGCCTTTCCCTGGAGCCATCTGGGACCAATTATTATTTTAGCAAGGCAGTGTAATAACTGCCTGACCATCACCTGATGGTTGCCTCACATTACTGGTGGTGGGCTGGGGGTGGGTTTCTCCTGCCCTGCTCATGTCTGACTACCTACCTACCTGGAACACTTTAACTAAAAGTTGAGTTAATTCTGAAATCAAGCAAAACCAAGCAGAAAGCAAAGAGGGAAACCTGCCCCTTTCCAAACAGATTAAATGTTTCTTATTAATTCAGTTGCTTCCACACAGATTAAAGTTTGTATCAAAAATTAAACTAGTCAGTAGTTTCAAATCAAATTATACAAATACAGCATCCTTCATATCTGAAATAATTGTATATCTGTAGGTAACTGTTGGGAGAATATACATTTTTGGGTATTCCAACTATAGTTTCAAAAAGATGTAGAAATCTGGAAAAATGAGTAAACACAATTAGATATTTATCCTTGGCTTAAATTAGAAACTTAACTAAGAGAAACTGAGAAAATCTCAATTAAAACAACTAAGCATGATTTTATTTTTCAATGTTAAGAGGGCAAAAAACCCCCAAAGAAATCCCATGCATGAATAAAATAAATATATATTTGGGGATGACACCATCTTGGCATTTCCAGGCATACTTTTCTAAATATATTCTTTATCTGAGCTGTCTTGCAATACTTTTAATATAATTAAAAGCACATAATGAGTGCCAGACTTGTCAATTTCAACAACAAAGTGCTGAAATTTGCAGTGAAACTGAGAGATCCATCTCCCACACATTGTAATGAATAGGTTCATAAAAGGAAAATAGTTTAATTACATTTTAGTTCATGGATTGTTAATAGGCTGGAGTATCTAAATTGAATAATGTGATTCTGGTAATAATTATGTGTAAATGAACTTGTTTAAATGATATTTTACAGCTTCTTTATAAAATTACAGCTAGAGGCAATCCAGTGATAGACAGACAAAGGCCATGCAAAAATTATCATAAACTATTAGCTTGTTTGCAAAGGGTTTTATGTTAATCTTTTAGTACTTAAAGCAATCTGCAATTAACATATCATGGGGAGTTGCCTCCAAGCAAAGGCATGCAAATTGAAGTGCTTAGATAAAAAGCCATTCATGTTGGGGGGAAAAGAGAAAGAAAGAAAAAAGAAAAAAATCAAAGAAAGGGTGGCAAAGTACTCAGAGGGTGCTAGTTTTTATATTTGAGATTAAGGAGGTGTAATGACTGTGTTATCTAACTCTGGCTGTAATTAAACCTTTTCTCCAGCAGACATGACAATAGGTACTGCATTGATTTCGGTGTTTTAATTGTGAAAGTCATTTTATTTCAGGGCAGAAGATATGAATAGCCTGAATCAAAGGGCTAGAAGATTGCTTTGTTGATAGTGCTTGTTCAACAGCTGCCTGGCTGCTTAATACACAAGTGTGGAGAATGCAGAGACCCAAGGAGGTGCTGGGTATTGTGATCCTCCTGCTGGTTTCCTTTCCTTTTATGAAAAAGGCAAGGATCTTGGTACTGATTGTAAACAAACAGGCTTTTCATACCTCACCAATGTTTTTCCTCCCCAACTTTGAAGAACAAAAGAAGTCATAAAGGGCCTTGAACTAACTTTACTACTGCTCCTTTTAAGCTACAGAAGTTTATGCAAAATAATAAAAACCATCTTTGCTAGTGGAGATATCACCCCTCTAATGGTGAACGAAAGTCTCTAAGTGGCTGCTGTAGTCATTATCACAAATAGCCTTGTAACAAAAACAGTTTGTAGGAGAGAGATTGGATTATTTACATTAAGGGCATATCCAAAAAATCTTACACAGTTAATTTGAGATTAGTGCTTTCTTATCAGTTTCTATATACAAACCACAGGAGGGAAATTAAGTGAGGGGAAAACATATACAATCCCAGAGCAAAGAAAATTCTAAAGAGAATTTTAGAAAGATCAGTGTGGACTTAAAAATTACGTTCTTGGCTATTTCTTCTGTAGCACTTCAGTGCAAATAGAGGTAAAACCCAGTGATTCCTAGTAATTTCTATTCTCTTGATTTATCCCTTTGTTCCTAGAAATATCAAATAGCATGTTTCAGGGAGTCTGAAAAATAATAAACTTGGTTTTAGGGAGCCCTGTTTCTTTAAGTGATATGGTTTAAAATAACCAGACATCAAGATATTACAAACATAACAAAAATAAACAATCATTTACTGAGTCTTGTGCTAACCATTTTTATGTATATTTCTGATGATATAGGGGAGTGAAAGAATCTATGAAATAAATGGACAGACATTAGACCAATTAATAGAAAAGGCATACAAATTTATTACACGCACAGGGGCATCATCTGAAACACAAGTGAACACCTAGAAAAATCTAGAAGCTTTTATACCCTCTTCATAGTGGGGATGAGAGGGGAAATGTAGACAACTTAGGGGAGGTACAGTCATAGCTTGGAGATATTGAAGTCTCAGTTCCAGACTGACACAGGATTTTCCTCTTGGTCACACAGGATTTTCCTCTTGGTCACCAAGAGGTCACTTTTCCTCTTGGTCACAGCTGGAGACCTCTGGCTAGCAATGTCCACCCTGACCTTGCTGGACCACATTACCTGCTGCAGGAGACAGCCTGCCCACTTGGCTCACCTGGGCCAAGTCTGGCTTACACACTGGTTCCCGGAGATCTTGTCCTGAACCCAAGAAAAATAAGGATGTGCTGACAATGGAAGAGAGAGCAAGGCGGGAAGTTTTATTGAGTGCTGAAATAGTTTTCAGCAGAGAGGAGACACAGGGATGGTCCCCTACCCGAAGGTGGGAAACTCCCCTGTGTGGCTGGGTCCGGGGCCTTTTATGGACTCAGAATGGGGAATGCATGCTGATTAGAAGTGAACACATCACTCAAAGGTGAGCATGACAGTGTAGAAAACCAATTAGGAACGAGTATATATATGTAAAACAGGTGAAAGCTGGGGATCAAGCAGAGGAAAGTGCACCAAATGGGAAGACAAGTTCTCAGTCTAGCCTGAGAATTTAACTTGTAGCTTGGCTTTTGAGCTTTAAATTGTCTTCAACTTGGACGTGGGCTTTCACTGGGGAACCACCTACGCTGCCCCCTCCACCCCCCACCATCTGCCTAGGAATTTGGCTGCCTCCTATCACTATTAAGACCGCCCCAATAAAGCAAAAATTGCAATAAAAGCAACTTGCATGAATGTTTGGTTTTCCCAGTGTGTATAAAAGCTATACAAGGCTAGTCTGTTAGGTGTATGATAACATGTCTAAGTAAAGAATATACGTACCTTAATTTTAAAACACTTTATTGTTAAAAATGATAATAATTATCTGCGTTTTCATTTACAAGGTTTTTTGCTGGTGAAGGGTCTTGTTTTAGTGTTCCCGGCTGCTGACTGATCAGGGAGGTAGTTGCTGAAGGTTGGGATGGCTGTGATAATTTCTTAAAAGACAATGGTGAGGTTTGCTGCGTTAATTGATTCACGAAAGATTTCTCTGTAGCGTGTGATGCTGGTTGATAGCATTTTACTCATACTAGAATGTCTTTCAAAACTGGAGTAAATCCTCTCAATCTCTGCCTTTGCTTTATCATCTAAGTTTAGTGACATTCTAAATCCTCTGTGGTCATTTCAAGAATGTTCACAGCATCTTCACCAAGAGATTTCATCTCAAAAAAACTACTTTATCTGCTCATCTATAAGAAGCAACTCCTCATCCGTAAAAGCTTTATCATGAAGTTACAGCAATGCAGCCCTCTCTTCAGGCTCCACTTCTACGTCTGCTTCCCTTGCTATTTCTACCACATCTGCTATTACTTTCACTACTGAAGTCTTGAGCCCCTCGAAATCATCCATAAAGATTGGAATTCACTTCTTCCAAACTCCTGTTAATGTGGATACTTTTACCTTCTCCCATGAATCACAAATATTCTTAATAACATCTAGAATGGTGAATCCTTTTGAGAAGATTTTGAATTTCTGTTACCCAGATCCATTAGAGGAATCACTATCTATGACAGCTATAGCCTTATAAAATATCTTTATTAAATAATAGGGCTTGAAAGTTAAAATTACTCCTTGATACATGGGCTGCAGAATCGCTGTTGTGTGAGGAGACATTAAAACAACATTGATTTCCTTGTATATCTTCATCAGAGCTCTTGGGTGACCAGGTGCATTGTCAATGAGCAGTAATATTTTGAAAGAAATCTTTTTTTCTGAGCAGTAGGTCTCAATAGTGGCTTTAAAATATTTAAGTAAATCATGCTGTGAACAGATGTGCTGTCATCCATGCTTTTTATTTTTCATTAATAGAGCACAGGCAGAGTAGATTTAGCATAATTATTAACGGCCCTAGGATTTTTTGAATGATAAATGAACATTGGCTTGAACTTAAAGTCACTAGATGCCCCTATCAAGAGAGTCAGCCTGTCTTTGAAGCTGGGCATTGACTTCTCTCTAGTTATAAAAGCCCCAAAAGGCGGTATCTCATGTAAGGCTGTTTTGCCTACGTTGAAAATCTGTTGTTTAGTGTAGCCATCTTTATCAAATCTTAGCTAGATCTATTGTATAACTTGTTGCAATTTTTCCATCAGCACTTGTTGGTTCACCTTGCACTTTTGTGAAGACAGCTTCTTTCCTTAAACCTTATGTACCAACATCTGTTAGCTTCAAACTTTTCTTCTGTAGCTTCTTTACCTCTCAGCCTTTACATAAATGAGGAGACTTAAGGCCTTGCTCTGGTTTAGTCTTTGGCTTAAGGGAACGTCATGTTTAGTTTGATCTATCCATACCGCTAAAACTTTCTCCATATTAGCAATAAGACTATTTTCACTTATGTGTTCACTGGAGTAGCACTTTTAATCTCCTTTAAGAACTTTTCCTTTGCATTCACCACTTGGCTAATTGTTTGGCATAAAAGGCCTAGCTTTCAGCCTATCTTGGCTTTTGAAATGCCTTCCTTGATAAGCTTAATCATTTCTAGCTTTTGATTTAAGTGTGACTCTTTCTTTCACTTGAACACTTAGAAACCACTAAGTTATAAATTGGTCTAATTTCAATATCATTGTGTCTCAGGGGATAGGAAGCCCTGAGCAGAGGGAGAGAGATGCGGAAACAGCCAGTTGGTGGAACAGTCAGAACACACATGACATTGATTAAACTTGCCATCTTCTGTGAGCATGATTTGTGGCACCCCAAAACAATTAAGATAATGAAATCAAAGATCACTGGTATAATAATTATGATAAAGTTTGAAATGTTACCCAGATTTTCAAAATGTGACCCAGAGACACAAGATAAGTACATGATGTTGGAAAAATGGCATTGGTAGACTTATTAGTTGCAGGTTTGCCACAAACCTTCAATTTATAGAAAACATAGTATCTGTGAAGTGGCACAGAATGAGGTATACCTGTAGAGGATTTCTGGGAAAGATGAATGGGCCCTCAGAATAGGTGACAGCTGTGACAAGGTCTTCCTGGGTGTGGTGTCACCTCCATTCTCCTTACCTGTGATACAGTTAATCTTCCCTGGTTGATAAGATTCTAGGGTAGGGTATTCATGACTACTGAGTTAAAGGAGTGGAAGCTGAGAATTTCTGGGGGCTGGTAGGGACTTGAGTTTTGGGAAGATGGGGGTAGAAATTGCATGATGAATAAGGGTTGTCTTGCACAGATTAAAAGTCTCTTAGGTCATAAGAGTCGTCTGGAGCTAGCAGCCTTTTTTTCTGATACAGATACTTTACTAATGTAGACTTCCGTTCCAGATGTAAATTTCTTTTACAGAAGAATGAGTTTTCAGAGCTACTTTCTTGTGTGCAGTTTCTCAGAATAGTCAGCTCAAAATATGCCAAAAAAATATATAATTTGGTGTGGTACATCTTGTTTGGTGAGCCCAAAAAATGACTTCTGATAACCATCCCAAAGAAGTCAATAGGATGATCCATTTTTTTAAAAAAATCAAACTTAGAGATGCCAAATACATTGTTCAAGGTCATATAGCAAGGGAGGGGCAGAGGCAGGTTAGAACTCAGTCTAGCTAGATCTCTAGGAAAGCCTGATGCCATCCTCATAGGGCTAACAAGAATTCTGGACAGAAATGTAGTTATAATTAGCATTAATCAGGCTGCACTTTGACCCAGTCCTTGTAACTGAAAGTCAGGTAACACCAGATCCTGACTATTCACATCCCCATTGTTCCTGTGGATAGCATTTCTGGAGTTACAACATCAGGCTTTTGTTTAAGATAGATAGGATCTCTGACAGTACAGTCATAACACTTTTGTTTGAGAATTGCTGATGCAGATTTTGAATTCCAGTGGATCAGCCGATTCTAACCATTTTGAAGATTCCAATAGAGACATTGAATCAGCAATGAGAATACAATTTCTTCATCTCCCTGTCCCATGACTTACTCTGCACCCTTCAGTGGTCTCCACACTTTGGCCCACCCCCAAACCCTTAAAAACCGTAGCCCCAAACTCATTGGAGAGATGGATTTGAGGTGTCCTCCTGTCTCCTCATTTCGTGGCCCTATGACTAAACTTTTTTCTCTGCTGCAACCTGGTGTCTTGGTGTATTGACTCGCCATGTGCATCAGGCAGCAAACCTATTATGGTCACAAGCCCTTAGACCTCTTGTTAGATTAATGTTTTCTAAGTACACAAAGTACATAGGGTTACAAAGCAAATGTAGTATATTGAAACACTCTTATCAAAATATTAAAAAATAAAATTTATGACTTAGTAATTTATGTGCTAACAGCCAGCAGCAACTGTAATATCAAAGCTATGCTAACAGCTACTATAATTTCAATGTATTGGTAACTGTAAACAGTGTTTCAGATTTCTACAATAATGTGAATTGAAAATACCTGATTTTTACCAATGATGAAGTCACAGATACTCCTTAAACTCCAGTCATTTTGTTGCCTATCTTTATAATAAAATGGGGCTGAGGCCAGAGGATTGCTTGAGTCTAGGAGTTGGAGATTGCAGTGAGCTATGACTGCATCACTGCATTTGAGGCTGGGCAACAGAGAGAGACCCTGTCTTAAAAATAACAAAAACAGAAAGAAAATATTAAGTTCCCCATAAACATTAGTGAAAATAAAAATATATTTTCATAACTTTTTATATATGTCAGTTATGTAAAAATACATATGTAGATAATTATACATAAAAATAATTTTTCCCGTCAAAATTCATAGACTTCTGAATTCTATAGGTGTGCAAGGATTAGGTTAAGAACAGATGAGGAATTGAGTCCCGGAGAAGGGAATCAAGTGACCCAAGGTTGTCAGTAATTAGTGATGAGATGTAGATAAGAGCTTCTTACACTAAGAGAACATAAGGAAACTTAAAATACCATATGTTGATCTTTTCCCTTTCTCTTGTGACTTTGGTGGCTTTTGCTAACATGCTCTTGGAATGGTGAACCTTTCTTTATCTTTGCAATGTTGTCTCTTTCAAAGTGGGAGGAGCAATCAGTTTCCCCAGCCCTGAGATCAGTTGTTGGCAATTCCTCCTTTCAGCAGCTTTCAGTGGCAGGGCTGGGAGGAGCCCAGAAAGGGCAGCTATGCGGACTTGCGGAAAAACTTCCTATGATTGCAACCTAAATTTGAAAATTTTCTACAGGTATTTAAAAGGGACTAAAAGGGACAACAGTGCATTTTCTTTTTCTTTTTCTTTTTTTTTTTTTTTTGAGATGGAGTCTCATTCTATTGCCTAGGCTGGAGTGCACTGGTGTGATCTTGGCTCACTGCAACCTCTGCTCCCAGGTTCAAGCAATTCTGCCTCAGCCTCCTGAATAGTTGGGATTATAAGTGTGTGCCACCATGCTTGGCTAATTTTTGTATTTTTAGTAGAGACAGGTTTCATCATGTTGGCCAGGCTGGTCTTGAACTCCTGACTTCAGGTGATCTGCCTCCCTCAACCTCCCAAAGTGCTGCGATTATAGGCATGTGCCATGGCACCAAGCTAAGATTGCATATTATGTGTCTCCTCTATGCAAGGTCTTTGTGTATCCTCTTCCAGTTAATCTTCAGAGAGGCCTAATAAACAGTCCCCATCCTTGTTCTGGAGGGGAAGCAGAGAAACTGAGAGATTGCTATGACACATGGCGCTTGTGGTAAGCCAGGGGTGGAGTTAGACTCCAGCTGTGTTCTTACAGCCTAATGATGCAGGCAATTGGGTCCTCAGTTTACTTATTAGGAAACTGAGGATAAAAGACTTTCAGCAAGATGGCCAAGTTCATGACTTATTAAGGGACAGAGCCAGGAATTTAACTCAAGTGTGCTGCCTGTAATTGTAATTGTAAACTCAAAGCTTTGTTCCCCAGACTCTGTTGCCCTTACATTGAAGGAATAAGGGCCACCCCTCCCTCCTGTCCTCTCTACCCAGGGGCCTCTCAGCAGGTGTCTATCGCAAATCTGTTATTTACAGGGCATGTCCCAGGTGGGCATGCAGGAGAGGAAGGTCAGCAGGTAGAAACACATAAGGATATCCTCGACTTTGAGCTGACTTTTCTAATATCCCTAATTGGATAACTAAAGCTAACACAAAGAGAACACACAGAAAATGTTCAATGACAAACATGGACAGCATCAACAATGTAATAATAATTGTGATGACGTTAATAGCTAACATTTATTGAATGCATGCTATTTTAAGTATTTTCCATAAGTTATTTGATCACATATCCCATAAAGAAGAGTGTGGGATGGTGATGCCACTCTTACGCATGTGGCAGGAAAGACACTGCTGAGGGTGCCACAGTCATAAACACAGAAACACAGATATATGTTCGCCTTATTGACTTTGTAATAATATTTGTGGCAATTTTAGCCATGAACTGAGTGGACATAAGGAAGCGGGTGAGATGGATCAACCAGGTCAGCTCCTAGGGAACCATGTTGGCAAATTTTCCTGCCTCATGCCTCACTTTGGTGAGATAACATTTTTAGGCATTTTAAAGAAATGCCCAAACTATCAGCCCTGTGCAAAGGGAACATGGTTCGCTCTCTAGATAGTCAATTTGGGGGTGATAGGGGTTGGCCAGTTGCTTGCTTGGGTCTCAGGGAAGAGGTCCTGATTTTTCTGGTCATTCTCCCTCAATCCAAACCTCAGATTCAGGTAATTTCTACACGCTGCATTAAGCGTCTTTAACCAATAAGCAACATTTCTCTTAAACACAGTCACCATGTCATTATCACAACTAAAAAAAGAATAATTCCATAGGACTTTTAGTACCCAGTTCATATTCTGATTTTCCCAGTTGTCTCAAAAATATCTTTTTCAATTCACTTTGTTTGATTCAGTGTCCAAACACAGCCCATACCTTGTATTGGGTTGCTGTATCCCTTTTATCTCTTTTAGTCTTAATCATCTCCTTTCCTCCTCCTTTTTCATCTTCTGTTTGTCTTTTGTGCGCTCGCTCCCCCTCTGCCGCCTCTCTCTCTCTGTCTCGTATTGATCTTTTGAGGAATAATTTGTCCCAGGCAATGGCCCACATTCTGATTTTGGCTGGTTGCTTCCTTGCTGTGCCTTCTAACTTGTTCCTCCGTCCTCCCTCTGCACTTTCAGCAGGTTGTAACCTGCTGTCAGATCAAGAACTTGCTTGAATTCAAATTCAGCTTTTTATATGATGCTGTATACTTCCTATTGTATCACATCCTGACACACATAATTAATATCTGATCATGGTAACTCTGTGAGGTGATGGATGTGTTAACTAACTTGATTGTGCTAATCATTACATTATATATATATATATATATATATATATATATATGGTATATATACATACACATGCATATGTCAAATCATTACATTATATACTTTAAACACCGTATATGGTTTTATTGGTTAATTATATCTCAGTATAGCTGAAAAAATTTTAAAAATAAAAACAAAAACAATCCCATCAAAAAGTGGACTAAGCACATGAATAGGCAGTTCTCAAAAAAAGACATACAAATGGCCTACATATAAAAAAGATGCTCAGTGTCACTAATTATCAAGGAATGCAAATCAAAATCAAAATGGGATACCACCTTAATCCTGCAAGAAGAGGCAAAATACATACACACACACACACACACACACACACACACACACACACACACACATATTTTTTTTTTTCATGGTTGTGGTGGAAAGGGAACATTTTTACATTGTTGGTGGGAATGTAAACTGGTACAACCACTATGGAAAACAGTATAGAGATTCCTTAAAGAACTAAAAGTAGACCTACCATTTGATGCAGCAGTCCCACTCCTGGGTATCTACCCAGAGGAAAATAGCTCATTATGTGAAAAAGATTCTTGCGTGCACATGTTTATGGCAGCACAATTCACAATTGCATAATATGGAACCAGCCCAAATGTCCATCAGTCAATGAGTGGATAAATAAAATATGAGATAGATAGACACACACACACACCCATGAAACACTACTTAGCCATAAAAAGGAATGAAATAATAGCATTTGCAGCAACCTGCATGGAATTGGAGACCATTATTCTAAGCGAAGTAATTCAGGAATGGAAAACCAAAGATCACATGTTCTCGCTCATAAGTGGGAGCTAAGCTATGAGAATGCAAAGGTTTAATAATGATATAATGGACTTTGCGATTTGGGGAGAAAGGGTGGGAGGGTGGTGAGGGATAAAAGACTACACATTGGATACAGTGTATTCTGTTCAGGTGATGAGTGCGCTGAAATCTCAGAAATCACCAAAGAACTTATTCATGTAACCAAACACCACCTGTTCCCCTAAATCCTATTGAAATAAAAAATAAAAAAATGTATGTTATCAGTAGGTTCAGATGGTTCTTCCATTGGGAGAATCAGCTGGATTCTTCCATTGTGAAGTTCACAACCAACCTTTTATCTAATGTTTGAGTATCTTTTGATGATGATGACCTAAGTCCATTATTTCATTACAGGTTGCAGAATGATAATTTTCTTATTTTATCATCACTTTGTATCTATTACCCAGAATTTCTCTATGAAGAACTTTCCTCCATATAGTAATTGTTTTAAATCTTTTTTTCTCACAGCGGAAAACTTGGTTTAAAACATACTTTCTATGAGCATTGACTGTATGAAGTATGAATGTGAAGTGGTGTCAGATGCAGTGGAAGGCGGGGGATGAGGGTCTCCTGCAGGCACAGGCTTGACTTCATCCTCTGTTCCTGTAGTGGAAGCCCTTGAGCTCCAGCAGTACAGTTGGGGAATGCCCTGGTGAATAACACTGCCTGACCCCTGCACTCACCAGGCTTACAGTGTGGGGTCCTGGAGAGTGAAGGATATGCCTCTAGTACAGAGGGGGTAGGTGCTCCCAGCTTTATGACTTTGGGGTTGTTGGCCATAGTCAACCTTGTTTCCATATCCGTAAAGTGAGAATAAGAGCATTAACCTCACAGGATCGTTGTGAAGATTCATTGTACTAATGCTTATAAAATACTTGGCATAGTTTTGGCTGTATAACAATGCTTAATAAATGCTGGCTTGATCATTCTTAGGGTAATAATTTTGTTTTTAAGAGACAGAGTCTTATTATGTTGCCCAGACTGAAATGCAGTGGCTATTGACAGGTGAGATCCCACTGCTGATCAGCACAGGAGTTTTGACCTGTTCCGTTTCTGACCTGGGCTGGTTCACTCCTCCTTACTCAGCCTGGTGGTTCCCTGCTCCTGGGATGAAACCATATTGATGCCAAACTTAGTGTGGACACCCAGTCAGCATAGGGCACTACAGCCCAGAACTCCTGGACTCAAGTGGTCTTCTCACCTCAGCCTCCTGAGTCGCCAGGATTACTGACTCTTGCATTGGTTTGCTAGGACTGCCATAACAAAGCATCACAATGTGGGAGGCTTAAAAACAACAGAAATGTATTATCTCATAGTTCTGGAGGCCAGAAATTGGAAATAAATGTGCCAGTGGGGGCCGGCTCCTCCAAAGACGCTGAGTAGAATCCTCTCTTGCCCCTTCCCCATTTCTGGTGGTAGCTGGCAATCCTTGGCGTTCTTTCACTTACAGACGCATCGTGCCAATATCTGCTTCTGTCACTGCATGCCTATCTTTTCCTGCTGTGTCTCTTCACATGGCATTCTCCTCTCTGCATCTTCACATTGTCCTCTTTTAAAGATACTGAGTTAAGGGCCCACCGTACTCCAGACCTCATCTGAACTCATTACATCTGCAACGACTGTATTTCCAAATAAGCTGACATTCTGAGGGATGGGGGGTTAGGACTCAACATATCTTTCTAGGGGATACAATTCAACCTATAAAAATTGTGTAACAATACAACACCAAGCCCTACATCTTGAAATACACAAGGGTTCGATCTACTTTATTGTTGGATGTGGCAGATCCACATTTCTTGCATTTTACTGTTTTCCTACTGGTTTTCTCTCAGATATGAGATGCTATGTAGTACAGAATGAGGACAAGTTGAGCAGCTCTTCCACATTTAGACACAGAGCAGACACATGAATAAGTCCTTCTGTACTCCAAAGACGGGATAGGAGCAGGAAACATCAGCCAGAACATCTCCTATAAACAGAAGAAGCAGTGAAGCCTTAGAGAACCCATCTACACCCCAGAACTCCCCAGCCAAGTTCATGCTACCAGGCGCCCAGTGATTTTCCCATCCATACCATGACAAGGCTCGGAGTGAACTGTTTATTTATCAGTTCTTAATTGAGTTGATGTTTGCTCATGATTGCCAGTGGATGAGTAATTTATTACAGAGTTTGAGGAGTCAGATAGTGAAGAAATCATTATAAAGAGAAATTATAATAGAGTTCCCTGTACTCATGGGTCTGGTAATAAAAGATTGATATAATTAGATGGGGCTTGGTAACAAATACTATTACATTATGTCTGAATCTTATTTAAATATATTGGCCTTTTATCTTAAACTTATTAGTGGGTGGCTGTAGGTTACGTTGACACCTGCTAGCTCTTTAACTCTTGCAAAAGGAGGGCTGAGCTATACAAGGGAGTCAATCATTTGATGTTTAGAAACAATGGCATGGTATTCAGGGCAGTTCTCCCTGTTAGTTTTTAGAGGAAGAGCAAGGTGTAAGGGGAACTTAAACTTCCTCTCGGTCACAAACTTTCTGGATAACACATTCAGGGGCTGTGTTTCTCTGGGCTGTGTTTCTCCGTACTGTGGTTATGGCTACCTTGGAACCTTTAACTTGGCCAAAGTCATCCTTGAGAAAGCAGATAAAGGAAAGAGCAGGAAATAATCAGACAAGGTAGTAAGAAAATGAGCTGTAGAGTAAGATGGGCCTGAGATTAAAACTTCACCATAGTGGGTTGAGTGGTAGCCCTCCAAAAGACACGGCTCCGTCCTATCCCTGGGACCTGTGAATGTGACCTTCAGTGGAAAATGAGTTGTTAGAGGTGTAACTAAGGATCTCAAGATAAGATCATCTTGAATAAGCCAGAGGGCGGGCGCTGTATATTGAATGACCAGTGTCCTTGCAACAGACACGCAAAGGAAAGATCGATGGAGAAGAGATATGAAGATGGAGGTGGAGGCTGGACTTAAGTAGAGCTGTTAGGGAATAGATTTCTGTTGTTTTAAGCCACCAAGGTTATGGTAGTTTGGTGCCAGATCCCTGGAAAACAAATATACCAGTTTTATAATAAATTGCTTATATGACTTTGGGCTAGACTCTTAATCTTTACAAGCCTCAGTTTCTTATCTGTAAAAGTTTGGTTATTACCCTTGTCTCTCAGTATTATGAGGACCACGAAAACTCACCCAACCCAGTGCCTGGTACATGACAGGCATTCAGTACACATCAGATTCCTTCTTCCATCACCTCCTACCCATTTTCCTACGTGATGTTTCAACTTGAAATCTTTTTCATCTTCTACGCCTCCTAAAATGTCTGCAAAACTAACAGCCCTCCCCTGAAGAATGTTCCATTCTTCAGGAGCTGTTCTTAGGACTGTCAAATTAGAGGAGAAAGCATGGTACAGCTGGTGTTTTTGAGGCAGTTGGGTGAGAGCCATGTAGATATTAAAAGTTTTTCAAATGCAGTTCGTTGAATGCAGCCCTATAGAGAAGCAGCTGAAGTCCACATTGTAACTGCAGTGTGACTGGCCAGCTGGGGTCTATTTCCTTCACATGAGGAGGTCTCAG
The DNA here is from genome assembly GCF_001604975.1 of Cebus imitator. Taxonomy (NCBI): domain Eukaryota; kingdom Metazoa; phylum Chordata; class Mammalia; order Primates; family Cebidae; genus Cebus; species Cebus imitator. The sequence continues at coordinate 7,006,315 of NW_016107326.1, forward strand.
GGTACATTCCCAGCCACGGAGAAGAGACGACACATGGGAGGGGAGTGCGTATAATACTCTGGGCTGCAGAAAGAAGCCGATGTAAATGGCTTTTTGCTGGATGTCTTCAGTTGATTGATTTTAGGCCTAGAAAGTTGTGATTGATTACCTCCCACCAAATGCAGGCTGGGGAAGTCAGTGTGGGAATTTAGAGCATGACTGATTTAATAAATGTTTTCAGAACCATGTATTCTTCTGAGGCATCGGAATGATGAGAAAAAGAACACTGGTTAAGAGCTAGCAGAGGTAGGGTCTGGCTTCATTTCTGTCCTTGATTAGCTGTGTGACTTTGAGCCAGTCATTTAACCTCTCTGAGGCCTCAGCTTTATGGTGAGGCAGTTGAAGCAGTACATTGCAGTACAGCCAGTGCTCGACTTACGACCACGATTGGCTCCGACAGTCCAGTCGTAACACGATTTGGTCGTAAGTTGAGTAGGCTATATGCACGCGGAGATGGTAGTGCTGCCGGAAGCTGGTCCACACTGTTGTACGCCCAGCTGGGCAACGTTTGCGCTGCCAGACGCGGAGCAGTCGTGGCTAGCGATTGTGGTCATAAAGTCGAATGGTCGTAAGTTGCATAGGTCGTAAGTCAATCAATACCTGTACTAGCATTCAGTGATTCTACAAAAGCTCACAGTGGTCCCCATGAGATCAGAGTCTACCCATGTAGCACACATTTTTTGTTGGTATGCTTGTTGGGGAGAGAAGAATCACAGGAAGACAACAAGGGAAGAAAATTAAAAAAAAAAAATTGATGTTCTTTTATATATACCATCCAAGGTTTCATCAGTCATCCAGGGGAGAACCAGAGAAGGTTTAAAGACTCAAGGCCTCCACTGCCTGGGCCAATTGAGGAGCCTGTTGATTACAGTCTTGCCATTTCTGAATGTCATTGATAATCCAGTGCCTTGGAATAAGTAGGCAGGGGAGCCCCTGGGGTCATGGCCCTGTTAGAAGGTAGTGGTGTTTTTTTTTTTGTTTTTTTTTTTAATGTTAGTCCCCCTCCCATTGTCTAGTATGTTGGAGCCAGTTTCCATGTATTATTCCCCATGTCTCTGAGCACTTTCTGATAAATTCATTGATGGTGAGAGGGAAGGAAATAGACATTTATTAAGTGCCCATGATGAGCTCCCTACTGGGAAGGACCTGTATTCACAGCCATCTTATGGGGCAATCACTTTGCCTCTATTTTATTATAAACCTGAGGCTTGGAAATGTTGGGCAAGCTGAATAAAGTCACTAAATTATTAAGAAGCAGAGCCAGGAACTGAACACAGGGCTGTATGAGGGTCTGTGCTTTCTTTGCCTTGACGTCCCACCCTTATGCTATGACAGCTCTGGGCAAGCATTGTATGCAAGACACTGGGCTGACGGGAAGCAGCAGTAGGGGTGGGGAGTATGGGGATAAAGAGGACTATGTATCATCCTTGTTCTAGAACATATCTAATTAGACAAATGGAACTAACATAAAGGGAATACCTAAGACAAGTTAACAATTTTATCAACAATATAATTAGAGATATAATAGCAGCTAACATGTATTATACAGTATTGGCACATACTAAAGACTCTACAATTGTTTTCTCAATTGTCACCACCCCATGTCTGTGTTTCATTGATGAGGAAGCTGTGGCATAGAGAGGCTTGGAAACTTTACCAAAGGTCACAGCCTTTGGACTTCCAATGGTGAGCCAGGATTCCAGTCCAGCCCAATGGGTTCCATGCAGTATTGCTGGTGTTGTCATCAAATAAAGGAACCCAAGGCCCACTGTAGGCTCATGAGGAGAGAGGAGTTTGGTCTGAAATGGTCCTGGTGGACTGAAGGGAGGAAATGAAACTCAAAAAGCCTGTATGGAAAAAGCCCTGTGGTCACGTCAGAGAACAGGTTTCTAAAGCAGGTTCTTGCCAGCTCATAGTAGGACCTTGCAGTAGCTGCCAGGCTTCTTACATACCTCCTCTCCCATCTTGTGGCTAACAACCTGTTTTCTTCTGCATTCTAACCTTCTGAGAATTCTCCCTCAAATGGTGAGGCCATTGGAAGGCAGTTATTTTTGGAGCATGCCTTGCCTGAGGCAAGCATGTGCTTGGAACAAAGGGTGCAGAGAAAGCCATCCTAATCCACAGCTGACAGTGGAACAGCAATAGGGGCTGAGAGTGTTAGCTCCTGCAACCTTTCTTGAAGCACAGATAGGAGTGAGTGCAGCAGAATTATGGCCCTGGATCAGTTCAACTGGCATTACTTATGTAAAAGCAAGAGCTTTGTCAACTGCAATCCTACTTTAAAGGGTGTGTGGGATTGAAACAAGATGGCTTGAAGGAACAGGCCATGTGCTCTGTCTTTGCATTGTACACAATTGTCCCTTGTCCTAAAAGACCAGGTAGATTTGATAACTACATAACAAAGACAGGTGCAGCTAAGGCAGGAGGGGAATACAAAAAGAGATGGGTTAAAAACAGCAGAGCCAGGTCAGGTTTTGGAGAGCAACTAGTCACTGATTGCAGTTAGATCCTGAGTTAACATATTTTAGGGGAAAACAATGGATTTGAATGCCATTAGCAGAGCATGCATTCTTGAGGTTCTTTTATACCAGCCAGCTTCACTCATTCCAGTGACTATCTTGTCTTACCTCCCCTGTCCGTCACTGTTTCTCTCTGGCCCCAGCTATCCCAGAATAGTTTGACTCATTGCATATCAAGAAACTGCGCGTTGGAGAGAATAAAGTGACTTAAATAGATGACTGGGTACAGGGTTAAAATACAAAACTGCATTTTCTGATTTCTAGTTTGATATTTTCCCCCAATGCTATACTGAAAGCTGGATTTTTCTGTCTTTAAGGCATGGAGAAAAGTGAGGGAGTCTTGGGGTTTCTCTGAATTTGAGGCAACATCCTTAACATTGGGCAAGGTAGTCTGGCTATTAACTGTGAAACTCTGTGGAGTGAGCTTAGTTGAAGGGGATTGAACAAGCCGTTTCAGAGCCCAGGGCCTCTGTGACAACCAAACACATTTGCCGTTTGGAAAATAATTATAGATCCTTTTGAGATACTCAGCTGCGGATAAAACTGGAATACTCTGGCTAGAAAAGTGCTTGCTATGAAATCTATTTACTTAGTGTGATAGATTGTTAAAAAGGGCCATTTTTTTTTTTTCTATCCCTGTATGCATGACCCCCCCACCCCTCCCCAGCAAGGTATCTATAACATTCCTTCTATCAACAGTAGAGTTTCTCTACCCACTCCTGGAACTGGGGCTTGACCTTGTGACTTGTTCTGGTCAGTGGGGCATTAGCAAACACGATGTATCAGAGGCTTAGAAAGTATTTGCATGTGGGGCCCTGCCCTCTTCTTGATACCCTGAGACTGCCATGTAAAGAGACTGGGGTGCTTTCCAGAGGTTGAGAATATTTGGAGTAGACAAAAGGTGACCCAGCACACTCCCTGGACCAACAGTGAAAGCACCTACATTTTTGCTCAAAAGTCCTAGTGGAAGGTTGTTATATGCAATCCTATCATATTTCCTTAATGGGGAAAGGACACGGGTGTCCATATATGCTGGTGAATCCAGCCTCTTCACTGGAAAACGTGTGGCTTGCAGAGATTCAGTGGAATGGCCTTACCCCAGTAGTCCAGGACAGTGGCTCTCAATTAGGAGCTATTTTGACTTCCAAGAGTCATTTAATAATGTCTGGATACATTTTTAATTTTTTTTTTTTTTAAACTGAGTCTTGTTGTGTTGCCTAGGCTGGAGAGCAGTGGCTCAATCTGGGCTCACTGCAACCTCCACCTCCCGAGTTCAAGCCCTTCTCCTCTCTCAGCCTCCTGAGTAGCTGGGACTATAGGCATGTGCCACCATGCCCAAATAATTTTTTGTATTTTTAGTAGAGACAGTTTTACCACGTTAGCCAGGATAGTCTTTATCTCCTGACCTTGTGATCTGCCTGCCTCGGCCTCCTAAAGTGCTGGGATTTCAGGTGTGAGCCATCATACCTGGCTATATTTTTAATTTTTGTACCCCCAGCGCAGGAGTATGCTACTGGCATGTAGTGGACATAAGCTAGGGATGCTGCCAAACATCCTACCGTGCCCAGGATAGTCCCCACATCCAAGAATGATCAAGTCCGAAATATTGATGGTGTTGAGGTTAAGATACCCTGAGCTGGGCAATTGTTGACTTCATGTCAGTGTTTTCCGAGTTCCTTAAGGTATCTATGCAATACTTCACCAGACTCCAACCCTAGCCTCATCTTCTTCAAGAGCAAGTTCTCTCTTTGGGAATCTCTGAAGAGTCAATCAAAAACCTATCTTCACTTCCTAAAAGATGCCTCTTTAGGGCTGGGTAAAGATGATTTTCTAATTGTAAAATGCCTTCCTAGCCCTAGATGTTGTGCTTATATTGCAGAGAAGTAGATTGAATGCGTGAGGTAAGGGCATGGATCAAGGTGGGAAGTCAGACATGAGCAGAGCTACATTTCCAGAAAGTATGAGTTCAGTCTACTTTTTGCTTATGGACCACAAAGATGGCCATCACCTCTCTAAACCTTGGAGAATTCTAAAATTTTTCTGGGAGAGGAACATCTCTATCACATCTGCCACAGTGGAAAGCTTTGTGCAGGATAACATATAATTGGCTTGAGAACAGAGTGAGCATGTGTGGAAGGGCCTGTAATTTTTAATATGACATTGGCCATAATATATCATGTCATACCACCCACTCACAGCAGCCTCATCATATGAAATGCTAAATGCCTTTCTTATCAACACTTGATGGGAAAATGCTGTTCTGGCATCTTCCTCTGAGGGAAACAGAAATTTAACCATGTTCCTCGCAGCCTAGAACTCTGTACACAAAAATCAGACTTGTTTTTCTCCCTGAAAGTTTATAGGTATTTACAAGGACTCATATCCTGTTTGCTATTTGGAGGGGCAATGAAGTGAGAGAGTATTATGTAGCAAGTTTCTTTTTTCTGAGATTTGCTCAAGCTGCTCCATGACTTTAAAAAACAAACAAACAAACAAAAAAACCCAGCTATGACTCCCCAGTTTTATGGGCAGCTTGCTGTTTTCTAGTGTTATTTTCTTCACTGACTTTCTTGGCAACGCCATGGTTTAGTACTCCTGGAGGGTGGTTAGATTCTCAGTGAGATGCGTCTGTCATAAAACACTGACCCTAGAAAAGGAGGTTCAATTTGTGATCCAGGGTGAACTCCTTGTGTTTTAGTCCTATTAAATTAAAAAACCAGCTTTTGCCGAGTGTTCCAAGACTGGCCTTTTTTCTTCCCTGTTGCTGGCAACTCTCAGGAGGTGCAGACTTTCTTCAGAAGAATGATGGCATCGATGAAGGAGGGGGAATCCATTCTTATGTTATTAGAGTTTTATGAACCCTTTCTTAATATTAGAATAGAATTCTACAGCCAAGAGAAAACTGTGTCTCATGTTCAAAGAGGCAGACAATTGGAAGGAATATATTCACCTTCTGAAAAGTTTTAAAGAAATAGAAAATATTGCTTCTTTTTAAATATTTGCCTGGGTATGACCACTTAATAACTTTTAATAGGTCACAATACTGCATTTCCAGGTGATCAACTAAAATGCTTGGAGCATGAGTTCTGTTTAAGTTAATTGCCTGGTTAACTCACAGCAAATCACAAAATGTTTATATATTTTTATTTATCATTATGTTTTTGAGACAGAGTTTTGCTCTTGTTGTCCAGGCTGGAGTGCAGTGGTGTAATCTCAGCTCACTGCAACCTCAGCCTCCCAGGTTCAAGTAATTCTCTTGCCTCAGACTCCTGACTAGCTGGGAGTACAGACATATGCCACCACACCCGGCTAATGTTTTTTGTATTTTTAGTAGAAATAAGGTTTCACCACGTTGGCCAGCCTGGTCTCAAACTCCTGACCTCAGGTGATTTGCCTACCTCGGCCTCCCAGAGTGCTGGGATTACAGGTGTGAGCCACCTCACCCAGCCACAAATTTTTCATTTAACACAGTTGAATATGATTTTGTGACTAGGGTTCTAATTGCTGAGTCCATCAGTCTTCAGCTGGAGAAGGGGAGAGGGAAGATGCACTGATCCCCAAAGATCCCCTGGCATTTTGTGAAGCAAGATTGAAAGATGACTCCTGAAAAAAATTCGTTAGTTTGACTCTCTTTTTAACTGCATTCCTAATAATTTGGACTTTACTCATTTAAGGTGGTTATGAGAATTGAGTGGATATAATGAGTTGGAGAGGGTGGCACATTGCAAGCTTTGATGGTAAATTATGGATATTAGGATATGTATGTACTTTGATTTATAAGCAATGATTTTTATAAAATGTTATGATAAATTTCAAGGCTGACCTTGAAGGAGAATACTAACATAACTTTGGAAAACCAAAAAATAAAAAAGCGTATCTGTTTCTGATCCTGAGTGGTTTTCAGATCTCGTATTTGCAGCATTTAAATTTAAGTTTGAAGAAGTAGGACTGAGGTCACATCTTTTGTCCACTGGACATTGTTTCTGATGAATAAGTACTAAAACTCCTTTGAATTTGGTTTTCCCCTTAGATAAGAATTTATTTTTTCCATACGGTCTTTTCTTTGCACCTGAAGGAGCATTGAGAGTGAAAAATAGAGGCCTGTTTCCTGTTCCTAACTGGAGCCCTCCAAGGTTGTCAAACTAGAGCAACAACTTTGTGGGATTTATGCCTGGGACCTGTCAAAGTAGAATTATCATAGCAAACCCTCTCTGCTATCAATCAAAGGGGTATTGGGGATGGCAAGGGCAGGCATTTTTCAAATTTCTTTACTGCACATATTTAGTCTTATGCCTGGGGGAGGAAGAGCTCCTTTGAACAGTTCTTGTAGATTTCTTTTCCATCAGATGGCAGCTCACAAAACTATTTAATCTTCCCCAAAGGGCTTCTCTCATTGGCCTGCTGAGAAAAACATCCAAGAAAGAGAGAAAGGAGGGGAAGACAGGGACAATCCAACAGCAAATCCTAGAAAATAAGGCATTGCATTCAGAGGACGCACAGTCTAAGTCTGGTCACACTGATGTCACGACTTAGAAAGCATACTGTCCATTTAAGTTTGTCTCCCGTCACTTCTTTAAGTATCATGTGGACATTTAGCAACAGCACAAAGCTGACACTTCTATCATAGCGGTGTGAGTATTCTTTTCTCCTACAGAGCCATTTCCCACATTTGTCAAGACAAAGGTTGAAGGTGACCGGACAAGGGAAATGGGTCACCCATTCATTCCCGTCTGTCAGAGGTTTGCTTTGTCCATGATAACATTCAAGGAGCATGTTTATCTATCCTGCTACTGGAGGTTAAGACAAGGGTAACAAAAAGAAGAGAAGAAACCCTGTTTGAAAAGTTTACAAATCCTGCCGTGAGGGCTGTAAACAGAGTCCAGCCGGTGGTGGAGCGTGTTAAATACTGCCACATTGATAGGGACCTGGTTCCCCAGCACTAGAAATCCACTCATGTAAACAGAGGAACTGTTGCTGTGAATCGGGTCTGTTTTGACTTAAAGCCTAAGAAACACATTGCCTTCAAAGTGAATTCTTAGGTGTCACTTCCCATAAGTTATGGCAGAAGATTACAAAGCTACTGATATAACATATTAGTTTGATGGACAGAATTATACCCCCAACGCTTCCTGCACTCCCCAGTGACGCACACTAAGTTAGTGTGCTGTGACAGCTGCCTTGATTTACCACCAGTCCGGGAGGCCAACCGGGAGAGGGAACGTTCACATGGACGCAGGGCCTGAGACTGGCCTGGAGCCTAGTTTATAAAGCTGCCCTCTAATTCACCACAAATGTGTCACCATTAAAAGAGGAAAAAAGGATTGCAGATAATAAATACTCTTTAATTTATTAGCTAACAACAAAGAGATCAGAGCCAGTTGTGATGTGATTGTTTGACATAATATTGTCAAGGAAAAAAAAGCTAAGTTGACCAGAGAGGTAAATTACACATTCAAGCAGATGCATCAACTCTTGGCTTGTCATAAGCCCAGCTAAACAAAACACCACGCAGAGGGGAGGACTGGCCAAGAGCAGAACCATTTATCTCTGAAAGAGACATATTCAAGAGCAAGTGAAATAAGACATAGTTCTTTTGGACTTGGTCAGAGGCCAGGTTTTAACTGTTATAAATTAAATGTTTTGTGTATAGGATTTGGCAACTCTAGTTACTTTTGTCATGGTAGGGAGATGTTAGGTTTTTCTGCCTGTCTTAAACTCATGGTTTGGTCAGCTAGGGGACGTGTGTCCCTACTGCTAGGTATTGGAGGATCAGCGCCTTCTGATAATTAGAGCAGATACTGGGAAGGTTTCTGTATGTGGCCTGTGATAAAATCAGTGGCTTTAGAAAAACTTGTAATCACCCTTGTTTTCTGTGATTCTTCCTCTGCAGTTGTTCAGCAACATTCACACAGGTCACCAGGCCAGGATTCACACTGATATTAGAGTCATGGGACCTGAGGATTGGAAGAAATATTTCACCCCATATCCCACCCGGGACATGCAGACAGTTGTGTATGAGCTGGGCAACTTCCAGGGAGGCCAGGTATCTGCCATGTGTTATTGTAATAGAGCTCAGAGTCAACCAGTGCCTGCTGGCCTTTTATTTTAGGCTACTGCTCAGAAAAACTCTCCCATCCATTGCTTGGGAAATTGAGTTTTCAGATCTAAGTGGGTACTTTTGCTTTGTTTTGCATATTATGGGTCCTTGGGTTAAGTCTATTGTAAGAACACAGATTTCTGGGTTTTCTTTAACAATCCAGAGGCAAGGATAGAGGCTGGTGGGTGGGCCTAAGGAATCTCCATTTTCAGTGACATTGATTCATGGATCAACTTTTTTTTTTTTT
>NW_016107326.1:7015399-7075742 GCF_001604975.1 Cebus imitator
AGCCATTCAGTCCACAGCCATTGCCATCACGACGTCAAGAGATCAAGAAGCCAGGGAGGGAGAGAGAGAAAGAAAGAGATTGATTTGGCCTAGCTCATTCTAGGTAAAAAGGCACTAGCTCTTAAAAGTTGCTACTATATTTTCAAGGTGCTCATATATCATATATTTAATATAATCTTTTACAAATTAGTGTCTTATTATTTTCAGAACCTTCATTCTTCCTTTAAAAAATCAACAAAAATAAGAAGTATTTGTCCAAATTTGCTTTTTCAAATATTAGTAACATTGTTTCCATGATCAGATACATAAGAAATTTTTTGTTGTTGCTATTGTAAAATAAGATACTATTTGTATAGGTCTAGAGAGCTATGTTTCATAAGGTCTCTAGGGGCTCTTTCTTTGATTTCTTTTTTTCTTTTCACTCATCAGTCCAGCCTAAAGATACAATTTAGTGTTGGAGAAAATAACCACAAAACAAGAGCTTAGTTTTAATCATTCTGCCTTTTCTCTCATTTGTGGTTTCTGTTTTTGAAAACTGTTTTCCAAGAGTAGACTTATTTTCTTTCTTTAAACATTGTTTTCATAAACTACTTAAAATCTGAGTTCACTAGAATGTGCCCCATATGGTTAAACTAGTTTGTCTTCTTTCACTGTTTTCCCATCCTCAAGCTTCCCCAACCTTTCTTGTTGTCAATTTTCATAGTTACATATTCAGTATTTCACTTTTAGTAGCATCCTTCCTTCTTGAATTTCATGTCCTATTGAGATAAATATCTGAGGAAATATCATTTTATACTGTACTGAAATGCTATAGTATCTTAAAAATACTAAAGCAAATTCAATCAAGAGTAATCATATATTTATGTTCCAAAACATGCAAAGTTATCTCCAATTAGGCATGATCACTTTCTCTTAGGGGTGTCGTCATCTTCCATATCACCAATCTTTTTATTTTATAAGTTTTATGTTGGCATTTGTTATGCTATATAATGTATATTATGTTATGTTGCTACTTTTTAAATACGTACTTCTGCATAATTTTCTTGGTTTCCAAAGAGGATTTTCCCCTTTCACATCTTCTCATCTCCCCTCTCTATTGGAAATACCTTTCTTTTGAACAAGGTGTACTCTTCTACTGCCACATTCTGGGCATGATTACCCGTCACCATGAGTTTAGTTCAAGTTCATTTTATTTTAGGAAGTTACAACCAGTTTTATAGGAACAGTGTGCTTTTATCATGTCAACTCCCTGTTCAAAACCTTTCAGGGCCTCTTCCTTGCATTTGGGATACAGTCACAAATCCTTAGCCTGGCTTCTAAGGTCCACTTAACCTTGACCTCAATGTACTTTTTTAGCCTACCCTTCCAGACTTTCCCTATTTACACTTAGACTTTCAAATCAACTAATCTGCTCATAGCCAGGGACCTGATTTGCTCTTTTATACATTCACCTCTTTGGGCTTTTTCCTTTTCTAGTTTTCTTAATTAAAAAAGAGTCACCAAAAAGGTTGTTAAAATCAAATATCTTTCATTATATATATATATTTTTGTCTATGAAGAATAAAATAATTTTATTGTGCAAAATGAACTTTTGAAGTCTAAGAAAGAACATAAAGTTTGGAGCCAACCAAAATTAAAAGTGACTCACAATACTACCGAAGAAGGCAATCTTATAGGGTCTGTTAAGTCAACAAGGATTTATGAGAGAGTGCTTGGTGATTGTGTGTTGCATTTCCTCTGTAGGAAATAATACCTAGAATTTGAAAAGCATAGATTCTGAAGGATGACTTCATACTAAGGATATTAGGAGCCCACTGTTAACCATCTCAGTCTTGGGTACCTGAAATATGCTGACATTCCTACACATGGCTGTGTCTCGCTCTTATTATTCAGTCCACAGCCATTGCCAGGATAGATAAAAAGCAAGTGTCATTTCACATCAGACCAAGCTAGGAAAGTACATCTTTCCTCAACCAAGAAGATGGAGTACGAACCAGACCACATGGCCCAGTGGATGGGAATTGATGGTGCATACAGTAGCTTTAAAGCAGCATCCAGCAAAATAGATTTAAATCATTCTGAAAGAAATAAATCCTAACAATGGATACATTGTGCTGAATGAAATGAAGCTCAGGAAAGAATTGATTAGGAAGTATACCAAATGGAATAAAATGTAGCAGAAAGGCACATATTGGAGAGAATAAAATATGTTTCAGTCTGAAGGGAATTGAATTTACTAAGATACAACTGACTGGCTATAAAGCAGATGAATAAAATATGCAGTCAAGTCAAATGGACGTTCAATGGGAATAAGTTAATATAGATCAATGGCATGTGATCAGTTTTATTCTTCTAATTCTTTGACTCATTGTGTGTAATATCTTTAGCTCTCTCAAGAAAATCTGGGGCTTTACCTGAATCCTGAAAGAGGGAACTCACCTTAAAGGGGTGTGTGATTAATGGAAATTAATTGGAAATAGGTTTTCGTTTGTTGGCTTGTCTTGGTCCAGAGAACCATAATAATTTTCTGGAATTAGAAGGATTTTACAATAAATTGCAATAGAGCATCACAGCGAAGACTACATAAGCACCTTTTCCTCCATTGAAAAGTTAGTTTTATCTTGTCACTGTGCTGAAACGCTTAGAGCCATCAACTATCTTCATTTCTCCTTCTAGAAAACTTGGAAATTTTAGGTCGATATTGAAATTCCCTAGGTGGGAATTTTCTCCCACATACAAACATACTCATTAAGCACTTCTCTTGTGCTTCAGTTAGAATCCTTTGGAGAATACTTGATATGTAATTCTCAACATGAATGAAGCTTATTTTCAGTGTTATTCACAGTTGCATATCAAAGACAAGGAGGGATGACAGCGGTCTGCTCCAGGTACAGATTATGAGGGGATGCATTGTTTGTAGAAAGTTTTGAAACAATAATAAAACCAGCTAAAATTCTATGTATATTTTATTATCACCATGTACTGGCAATTCAGACAATTAAAGTGATAAAAATACTCATCTCTGGAAAAAAGCTGTCAGTCTAAGTAATTTCTAGGAATTCTGTTGTATTTTAAAATAATGCTTATTATTGTTTATTACATTTTAACACACTGAAAAGTTTATCTTTTGGCTGGGCATGGTGGCTCATGCCTGTAATCCCAGCACTTTGGGAGGCCAAGGAGGGCGGATCATGAGGTCAAGAGATCAAGACCATCCTGGCCAACATGATGAAACCCTGTCTCTGCTTAAAAAAATAAAATAAATAAGCTGAGTGTGGTGTCACACACCTGTAGTCTCAGCTACTTTAGAGACTGAGGCAGGAGAATCGCTTGAACCCGGAAGGCGAAGTTTGCAGTGAGCTGAGGTTGTACCACTGCACTCCAGCCTGCTGATGGAGTGAGACTCTATCTCAAAAAAAGAAGTTTATTTTTTAAGACATGTTACATTCTTCATGGAGTTAATCTGGAGAACTCCTAGCTCTCCAGGAAGCCTTAGCATACATGAATTTAACTATAAGTTCACAGCGGTTTAGAATTATTAGAGATCACATCACAGCCAGTGTCTTTAAAACCTCAGTAGTATATATTTCTGCATTTGGACAATACATTTGAAATAGGCAATCACAGAATAATGATTGAGAGATAAAGAAGTAGGCCTTGAGTTATTTTAGTTCTGTCATTCAATGAGACTACTCGGAGCACTTACTTGTATTTAACATTTAAAACAACAAAAGAAAATGAAGTGCATTATTTTTTCTTTGGCAAGTGCAAATTTAAGCTCATGCATGAAGAACTCTAATAGATTGGAATAATAGCTTTAAATTTACAATTTAATTTTCTTTTTAATTTTTAATTATTTCAAAATAAAAGCAAATTAAGAAAAAATAATAATTACTAATTATGTGATTATAGCTGAAAAGAATTTCATTTTATGGAGTAAGGGGGTATTAATAGTTATCTGCTCTGGGTATCAAATATGCTAACTACGGTACTGGATTTATTTTGTTTATTATTTATTTATTTATTTTATTTTTTTTTTTAAGAAGAAGTCTTGCTCTTATCACCCAGGCTGGAGTGCAATGGTGTGATCTTGGCTCACTGCAACTTTATCACCCAGGCTGGAGTGCAATGGTGTGATCTTGGCTCACTGCAACTTCCACCTCCCGGGTTTAAGTGATTCTCCTGCCTCAGCCTCCCAAGTAGCTGGGATTACAGGTTCCTGCCACTACACTCAGCTAATTTTTATATTTTTAGTAGAGACAGTGTTTCACTGTGTTGGCCAGGCTGGTCTTGAACTCCTGACCTCAGATGATCTGCGTTCCTTGGACTCCCAAAGTGCTGAGGTTGTAGGCGTGAGCTACTGTGCCTGGCCAGCACTGGGTATTTTTATTTATTTATTTTTGGTTATAGATGATAAAACAATTCAAATTGCTGAAAAAATATGTAATTTAATACTTGATCAATTTGCTTTTATTTTGCAACAAACCACCTCAAAATGTAATGGGTTAAGATAATAGTTATATATAAGGTCACAATCCTGTGGGTTGTCTGGGTACTTCTTATCTGGATTGACTTGGTTGGGGCTGGATGGTTGCAAATGGCCTCACATGTCTGGGGCTCAACTGAGATGGCTGGAAGAGCTTTCCATGTGATCTCTCTTTTTCCAGGAAGCTAGCCTGGGCATATTACCTGGTGGGAGAAAGATTCCTCTAACAGGAGAAGGAAAACTCCATACTCAAGTACCTTTTAGGCATTTACTGATTGGACAAAACAAGTTACATGGCCAAATCCATATAGGAGGGGTGGAGAACCAGACTCTATCTCTTGAGGGATGAGCAGTAAGGCTACATTGCCCAGGGAAGTATATATAGAAGCAAAAGGAATTTTTGCATCCATTTTTGTGAAAAATCTACCACCTATCAATCAGGGTTGTGTTATCTCCAGGTATTCAGGTAACATTGGCAGTAATTTCCATCTTCATACTCCATCTCAGTTCTACTTTTTACATGTAGTTCAGGTAGGCTTTTTAAATTAAATGTGTTTTTTTACTTGGCATATGAAACTTGTACCTATTATGGGATACCTAGTGATGTTTCAATATATATATATAATGTATTGCATGATCAGATCAGTATAATTAGCATACCCCTCATCTCAAACATTGATCATTTCTTTATGTTGGGAACATTCAATATCCTTCTTCTAGCTATTTGGAATGATATATATTATTGTTAACTGTAGTCATCCTATAATGTTTTAGAACATAAGAAATGATTCCTCTTATCTGGCTGTAATTTTTCATTCTTTAACACATCCCTCCCTAACCCTGTCTTTGCTCTGCCCTTCTCAGCCTCTAGTATCATCTCTTCTACTTTTCATTCTATGAGATTATCTTTTTTTAGCTTCCACAATATGAGTGAGAACATGTGGTGTTTAGTTAGCTCTGTTCCTGACTTATTTCACTTAACATAATATCCTCCAGTTTTATCCATGTTGCCATGAATGACAAGATTTATTTTTATGGCTGAGTGATATTCCATTGTGGGTGTATATACTACATTTTCTTTATCTACTCACCTGTTGTTGGGATACCTATGTTGAGTCCATATCTTGACTATTGTGAATAGCGCTGCAGCAAACATGGGGGTGCCAATGTCTTTTTGATATAATTTCCTTTCCTTTATATAAATTCTTAGTGAAAGGATTTTTGGATCATATGGTAGTTTTATTTGTAGTTTTTTAAAGAATCTTGATACTGCTCTCCACAGTGGCTATACTAGTTTACATTCCCACCAGTAGTGTAAAGAGTTCCCTTTTTTCTCTATCCTCACCAACATTTGTTATTTTTTGTCTTTTCGATAATGGCCATCTAACTGGGGTGAGATGGTTTCTCATTGGTGTTTTGATTTACATTTCCTTGATGACTAGTGATATTGGGTATTTGAAAATATATTTCTTGGCCATTTGTACATCTTCTTTTGAGCAATTTCTGTTCAGATCATTTGCCCATTTTCATTCTTAATTTTTCCTTCACTCAGTTGTTCAGGAGCATGTTGCCTAATTTCCATGTATTTGTATGTTTTCCAGCATTCCTTTTGATACTGACTTCTAGTTTTGTTCTGTTGTGGTCTGAGAAGATACTTGATATAATTTTGATTTATCAAAAATTGTTGAGACTTGTTTTGTGGCATAACATGTGGTCTCTCCTGGACAGTATTGCATCTGCTGATAAGAATGTGTATTCTGTAGCTGTTGGGTGAAATGTTACGTAAATGTCTGTTAATCCCATTTGGTCTCTGGTGCAGTTTAATTCCAACATTTCTTTGTTGATTTTCTGTCTAGACTATCTGTTCAATGCTGAGAGTAAGGTGTTGAAGTCCCCAACTATTATTGTATTGGGGTCTATATCTCCTTTTAGATCTAATAATATCTGTTTTATATATCTTAGTGCTCTGGTGTCGGGTGCATATACATTTATAATTCTTAAATTCTCTTGCTGAATTGATTCCTTTGTTATGTAATATCCTTCTTTGTCTCTTTTCAGAGATTTTGACTTGAAGTCTGTTTTGTCTGATATAAGTGTAGCTACTTATGCTTGCTTTTGGTTTCTACTTGTGTGGGATATCTTTTTCCATTCCTTCAGTTTAAGTCTATATGTATCTTTACATGTGAGGTGAGTTTCTTGTCTACAGCATATAATTGGCCTTTTAAAAAAATATTCATCCTATGTTTTTTTGATTGGAGAATTTAATCCATTTTTATTCAAGGCTGTTACTGATAGGTGAGGACTTTTGTCATTTTATTCATTTTTTCCTGGTTGTTTGGTATATCTTGTGTTCTTTATTCCTCTCATTATTCAATTTTGCACTTGGATGTTCTCTGTAGTGACAAGTTTTTCTTCTTCTTTTGTGTATTGGCTTGCTTCTTTTCTCTTTCTTCCTTGTGTATTGTCTCTACCAGTGAGTATTTTAGTCATTTTTTGCATGTTTTCATGGTGGTGATTATCATTTTCCAGAAGTAAGGCTTCCTTAAGCATTTCTTGTAAGGCCAATCTAGTAATGATGAATCCATTTAGTTTTGGCTTGTCTGCAAAATAATTTATTTCTCCTTCATTTCTAAAGGATAGCTTTGCTAGGTATTATAGTCTTGGCTGACAGGATTTTTTTTTTTTTCTTTTAGCGTTTTGAATATGTCATCCTATTGTCTCTTGGCCTATAAGGTTTCTGCTAAGAAACTCATTGTTAATGTAATGAGGGTTCCCTTATGTGTGACTTGATGCTTTCCTCTTGCTGTTTTTAGGATTCAGTCTTCATCTTTGAGTTTTGACAATTTGAGTATAATGTGCCTCTAAGAGAACCTGTTTGGGATGACTCTATTTGGAGTTCTTTGATCTTCCTAGATCTGACAGTCTATCTTTCTTTCAAGTCTATCTTTCTTTCAAGACTTGGAAAGTTTTTAGCTATTACTTCACTATGTATGTTTTCTGCACCCTTGTCCTTCTCTTAAAAATATGAACTACACAAATTCATATGCCATCCTTGTGCAGGGGGCATGCTAATCTTCTCTGTATCATTATATTTTCAGTATAGGTACCACTGAAGTGAGGATTTTTTTAGATGAAGTTTTGCTCTGTCACCAGGCTGGAGTGCAGTGGCACTCTCGGCTCATTGCAACCTCTGCCTCCCGGGTTCAAGCGATTCTCCTGCCTCAGCCTCCTGAGTAGCTGGATTACAGGCACGTACCACCATGCCTGGCTAATTTTTGTATTTTTAGTAGAGATGGAGTTTTACCATGTTGGCCAGGATGGTCTTGATCTCTTTACTAGAGATGGAGTTTCACTATGTTGGCCAGGATGGTCTCAAGCTTGTGATCCGCCTGTCTTGGCTTCGCAAAGTACTGAGATTACAGGCGTGAGTCACTACACCCAGCCTGAAATGAGCATTTTTAAGAAATAAATTTTGATAAGATGGCCAACATCAGCAAATGGATTACTTCTTGCCGGCTTAGCAGCCCCACTGGAAAGAGTGCTCTTTCCAATAGTTCAAGACAAAATTTCAAGACTGACTTGTATTGGCTGGATTGGCTTACATTTCAATCTTTGAACTGATCACCTGGATCAGGCTGACACCTTGTACCAGGAACTGGGCTTAGATCCATCAGAATCATATGAAATGAAAGGTGAGAAGCACTGGCTCTAAAAAAAAAAAAAATGACTCACTGGTTGTTGCAAAATGAAAAGGGAATTAATGTTAATGCTGGGCATGCAAAAATAAGAGCCTTTGACTATACTCTTGTGCTTAGGTCATAGTATCAAGGAAATAATTTGGTTTAGGCTTTTCTGCTTAGGTTTATTGTTACTTAAACTCACTTCTTATAAGCCTTGAAAAGCAATACACATAACTTCAGTAATGAGTCTGCAGATTGAACTTTAAATATTTGCTTTGCATGTTTTTTGAAAGTCATATATATGTACAAACATTTTTATACACATGCTTATAAAGGTAGATAACATTTCTGCAGGATGAACCCATCATGTAAACTCATTGATGTGCCACATGTGCACAATAGGTGGAATATGACTAAAAAACAAATTTAGAGTGCCATTTGAGCCATCTTGGTAGGTTTATGGAGTTGTTGGAGAAGGAAAAATATTAGTGAGGAACAAAATTGTTGGCAATAACATTAGAAAACAAACCTCATGTCATTCCAGCTACTTGAGAGACCGAGGCGGGAGGATTGCTTGAGGTTAGGAATTCAAGGCCACCCTGGGCAGCATAGCAAGACTCCATCTCTAAAACAATAAAAAACAAATTAGTCAGATGTGGTGGTATGCACTGGTAGCCCCGGGTACCCAGGAGGCAGAGGTTGAGTAGCACTTGAACTCAGGAGTTGAAGCTTTATGCATGCCACTGTACTTCAGCCTGGACAACAATGTGAGACTCCATTTCTTTTTTTTTTTTTTTTTTCTTTTTTTTTTTTGGAGGGGGGGGACGGAGTTTCGCTCTTGTTACCCAGGCTGGAGTGCAATGGCGCTATCTCGGCTCACCGCAACCTCCACCTCCTGGGTTCAGGCAATCCTCCTGCCTCAGCCTCCTGAGTAGCTGCCACCTGAGTAGCTGGGATGACAGGCACGCGCCACCATGCCCAGCTAATTTTTTGTATTTTTAGTAGAGACGGGGTTTCACCGTGTTGACCAGGATGGTCTCTATCTCTTGACCTTGTGATCCACCCGCCTCGGCCTCCCAAAGTGCTGGAATTACAGGCTTGAGCCACCGCGCCCGGCTTAGACTCCATTTCTTAAAGAAAACCAAAAACCTTCACATGCCTATAGCTTGGAGTCAGGAATCACCTGGGTTCCCAGTGATTGAATTCTTCACCACCAGTATTCACTCATGCTAGCTTCATGCTCCCAGCCTGCTCCCCTTGTGCACACAGCTTCTCATTGACATGCTTTATTTTCTGAATGATTCTCAGCAAAAAGAACAAAGTGGGGTGATGGAAAATACAGTTGCTTGGCATTCAGGTTTAGGTTCTGGCTCTAGCACTGTGTGATGTTTTTAAGTCTTTTCCCATTTCTGGGTCTCAGCTTCATCTTCTGTCAAGTGAAAGATCAGGGTAACTGATCTCAAATAACTCTCTGGCATATATATGTTTTGTACCCACATCGTTTCTGATTGGTCTTGGGTTATTCAATGTCTTTCCTCTGTCACTTACTTAGCCCTAGGCTTGGGAAACTGGCATTAACTTCTGTGCAGATTCTTTCCCAAGCTTTAGTTTTAAGGTTCTCCTGGCCCCTGTTTTTTCCCTCAGACTGAACCCTTTTGACAAATTCATGTTTTCCAGCAAGCTTACCAGGGAAGTCACTCGTGATACTGTTGCCACAGCTGGCTCTGGCCTGTGCCTGATTGCTGCTGGCACGCTCCTGTTGCCAGCCATTTGCCCTTTCTTAAGCCCTTGCTAACCATTTTCTCTACGGAATATATGTGGTGTGTGTCCTAACAAACTTTTCCTCATAATGAAATCGAATCATTTTCATAGAACTTTGCAATGTTGTTAACATTAGCATTTCGGGGAAAGTCTTCTTTATAGTTTTTTATAAACTCATTTTCAAATTGGAAAAAAATTCAAATGGTAACTTTAGAGAAGGGTACTTTCCAAACATCAAATGATTGATCTTTACTTTGGAAGGTACCTCTTGGGTCATCTTTTCCTCTCTAGAAAGTTGATTCTAAGGCACATTTGTTTCTGATGAAGTGTTTCACTGTACTTTATTATAATCTGGGACCACAAAAGAAACTTCCAAGAAACTTAAAGAAAAAAAAAAAAAAGGTTGTCGATTTATCTCATTCTCTATCTTTCTTATGCTTTTGCAAATATTTTTTAGCAGTTTATAGCAGTATGAAATTCAAAGAAAAATCAAAATGGAAAAAAACTCTTCAGTCTGAAAAATGGACTTGATGTGTTATTTGAACCTGGTGATGATTCTGCTGAGGCATTGTGTCCAGCTTTGCATGATGTTTCTTTTTTGTCTTTTAGCCAGCAATAAGATATTCTTCCATAGCACATTGCTCAAGCTTCTACATAACTGATATTACATATTTACAACGTTTTGTCCCATTGGACTATAAGCCCAGGCAGGGATGGCAGCGTATTCATTCTTGGATTCCCTATCATCTTGCTTAATGCTTGCTACGTAGAAAGCGCTCAAAGGCTCAAGTAGAAGAATACTATGTAGTAGCAAGAATAATATGTAGGGATAAGCAGAATAATATATAGGGGTAAGATGTTAAACATGCATAAATATTGAAATAAATAAATTGATTTTGGTGATAGGTGAAACTGAGAGGGATAAAACTGTAACTCGGAGGCCCCGCTATGTTTTAGTGACAAAATCTCTGTTAACTCTGATGTCTTCTGCTACAGGTTAAAAAAGAATGGAAAGCGCTATTCAACCATCTCAAACTCTGCCTCCATAATAATGATGGATTTGCTGTCATCATAACTCATTCGTAGGTAATCTTGCAAGAGCTGAAGTTTGGAACTACTGCCATTTGGAAGCGCTTGATTCACTCTAAGGGAAAGCTGAGAATCTGATTCATTTACTTTTTCTTCTCCCTTTTAGCAGTAATATGTTCATTTACCTTTAATGTTGAAAGCAAGCAGGTTGAAGCCAGGAGTGGTGGCTCATGCCTGTAATCCCAACACTTTGGGAGGCCAAGACTGGCAGATTACCTGAGGCCAGGAGTTCAAGACCAGCCTGGCAAACATTGCGAAATGCCATCTTTACTAAAAATTTGCCAGGTATGGTGGTACATGCCTATAGTCCCACCTACTTGGGAGGCTGAGGCATCAGAATTGCTTGAATCCAGGAGGCAGAGGTTGCATTGAGCTGAGATTGTACCACTCACTTCAACCTGGGTGACAGAGCAAGACTCTGCCTCAAAAAAAAAAAAAAAAAAAAAGAAGCAGATTGAAATGTGTTTTCCATTTGCAAGTGGCATAATCATTTAGTTGGAGGTGTGTCCATTGCAAGTATTTCTGTTAGCTTGGCTGCTTCTCATGCTGTTTGCCCAGATGGCAATTCAGCACTTCAGATTTTGCTCTCTTAAATTCCAGCTTTATCCCATAGGAGAGGTACAGATTTCTATTCCTTATCTTTGGTCTGTTCTAATTTTTTGGGAGAGGAGTCCTGAGCACTAAACAGAAAGGTACGCATGGAGAAATGTAAAACATATTTTCAGGCACCTTTGTGAAAGAAAAGTTTAATGGGATAGTATAGTACTATGGGAAATGGAGAGAGAGAAGAATCATGCCCCATGCTTAACCTTTGGACTCATCTTTGCCAATTTCTGTGTGCAGTTTAGTAAATTAAATAAGCTTTCCTTAGCCTGGAACTGTCTGTGATAGTGCAACCTTTCATTGTGGTATCATAGACAGACATTCGGCGTCCAAGACGGGCCTGACACCGTTCAAAAGTGAAGGAACCTGTGGCAATTTTAAACATTCCAACCGTATTAATTCCAGTGACAGTTATCCTCTAAGTCATTTGAAATGAATTCTCCCTCTTCAACTTTTGAAACTTAATATTTAATCTCCATGACTTCTGGGGCCTGCAGAGGGGCACTCTGTGTGACTGAATGTGTCAAGCAGGAGGCAGAAGCAGGAAATTGTTGATCCAGTCCAATTTATGTCTTTCCTCATCTTTTAGCTTTCCTCTGTACCTTATTCATGTTTCTAAGGAGACACCTTACATTTCTAAAAGAAAGGTTGAATAACGGTTTGGAGTTCTTTCTTTGAGGGCAATGTTTTCATTATTGCTCTTCCACCCAGGCTGAAAGTTGAGTGTCATCTGTCAAGCCTCAGCAGCTAGGCATTTTGCAGTCAATATTGGGCTCACTGGTTCTCATCAAGCACTATTGAGCCCTGGTTAATAGAGTGGTTTCTTTTCATGTGCTCAAGCTCAATGCAGCCGACTTCGGCTTTCTCTGTCCTGGGAGATCACAGGGATTTGTGCCCTTCTCCAGTGGTAGGACCATTCTCAGGAAGTGCTCCTTAATTTCTACATGGTCAGGAAGTATTGGATGTCTGTAACAAGCACAGGGAAGGCTTGGTATGGCGCCCAGTGTTTATTCTTAAGACAGGGCTGGGGGGAATGGTCACAGAAGACCCATCAGGCCCTTATGGGCTGAGTCCCGAGGTGACTGTACATTGGTTACTGTTGGGGAAGAGTCGGATTTTCAACTTTCCATGTGTGTTGGTTTGATGTTACTGCTAGTCATCCGCAAGTTAGAAATGATCTTATTAGTTCATGCCTAAGAAACTAATTTACAAACCAAAAGACTAACATGTTATTTCCATTTGAGCGAGGGATGGTGTTCACAAAGCTACGAGACTGTTCACATTTGCATAGAGATTTCCTTCCCTGGTATTAGGCTAACTGGCAAAGTAAATTAATCATCTGCAAGATTTCTAAGTGAGAATGAATGATGGCATAGCTGTTAAGGTTACAAGTCAAATCAGCCTGGCGGTCACTCTTAATCTCTACATGATCTCAGCCAAGTAAGATCTCAGGCAAATCAAGGCTCTTTAAGCCTTAACCGATGTAGGTAATCAGATACTAAGAGTACTTACCTCATAGAGTTGTTGGGAGGATTAATCAGGATAATAAGAGTATGTATGAAAATGCTTGGCACATAATAAGCACTCAGTAAATATTCACACTGGTATTAGTTGTATAACGATAATCATTATATTTTTTTGGAATAAAGGTAATTGGATATGTTTCTAGTCCATTTCATCCTATAATGATAGAATCTGGAGACTTACACCTGCTCCTCCATAGAATACTCCTTTGCAAGGACAGGATTGCCTATTAGCTGCTAGAGGAAGACTGATAATTTCTTGTTTACTGACTCTTCTTTCTCTAGATCCTGTGTTGCTTTGTTTGAGTTTACGAATATGTATTTAATTACTATTTATATAACATTTTCTATGTGCAGTAATATTGTGCTGTTTATCATATTACCTAATTTAGTTCTCAACAATACCTGTTTAAGGAGAGTCATTATCTCCATTATTCAGAATAGGAAGCTAAAGTACAGGGAAGTAAGACAACGAGGAGGTGGAACAGCTGGGGCTTCAGCTTAGGTCTGTCTACTAAATTCCATGTCTATGACATCAAGCTATCCCGCATCTTTATTTATAACTCAGTATAGTAGACCTTGAATTAATTATTACTAATTTTATATTTGTTACAAAGTGGCATTTTTGATGAGTTTTGAGAAATGCCCTGGTATATTAATTGAATGGATTACAATTTGAAACTTTATTTCAATGTTTCACAGGTTAGAACTTAAAAACTAGACTTGTAGCAGGAGATGAGTTTGTTTTGATTCCATAGAACATTCGATCTCTGGGTGATGATCCAATTAATGCGGGCTAGAATTTCCTAGATAGCTATTATGGGACAGTGATACAGGAAGGACACATTATCAATAGTGCTGATAAATTCAAATTGTAACTAACCTTGCTTAGATAGACCCAAGATAGTCATGGCTCCTTCTATAGGGACTCTTTGGGGCATGATAGACTAGATACCATGATAAAGAATGGCATTCCCATAGTTGAGGTAAATTTCCACAGGTCACGGTGTGCAACTTCCTTTCTCGGCAAGAATTTTCTTAACTTCATGCACATAGTATATATATATATATTTAAACAGCTATTTTTAGGTATAATTCATATGGCATATTTGCCAATTTAAATTATATAATTCAATGATTTTTGACATTACACTATAACTTTTAAAATTGTGATAAAAATGTACCATTTAAACTATTTTAAGCATACAAATCAGTGGTATTAATGATATTTACAGTATTGTGCAACCATCACAACTTTATTTACAAGCCCCTTTTTATCACTCCAGTAGAAGCTCTATAATTATTAAGCAATAACTCCCTTTTTCTCTGCTCTCCAGCCCTGGGAGCCTCTATTCTATTTTTGCCTCTATGATTTGCTAACTGGAATGATGCAATATCTGTCCTTTTATGTGTAGCTTATAGACATAAACCTTGAAAACAATATTCAATATTCAATTGTAAACATAATATTCTTGAATGAAGCTGTCAATCTTGTGAGTAACCAGTTTTGTGTGAAATGTCTCATTTGACACAGCAAACTTGGAAAACATGTTGAGGATATTTCTAGAATGGCACCCAATCTATAGACTCCTGTGTTACCATTTACTCATTGTTTTTCTTGATATCAGTTCACTTTTAAAATATCTTAAATACTTACCTTATTTTGTCCTAATTAATGTTCATGAAGGTCATGGGTTGACATAATATTGCATATTGCTAGTAAAATGATTTACATGTATTCTGTGTACTTCCTAAAATGTATCTTTTACCTCAGCCTCATATAGGCTGTAATTCCCACTTCTCTGATTCCCAAACTTGAGGGGTGGGCTTTGTGTCACTACATACTAGAGTGCCAAATTCCCTGTGGAACAGAAATGAAGAGGAGAGGAATTCTAACAAATATAACCTGGGGTGAAGGCCAAGGTTAACCCTAACCCAAACCCCAACCCCCAACGCTGGGATCAATTAGTAGGTTCAGGTCTGGGCCAAACTGCTTCTAATCAGCTGTGTGATCTTGACATAGTCCTCTGTGCCTTAGTTTCCTCTCTGTCTTAGGCAGGTTATAATAGATTGTCTCCTCCCATTCCTCCTTCCTGGATGTCCTGCTTCTCTCCCAGGCTCAGGAATGACAGGGCTAGTATGTGCTTCTGCGCTTGCCCTCCATGGGGTTGTACTGGAGGGATTTCCATTTCTTTGGCTTTGTGATATTGACACTCCTCCCGTTTCACTTCCCTCACCCCTATTATGTTAGATCAAACTCGATCTGATGTAACTCTTAATGATTTCCTTTCTAAGGAGGGCATTAGGAGAGCCTGCATCAAGGACATCACTTACCTTCATTTAGAACTGTGGGCATCTGCGCTGTGTCCATTTCTTGCAGCAATAAAATGGCAGTAAATCAGAAAAAATGCCATGCCCCTCAGAACCTCGACAATGAGCTCTGGAGCATTCTGCTTACAGGGATGTAGCCTTGTCAGTGAGTAAATCAGCTCTGTCCTTACGCCCCCATTGCATCAGGGAAATCTCTGACTTTGTGGGATGGGTTTGACGTGTCAGTCAGTCTCTCTCTACCCGCATTTGAGGTTGAGAGTGTATCTCTCCCTTGTTTTCTCCTAGCATGTTTAGTGAGCTTATTGGCCCCCTAGGTTTTATTGCCAGCCACAGCTTAGTCCTTGTCAGAGAGATTATTATATGAACCCTGGGTGACTTCTGACTGCAGAAGGGCTCTGGATTTACATTTTTGCATTCCAAAGTCAGTAATATAAATGACTAATGGAACACTGGGCCACCGAATATTTATATATCTATTTTGAAATTTACATTTCTCCCTTTCTTAAGATGGGGTTTGCTGCTCCCAGGTCGTAGTTGATGGGCCAGTAGCATCCGTGGTGACATAAAGCAATCATCCGGGGAGAGAGCTTCCCAGCCCCAGTGGCGCACGGTGATGTGCTGCAGGTTATTATGCCAGCAATTCAGCAGTAATCGAACCCCCCATCTCCCTGGCCCTCTCCCCGCTTCCCTTTTATGATGTCCAATAAATTTTACATGCTCCAATTTGCCTCATCCACCAACCTAATACTGTTTGAATTAAGAATCTCTTCCATAGCTTTCAACAATGGAAACTTTGCTTTCTCCAAAATTACTTATAAAGGCCACTCATAACTGTGCCAGAAAGGAGGCTGGACTGTGCAGGTGGAGACAGTGCACAGTTGGCTGGGCCATACAGAAGACAGGTTTGCCCGGTTGTTGAACTTGCTGACCACGTGATATATAGAGATGGAAGAGGCTGTCTATAGATACACACTAAGTTGTTTTGAATGAAAAGATTTTATTAAATTAGGAATTTTTTTAAAAAGTGGAAAATATATTTGAAAATTCCCTAGTACCTGATACTTTTCATGATATATAGTGCAAATTAATAACAGCAGTAACAATAATAGCAACACTACTTATTTACTACTAACTGAATTACTCTAAGCCTTTTGCATGCATTTTAAAATTCTAACAGCCCCATGAGATTGAACCTTTTTGTAAACCTGCTTATAAAGGTGGAAATAGGTTCAGAGAGGTTAAGTTCCTCAAGATTACATAGCTGGTAATCATGGTAATCAACAGGACTAGGACTAGATGTCGTATTGTCTGATACTCATTTTTAACATGACCTAATACCACCATGTGGTATAGCCAGGAAGCAGAGATCTTGAGATGAATGCTAGCAAATTTCTCATTCACTCAAGCCACTCACCACTCCCTTTTCTGTTCCCTGACAGTATTTACGAAGCATCTACTCTGTGCATGCCCTGTTCTGAACACCGGGTATCAATACAGCAGTGAAGATGGCCTGCAGTCCCTACTGTTGTGTAGTTAATATTTTAATAACTGTAGTCAGACAATAGGTAAAGAAATAAACCACATACTTTCTAATATTGACTGGTGCCTCAAAGAAAATGCATGAAAGCAATGCAATGGAAAATGTCCAGTTGGGGAGGGTGGCAACAAAGGCTTTCCCGAAGGCAGAGCATTTGAGCTGAGACCTAAATGATGAAGATGGGCTGGGAGCTGGTATACAGAGTGTAGGGTTCAGCTAGAGGAAAGGCAACTGTAAAGACCCAAGTCAGGAATCAGTGTCTTGTGTTGGAAAGCCAGGAGAAAGACCAGAGTGGCTGAAGCATTATTAGCTGTGGAGAGCAGATTATGAAGTCAGGAGGTTGGCAGACCTCAGGGTGTGAGAGCAGGGCAGGGAGTGGGGATATCATGGTGTTTTCAGTTCTTTCAATCAATATTTTACTGCCTGCAGCCCATTTTCTTTTACAGCCTGTCTTCTTTTCCTTCTGCTTTGACTCGAGTCTTACCTCGTAATGGGCATTTTAATCCTGTCTGTGATGCACCTCAATGCTTCATGCTGGGCACCTTGCTTTGTTTCAGCTTGGGGCAGCATTAAAAAAGAACAGAGGAAATCTCCAGCCGAGAGGGGCTCAGGAAGGAGTGCAGGTTGCAATCTGAGAGCTCTAATTAAATCAATGCCATGCACATCCTGTCCACAAAGCTGGGGGCAATTGCATGCTCTTTACTGATGCCATGATATACACTTAAGAGCTGTGTGACTTCACAGAAGCAATTAAATTGTCCCGTTTAATCAGTGGTAAGGCCACCATCAATAACAATTATTATTTTTATTGATTTGATAAGTGCACAGTCGAAATAATCACAGAGAATAACTATCTCTTCCCTCCTGTCCTTTGCCTGAATGCTAAACCCTAGGCTACCCAGGCCAAATCTATAGTGACCTCTTGAACAATTTTACTACAGATCCATATGTAATGAAGAATTCCTACCTTGGCCAGGTGTAATAGCTCATTCCTGTAATTCCAGCAGTTTGGGAGTCCAAGGTGGGTAAATTGTATGAACTCAGGAGTTCGAGACCAGCCTGAGCAACGTGGCAAAACCCCATTTCTACAAAAAATACAAAAAATAGCTGAATGTGGTGGCATGTGCCTGTAATCCCAGCTACTTGGGAGGGTAAGGTGGGAAGATCTCTTGAGCCCAGAAAATGGAGGTTGCAGTGAGCCAAGATCACGCCACTGCACTCCAGCCTGGGCAGCAGAATGAGACCCTGTCTTGGAAAAAAAAAATAATAATTTCTACCTTATAAAATTTCCATGCTAAAAAAAAACAAATCCGTGCTTTTTCATTGAAACAGAACTTTTGAACTTTCCAGTCCTTTGCTTGGTAACAAAGAAATGCTCCCTATGTTAAATAATTAAATCTGCATTTTATCTTTCAGCCTTACCTGTCTTCTTTATTGTTTTCTATAGCTCAGTCTGTGATCTCATTTTGGCCAGAAATGTAGGTTCAGTGACAGAAAACAGGCCTGGCTGGACGTTGCCTAATTATGGATATATACATGATTATATGGATGTTAGAGAACCTGAAGGATGATCTAAGTGGCATTATCAGAATCTACTTTTACCCCGAGACTTTTATTGTCTTTCTCCATCTCACTTACGGTTTGGTGCCTTTACATATGTAGTTCCAAAGGTCTGAAATGACTTGCCCTCACCTTCTTGCTAATTAATTCCATGTATTTGTGACCAAGGGAGAGAAGAAGACTCAAAGTATACCAACATTGGATTCCAGCCTTGGGGAATGAAAGAGTGAACCTTGATTCAGGGGGAAAAAAGGGGGTCCTGACTTATGTTTGCAGTCATCCAGTAGGAAAAGCTAAAATGTATATGGGTTCTGTCCCTCTCTACTACTATCCCACCATGAGAGATCCATGAAGGAAGAGGAAGGGATTATTGGTCTTCCATAGTACTTCTCCCGGAGGATAGCATGTCGTAATTCCCACTTGACTTCATTAAAGGTAAAAGTCTCAGGAATCCTGAATGACTATCACAGAGATGCCCCCATCTCACCACCTACCTTGGATTTTTGGCCGGGATAACTTATCTGAAGGAACAGGTTTATAATCTGTCTACCGACACATGGACACATTGTTTAACTAAATTTAAATCCTCCTCAGTGGACTTGGTGCCATATGGGACTTGTATGGGGCATTGGTCTCACGGTTCTCATTCTAGAGCACTTTGTTTCCAGATAGTTCTATACCTCTTCAATAGAACCTCGGATCCATGGTCTGTGAGGAGAAACAGTGATCCAGGTTGTGTCAGATGTTTTTATATGTACCATGAAGAACAACTTCTGATATCAGAAAGGTTTGGGAAATGCTTTCAATTCAGTTTACCTCCTAGGCATTAACAAGATACATGAGCATAAGGGACTTTGAGATTCTAGAGTAATTTTTCAGCATTTTCCAAACAGACTCAGTCAAGGAACCTTTTGTCAGAACAAGCCTGTTCCCCAGAATATACATTGGAAAAGCTGGTCTGGAGGCTGGTGTTAGTCTGTTCTCACACTGCTATAAAGATACTACCTGAGACTGGGTAATTTATAAAGAAAGGAGATCTAATTGACTCTCAGTTCCACATGGCTGGGGAGGCTTCAGGAAACTTATAATTATGGTGGAAGGCAAAGGAGAAGCAAGGCACAACTTACATGGCAGGGAGAGAGAGCGAGAGAGCAAAGGGGGAATTGCCCAAAACTTTTAAGACCATCAGCTCTCCTGAGAACTCACTCACTATCATGAGAACAGCATCGGGGAAACTGCCTCATGATCCAGTCACCTCCCACTGGGTCCCTTCTTCAACATGTGAGGATTACAATTCAAGATGAGATTTAGGTGGGGACACAGAACCAAACCATATAAAGGACTGGTCATTTATTTTTTTTCTGTAAGTAGTCTTGCCTATATACCCATACATGGGGTGAGCAGGATTTTTAGTGAGGAATTCCATGACAGTGCTATATAGATTGTATAATAGGTAGCCCTGTTCCCAAATGTAAATATTTCCATGTGCATCCCTTCTAGACCAAAACTTCCATATCTGGCTTCATGGAAAAGAGGTAGTCTTTTAGGCTAGAACGTACCGTTGGATCTAAGGACTGTGCATCCTCGAATTCTTTTTGTTGACTTTTGTGTAAATATTTAGGGTATTTATACCTTAACAACCAATGACTTTAAAGTTTAAAAACTGATAATTAACTGTCTTTCATACTTACTAATATCACATTATAGATGCTAAGTTCTCTTGGTAACCATCAGTCACAAATGACTTCATTTAGAGTTTATTAAAAACATGTTGCCTTTATTACTATTTTTTAAATACTGTGATATCTAAGCTGTTCATTGCTTGTGTGTAACTTTCCTAAACTTTGCCACATCTCCATATAACTTGTACTGTTATATACCCAATATGTATGACAGCGCTCCCTGATGGCACCCTTCAAAGAAATACAAATTTGGACATAAAGTAATGGTACCTAAATTCTTCCCAGAAATATTCTGAAATGGGAGATAGGGTTGAGTGACATGCAGTTCCCTCTCCAGAAGCAGGGAGGTGGAGGCAGGCTTCCATGTCCTCCAGTATGTTCCCCATCCAGTATCCCTGGATCAGGTGAATGAAAAGGGCATTAAGTAATGAGGATATTACAGGAGGAGGTCAAATGATCCATGTAGAGTTCATACCAGAGTACCTGCCAATAGGAAACATTCAAGTACCTCTATCATTGTCATGGTTTTTATTTTCTTCAAATATCTTTATTTTCTTTTATGGATTTTTATAAACTACCTTTTTTTTCCAGACAGAATAATATATAGATTTTTTTAGACAAAGAAGAATATACATTTCTAAACATTAAAAGATATTTGAAGGTATTTGTCATCATTTGGTATCCCAACTGACCCTGATCTGAGTCATTCATAGTATATTCTAGACTGTTTCAGAATCAACAGTTTCAAATATTGAAATAAGTTATTAAGTCTTTTATGAAGATCTTAAAATGTAGCAGGAAGAGAAATATATTTGCCCATGTTTTCCTCCATTTAGTTAATCCATCTAAACTTAACTGTATATAAATTGGAAGAATTAAATAAATGAGTTGAGAAAATGGTGTTTTTAACATCAAATCAGATATGGATCATCTGGCTATAATGGGCCTGGGGCACAATCTGTGTATATTCATTTGAAAACCAACTGGGATGTTTTTAAAGTGACCAGGTCAATAAGAATACAATTATTTCTGCAGAATGGATAATGCATGGCCATACATTAAAAGTGGATATTGTATGCATCTCTGTGTGTGTCTTGGAAAAGTCAAGTAGAACTTGATTTGGGCAAAATCCTAATGTGTCTGTGTTCTTTCTAGTCAGTCATTTTGTTTAGTCTGAACATAGTAACACTAAAGGTTACATATTTTTTATATATATATATATGAAATATATATGACATATATATGTATATATACATTATGTATATATATGTATGTATGATACTTATATATATCATGTATGATACATAAGTGTATGATATATATATATCAGTATAAAGTATTGTATATATGGTATATATAAGTATATTTAAAGTATCATATATATATATGATACTTTAAATTCTAGGGTACATGTGCAGATCTTGTAGGATTGTTCCATAGGTTTACACATGCCATGGTGGTCTGCTGCCTCCATCTCCACATCACCTACAGTAGCTATTTCTCTCAATGTTATTCCTCCTCAATCTCCCCACCCCCCGCTATCCCTTCCCAGCCTGCCACCCCACAACAGATCCCAGTATGTGATGTTCCCCTCCCTGTGTCCATGTGTTCTCATTGTTCAGCACCCACCTATGGGTGAGAATATGTGGTGTTTGGTTTTCCGTTCTTGTGTCAGTTTGCTGAGAATGATGGTTTCCAGATTCATCCATGTCCCTACAAAGTACACCCACTCATTCTTTTTTATGGCTGCATAGTGTTCCATGGTGTATATGTGCCACATTTTCTTTATCCAGTCTATCATTGATGAGCATTTGGGTTGGTTCCAGGTGTTTGCTGTTGTAAACAGTGCCTCAGTGAACATACGTGTGCATGTGTCTTTATAATATAATGATTTATAATCCTTTGGATATATACCAAGGAATGGGATTGCTGGGTCAAATGGTATTTACATCTCTAGATCCTTGAGGAATTGCCACACTGTCATCCACAATGGTTGAACTAATTTACACTCCCACCAACAGTATAAAAGTCTTCCTATTTCTCCATATCCTCTCCAGCATCTTTTGTCTCCAGATTTTTTAATGATTGCTGTTCTAAAGTGGGCAAAGGATATGAACAGACACTTTTCAAAAGAAGACATTTATGTGGCCAACAAACATATGAAGAAATGCTCATCATCATTGGTCATTAGAGAAATGCAAATCATATTCTTATGGGAACTGCTTTGCTATGTATAGAAAGAAAAAAAATGATGGAACACCCCTACTTTTTATAAAAATTAGATCAACAATCACTGTAATGGTAGAAAAAGAG
The DNA here is from genome assembly GCF_001604975.1 of Cebus imitator. Lineage (NCBI taxonomy): Eukaryota > Metazoa > Chordata > Mammalia > Primates > Cebidae > Cebus > Cebus imitator. Next base: position 7,037,965 of record NW_016107326.1, read on the forward strand.
TATACATGTTTTTATATTGGAGTTTAAAAAAAAACATATATGTCAGTTTTAGGATCACTCACTGCTTTTCTGCTCTTTAGGAAGAAGATCACAACTTTCCTTACCATTCCCCTACCTCTCAATTTTTGCTAGTTACATTGTTATCATTATATTATAAATGACAATTAGATTCTCCTCTATAACAATGCTTTCCATAGTGTTTAGTATTGGCTCCATATTTAAGAGAACTCAGAGCTCACTGGAAGTTCTTTTGATGATAGCTCTTCTTTCCTGAATTCTAACTCCAACCCTAACTGGCTGGGCTTTCTTCTTAGGACATTATCCTTTTCAAAAAGGGCTCATGAGTCCTGAATTTAAGTTCTGTGCTTGTTATATTTGAATGACATTTTAGTTGGTATTAATAGTTTTAGGCTATATGACTTACATATATATATAAATATGTATATATATTCATATATGTACATATATATATTTCTATATATATATATTCATTATTTCCTAGTATTGAATGTGATTCTGGATAAGTATGCGGTCAGACTGATTTTTCTTCCTTGTAGGAGATTCTTTCTTCTTCCCTCTGGTTTTCTAGAGAATTTTCCCCATTGAATTTTAGTATCTTAATTAAGATTTATCTGATTGTTCAGCATTCTTTGTATCATATTTTAACTTGCTAAACTCTTTTGAACTACATTTTTTTTCTTCATTATCGGGACTTTGTTAGTATATGTTTGAATATATTTTCTGTCCCATTAATTGTACAAACACAAATATTTCTGTCTTTATCTCCCAAGTCTTAAATGATCTAATTATTTTATTTTTCATATGCATTCACTATGATTATGTCAAACTGTTGCTCTGTCAGTAATTTGATTTTTAGTGTGACCCTTTTGCTCTTGATATTTCCAAATTGCTTTTTAATTCTGAACCATATTGTTTTGGTTTTTATTTCTTTAGGTCTTCTTTTTAAAATCCGTTAAATTGTGTGTGTGTTGGTTTTCTGAGTTCATCCTTTCTGTAATTGGCTGAGCGTCTTGGATGTGTGAAAAAATTTGCAGTAGATTTGGTGAGTTTTCGTACAGTATTTCTTCAAATACTTTTCCTTCACAATCTCCTCTTCTTCTCCTTACATTACTCCAAAGACATATATGTTAGATCTGTTCATACTGTTCCACAGGGTCCTTGAGGCTCTGTTTATTATCTTTTTTTTCTCTTTTCCAGGTTGGATAATTTATTTTTATGTATCTTCCAGTTCACTAAATCTTTTCTCCATTATCCTCATTCTGTTATTGAGGCAATCTAGTGAATCAGTTCATCCCCCCCACCTCATTCTGTTGTTGTTGTTGTTGTTGTTATTTTTTGAGAATGGGTTTCCTGTCACTCAAGCTGGAGTACAATGATGCAGTTGTGACTCACTGTATCCTTGAACTCTTGGGCTCAAGCGGTCCTCCTGTGTTGGCCTCCCTAATAGCTGGGTCTACAAGCATGTGCCATCATGTCCAACTAATTTGTTTTTCTGTTTTGCAGAGATGGGGTCTTGCTTGTGGTCCAGACTGGTCTCAAACTCCTGAGCTCAAGTGATCCTCCCATCTTGGCCTCTCAAAATGTTGGGATTACAAGTGTGAGCCACTGCACCTGGCCTCTAGTGAATTTTTTGTTTCACAGACTGCATTTTACGGGTCTAAAATTTCTAAATTTTGTACAGCTTTTGTATCTTTAGTGAGAACTTCAACTTTTCTACTAATTTAAAGCAAACTCAACTTTATCTCATGGACTATGCACCTATAATAGCTGCTTTGATGCCTTTATTTGATAATTCCAACATTTGAGCCATTTATGTGGATTATTTTTTCCCACAAATGTGACCGACAAGAGTTGGTCACATTTTCCTATTTCTTTGTATATTTAGTCATTTTTGGCTTGTATCCTGGGCATTTTGAGCATTATGTTGCTTCAATATTGGATATTACAACCCTGTGAAGAATATTTTTTTTGCTGTTTCATGAAGAATTAACCTCATTTCTTTTAGACAATGGGTTCTGTCTTGCCTTTGTGGGTTCCAACCTTGGTTTAGTTTTCAAAGCCTTTAACATCCCCCTCTTGATCTGTCTGTGCCTGTATACTCAGGAGTCAATATGAAACTTGGATCATGGTTTACAATCTTCCTTCAGTTCTTGGAGCCCTTGCTAAGCTGCTTTGGATATGTCCTGCATATCCAAATGCCCGGCTCAGAGATGAGCTGGGAACTTGTGTAGTTTCATATATAGAATTAGAGTATTCCCTTCTCTAGCTCTCACTCTGGGATTCCTTCTACACCTTCCAGTTCTTTAGGGCTCTTTTTCTCAGCTCTTCAGCCCAGAAATTTGAAAGAGAAATAGAAAGTAGAGTTTTAGATTCCCATAGTATTCATGTGTCAGACAACTCTGTGATTGGGGCCTGCATTTGGGAAAAAGCCACACAAAAAAAGTTCAACTCTTGCTGGGCAGCTTCTCCATAAGTTACTGACTTTTGTTTTACTGTTCCTCCTCTTTAGCATCCTTGTATTTTGTGCAGTGTTTAGTTGAAATCAGTGGAAGAGACTGGAGGCAGCGGGCTTACCCTCTCGTGCAGGAGGCAGACTCTCATTCAATTAAATTGTATTCATCTGAGCCCCTATTTTATTAAGGTCTTATTCTTACTAAGTTGTTTTATAACAAAGCTATTTGGATTTTTTTTCTCGTGTTCCTGTAGTTTTGGATCCTTTTAGTGTCTTTTGCATGACATGCTTCTCTCTTCCTTTTCCTGGTTTTGTTGTTGTTTTTTTTGCTGTGCTATTTGTTTTCTCTCTAATCATGTTTGAGCAACTCTGAAATACAGCGTGAATGGCTTCCTAGTTATCTTTCCACCTCATATAATATGAGCTGCTTTTGCTTTCAGAGTTGCAGTTGGAGAAGTAAGTATTTCATGTTTTGTGCATGTTTTGTAGCTTGAGAAAATGGGGTGGGGAGGAGAATAGCTCAAGTGAGAAGGGATGTGATCTTTATCAGAATAGCCAGACTCAGTTCTCTCATCTGACATTCTGTTAAACCTTCATTGGGGTTTACTTTTGGGCTTTGGGTCATTTCTCCAATTCACTGTGTTGTCATGGAATTTTCATGCCCATTAGATGGTGTACCCAATTGTTAGTTTTCTGTGATTCATTTGCTTTTCCCAGTGGTTACTTAATCCATTACTCAATGAGAAGGAGGAGAAGAGAAGAATGCCTATATAAAGTTTGCTTCTTTCTAGATTTGGATGCATTAATGGGAATTGTTATGTTTTTGTAGATTCTCTGTATAATTATTAGTAATTTCTGGCACTGTCTGAGATGAGCTGTACTATACTTCTAGTTAACCCTAGAATCTTCTTCATTGAATTCCAGTTTCTAAATCTGTGCTCAGGTGGTTACCCAACTCAAAATAGATAGCTTTTCTCAAATCATGAAATGTATCCCTGAAAGGTAAAGCGTTCCTCGGCAGGTTTGGCCATTACTGAATCTTCCACAAGAAATTCTTTAAAAATATAGTGATATAATGACTGTGAAAGTGCTTTATAAACTATAAAGTTCTCAATGCATGTGAAACTGTGATACTATCATCGCTCATGTCACCTACGCTGCTAATTGTCAGCAGATCGGCCAGGGAGGGAGGTGTTCCTCGCTGCTGCTTTGTTCTACTGCCTTATCCTGACCTTGACACTCCGGCAGCAGTGACCCTCAACAAGAGAACCCGACAGTCAGTGGTGTCTCACCCACACTATTACCTGCCTTTGTTAGTAGCACTCAGACAGCATGTAGGTAATTCCCCATGTTTCTTGTTTAATGTCTCTGTAATAAAACATTTTCTTTTATAGAAATCCTGAATCTAATTTCACAAAAGCTCTACTGTGGAACCTCCTCTGGCCTCTCCCCTCCTCCTGAAAGACAGTAGTGTGTGTTTCATATTTGAACTCACAAGCTAATTGAACTTTACTGAAAGATTATTTTACTTTGCCCAACATCTTTAAAAAGTGATTTGGTGCTATGATTAGCTATACTGTCAAAAACTATTGTTGCTGGGTAGAGAGAAGCTTCAAGGAAAAATAAACAAGCATGCTGGAGTTGGATCGGTTAGAACAAGTTGGGTTTTCTTATGTGGATATGCTTTTCATATCCACATTTATTTTGTTATCTTGTCTGAACTGTAAGGTCCTTGAGGATAGGAATAATGACTGACTCAGACTGTTCTGGAAAAACAGAGTATGATGGAGGACATGAGCAATACCTATAATATTATAAATAGAAGAAATAAAATGATAAGGAATTGCCAAACAAATATAGTAACACTAAATTGCAGTGATTAAGAGCATGAACTTAGAGTTTGACCAGTTGTAGCCGGATGACCTTGGACAAGTTGCTTAACCTTTCTAGGTCACATCTGTGCTTTGAACATAATAGGAATATTTGCCTCCTAAGGCTGTTGATAATGAATGTAAAGTGTTTATAGCAATGCCTGGAACATAATATAGGCAAAAACGTTACCTGTTATCATCATCATCATCATTGTTTACAAATTCTTCCTTGAAGCTTCAGCAAGGTAAGTACAGGACAAATGAAAAGAAATAAAGTTTATATGGCATGGGGTAAGAATGTGAGATCTACTCTGCCAAACATGGTATATAAGCTAAGGATTAAAAAATAACAAATGCTGCTTTTTTTTTTTTTTTTTTTTTTTTTTGAGATGGAGTTTTGCTCTTGTTGCCCAGGCTGGAGTACAATGGTGCTATCTTGGCTCACTGCAACCTCCGCCTCCTGGGTTCAAGCGATTCTCCTACCTCAGCCTCCCATATAGCTAGAATTACAGGTGCCTGCCACCATGCTCAGCTAATTTTTTGTATTTTCAGTAGAGATGGGGTTTCACCATGTTGGCCAGGCTGGTCTTGAACTCCTGACCTCAGAACAAATGCTTCTTATAGCCTATGTTTTAAAATGTTACATATGTTGTCTAATGTAATACTCATAATGCTATGAGGTAGCCCCATTTTATAGACAAAGAGACTGAGGCACTGAGAAGTTAAGTAACCAGCCCAAGTTCCCATAGCTAGTAAAGGGTTGAGCCAAGATTTGAATCTAATCAACCTCTGCCTTTAATCCTTATATGTGAGTGAGTGAGTGTGTGTGTGTGTCTCGAAAGGGATCCAGAATAGATTATTTATGAAATTAGATGTTTGGACAATATCTTTGCATTTAAGATCATTATCAAGGAATAAAATTTTGAAAGGTATTCTGCCATCAGAAATAATCCAGGGACATGCAGAGCCAAGACCTGAGCCAAAGAAGAGGTATTTATACTTTGATTCAAGGAACATGAAATTAACCAGGAAAAACTGAAAAGCAATTGTTGGGTTTGGTGGTTGTGATGGAAAGAATGAAGGGCAGGTATTGAGGATAGATAGGCAGGACTCCCTTTGTGCCACCTTCTATTTTAGTGACCTTGAGCATCCTGGTTCAGCTTGGGGAAGGGGATTTGGTATTCATGGTGGCAGAGTGAAGAATTTTATGGAATTGCTTTTTTGTACCATTCAGCTTCTAAAACACAAAGATTTTTGCATTGTCTACCCTGATATTAGATATTATTGATACCCTTGATTTAACATTGACATTCTGTCGTATTTTGTATTTTGTACATTGATCATTCATTTATTCACCCCCTGTTTGTTCGGGGTATACTATGAGCTCATGGTGTGACTTGTTTTCCTTAATTAAAATTAGTCTGGGAGAGAACGTATCTGCCTTCTGGAATTCTCAGTATTCTAGCAAAGTGCCGTACGTACAGTAAGCACGCATCTGCACTGTTCATATTGGTTATCATGGTACAGTAGTGCATCAAATGCCACCTGAAGTTGAGTGCTGCAAGTATGAGAAAACCTCCACAAAATCAGCCCTCAACTTTTCTAGAGAATCTACCTAAAAAAAGGTATTGGTCTGTGTGCTGAGAAAACCGTAAATATAAGTCAAATGATCCCCTCCTTCAGGAATCTTACCAACAAGGGCACATACAACCATTGTACCTTTGTTGATATTGTGTCCTTGTTGATATACAGGCTAAGGATTAAAAAAGAAGAATCCCAGGGATGAGAAGCTTTAAAAGTTATTTAGTCCAGCTCTCCACACACATTGAGTCCCCATTACAACAGCCCACCAAATGGTTATTTGGTATCTTCTTGATCATTTCAGTGGCTGTGAACTCACAACTGCTCATTTTACTTGGGGTAGAATGACAGACTTTCAAATCTTGTATATGAGGAAGTATCTTGCTGAAGAGCAAAGGTCTTTTCTAGGCTGAGGAAAAGCCATGGAGGTCATCTTGGAGATAAGAATCAGGAAGTGGAGGTATATGGGAACAGACCTCAGAGATCCTTTGTCGGGGCAAAGTTACAGAAGTACAGAAGCCAAGGGCACATGGTAGGAACATTACATAGTCTAGCTTGGTTATTTGGCAGTGACAGATTGAGAGTAGGTAACAGTGAAACTGTTAAAGATAGACTGGGACTATGTTGGAGGACCTTGAGTGCCCTCTACTTTTTGGGTACATCTGGCCCTAATGAAAATGCTAATTCTATATCCAATAGGTGGCTCATTGAGCAAATCACAGTTAGCAGTCAGATCTGATGTGTTCCTGAAGCTGCATCCTTTATACTCTCCTGGACAGCTACCATTTCCCCCACTCCCCCTTATCCATGGATTTTCTTCAGTTCAAAGAGATATGGTTAGAGCAGGAATTATGTAAAGGGCTCTCTGCCGGCCTGATTTCCATGTAGATCTATTTTATATGCATAATAACCCTAAGGAGAAGCTGTGTCAATCTACCTTACCTGACAGAGCCCTAAATCCTCCCAATGCTGCCTCCACAATTAGACATGTGGCAAGTGGCTTACAACCTCAGAGAAGGCATCCTGATTTTTTGTGGGTAGGAAGGTGGGGGGCAGTGATAAACAGGTCTTGGCCCTTTATTGTCTTCTCTGATGATAATGAACCTATCACTAGCATAGGAATTTAATGCATTGATTTTTCCAAGAGCCGTACCGTCCCATTGCAGCCCTGCCTGAAAATGTAAATACATCCTTTCTGGGGACAGATTTGCATTTTTTGGTGAAAGAAGTGCATATATATGGGAAAGATGCCTCTGTAATTATAGAAAGTTTATTTCTGTCCCCAGATGTCAGCAATCAAATTCCACATAAATATATTTTGTGTAAATCTGTCGGCAGCTGGTCTCCATTCAGGTTTCTGGAGATATTAGCCTGTCTTTGAGTTTATGACAAAGTTAAAAATTATTCATTAAACTGACCTGCAGTATATTCAGTAACTGGAAAATTGCCTTGCAGTTCTATTTGGTTTGTAGATGTGATCACAAGTAAATTTTTAACTTAATTAATTGGCCGTTTCTGTTGACAAGAAATTTATGTGGTAATAATTTGCTCGAAATAGATGCCGACTGTAGGAAATGAGATATCCATCATAGGCTTGTGTTCCACCAGCTGCACAGTGGCTATTATGAAAGTATTTCAGCCTGCGTCGACCCCAGTGTTTGTGCAGTCAAGATTATATATACCCACGATCCATAGCCTGCCAGAGAGGCGCTGGTGGAGGTCTATGATAACAAAGACTTTGTGATTTATGGCTTGCTGTGAAAGCAGAGCTTGATGAGATTAAACAATTTCATAGCACAAGTGTTTCTCAAGACCTGATTTGTAGTTGCAAGCTGATGGTAAATCACATTTATATATCTGCAAGCGTGCTCAGCAGAGGACTGCAATTACAGTTTAAGACAGCTACTTTTTATTTAATTTTTATCCTGGTTTTGTCTCTTTTATATCCCCTTCGTCTGCAAACCATTCACCTTCACAAGTCCTTTCCTGGTTAGAAGGCCAAAGATTGAAGTCAGTGATGTTCTTCGTGTCTTTGCACCACCTTCAGAGGGAGGTCGGACAGATTTCAGAGCTATGCAGACTGGTTCAAACTGGCTTTCACTGGTGTGAGCTCTTTGTTCAATTTCATGTCCAAAGAGAAGTCTGTTTGCTGTTTCCCCTTGGCGTGCTGCTGATACATGAACTTCTTGGTGTACAGATGGAAAAAGAGGTGCCTTTATCATCCTGGGATATAGGGCACTGTGGAGCACATAATAGAAAAGGGAGATGAGGATTAAATTCACTTCGGAACCTTGACTTCAAGGTTGGAGAGTACCTTAGGGGCATACAGCTAGCTCTCCCTTAATGGGAAATGGGAAATTGTGTTTCCCCACAGATCTGGAATGAATAAACTCTGCAATGAGTTTATTTAACAAATTTATGGATTATCTACCGTGGCCACATTCCTGCGCTAAGTACTAGTACAGCAGTCTGCCCTCAGGCAGTTTATAATCTACATAGGGTGCTAAAATATAAAAAATAAGATTGGAAGCAGCAAGACCAGTGATAGGCTTGCATGAGTGGTGCACATGTTGTTGGAGGTCAGAAGGAAAGGGGGTAAGAGTTCTTCCCACTGGGAAAGCGTGAAGGAGCATGATAAGACAAGTGCTTGAGGGACAGATCAGATTTCAAGTAAAAGGAAGAGGAAGTTCTGGAAATTTCAGTGATCTGCACTGAAGGAGGCCTCTTAAAATACCCAGTTGTGAGTTCAAGCCCAGACTGGGTGGCTGATGATTGAATAATTATAATAATAACCTGGATTGAATGCTTATTATATACACAAAGAGTGCTATATATGTATTATCTCATTAGTCCTCATAACAACTGCAGAAGGGGAATGCTATTGTGATCTCTCTTTGGGGAACAGGAAACTGAGGTTCAGAGAGGTTAAGTAATTTGATCATGTTCACCCAAGTGTTTGGTTGAGCTGGTTCAACCAATACCCTGGTATATTTCACCCCACAGCCTGTGTTCTTAACCACTGTGTTTCACTGCTTTCCTTTTTCTTTTTAAATAGAGATGAGGTCTCACTCTGTTGCCCAGCTGGTCTTGAACTACTGAGCTCAAGTGATCCTTCAGCCTCAGCCTCCCAAATAGTTGGGACTACAGGTACGGACCACCATCATGCCTTTCTTGTATTACTGCTTTTGGACCGAGAATATGAATGTAATTAGGGAGGCAATTCCACTGCTGTGCATATACTGGTCACATCTTTAAGAGCTCAGGTTGTTCCTTTTTCCACCAGAGTACCTAAAGTTTGGGATGTTACTTTTGGTCTTTGTGACAGGCTGAATAACAACCATCCAAATATGTCCACGTCCTAATTCTTAGAAACGGTGATTACCATATATGACAAAAGGGACTTTGCAGGTGTGATTTAAAATGTCAACATGGGGAGCTTATTCCATGTTATCCAGGTGGGCCTGAGGTAAACACAAAGGTTCTGAAGAGGGACTCAGGGAAGTCAGAGTTAGAGGAGGAGGAGATGTGATGAAGGAAGCAGAGATTGGAGCAATGTGCTTTTGAAGATGGAGCCAGGGCATGCAAGACAGGGAACACAGGCAGCCACTAGGAGCTGAGAAAGGCAAGGAAATGTGTTCTCCTGTCACCTCAATTTTGCCCCTATAGGGCTCACTTCAGACATCTGACCTCTAGAACTGTAAGACAATGAACTTGTGTTGTTTGAAGCCACTAAGTTCATGTGAACTTGTTACAGCAGCATCAGGAAACTGATACTATCTTGGACAAATTCCAACTAGCTTGACAGTTTAACCCTTATTTTGAAATATTGTATTGTAAATTATTATTTGTTTAAGATAGGGACTGATATTGTTTGGCCATGTCCCCACCCAAATCTTATCTTGAATTGTAGCTCCCATAATCCCCACGTGTTGTGGGAGGGACCCAGAGGGAGGAAATTGAATCATGAGGGTAGATTTTTCCCAAATTGTTCTCATGATAGTAAATAACTCTCATGAGATCTGCTGGTTTTATAAAGGGCAGTTCCCCTGCACATTCTCTCTTGCCTGCCACCATGTAAGACATGCCTTTGCTCCTCCTCCACCTTCCGCCATGATTGTAAGGCCTCCCCAGCCATGTGGAAATGTGAGCCCATTAAACTTTTTCCTTATAAATTGCCCAGTCTTGGGTATGTCTTTGTTAACAGCATAAGAACAGATAATACAGGGATGCTTTTTGATTTCCATGTTTCTCCATTCTCTCCTCTTTTGTAGCCATAAGGGAAGTGATCATTCTGTTTCATTCACTCATGAATCTCTAATGCCTCGTATGATATATAGTATGGAGTAGGCACTCATTAAATATATGTGAAATGAGTAAATGAGATTACTTCATCCTATCTCCAGGATACAGTTGGCCAATCTGTCTGGAATTCAGTTTTTCCACCGCACAACCTGCTAGTGTCATAGCTTGCTCTTTATGAAGTCAGGCACCCCACTTAAAGTTGTCTGCAAACTTGGACATCACAACGGAGGGAGAGGGGCAGTAAAGCTTTAGGAAAGTAGAGCAGCTTAAGAATCTCTGATGAATCAATGTGAGTGGCTAATTGTGCTAAATGTTGAAAAAATAGATATGACTATGCTCATAGCAGGAAGGGAGGAGGGTTTAATAAAGAGCATATGTTCTCTGAGACTCACGTGTTTTCATGCCTGTGTTGGCTTTTTGTCTTTTATGTGATAGGTAGGTAGGGAGTGTTTTCTACCTATTTGTAATTCCAGGTTTTATGCCCCTGAGGGTCTTTTAGCTGGAGACTTATAGGCACAGTCCACTCCACTGAGTACAGATGTTAAACTTGCCAGTGAAGCTCTTTATGAGGGAGTGAGCCAGGCCAGTATCTTTGGCCTGGATTCCAGAGACCTGGTTTGAAAATCCTGAGAAAGCTGAGAGCTTCGTTTCTCCCTCTAGGGTACTAGTGTATTAGCCTCCCAATAAAAGTTAATTGAATTTAATTTTATGTTTTAAGTGTGATGCATTTTAAAGTTCTCCCCAGTGCTAGAGTCCCTCTTGAAAAGGCAGTAAATTCATATTATTAAACTACCAAATGTAATTCAGCTCAAATAAGCATATTCGGCAATCTTTATTCTGGATATGTGGGACTGAACTTGCGTTGAGGCTAAATCATTTCATCCCAGACAAAGTCTGTTTGGAGTTAATTGGGGAAGCGGTGTGGGTGTACAGCAGGTCACTCTGGGCTTTTTATTCTCTTTCTGGCCCTCATTCAAAGAGTCACTGTAGCATACATTTTCTCATGCCAGTTCTTCCATTATTTTATAAATATCAATATTTGACACCGTATGGAAGGTGAAAAAGACAATGAAGATCTTCCCACTGGAGATTCTTCATTAGACACCCTACTTTACCATATTTTAAAATGGCCAGTTTGTCACTGATGCATTAAAGGGCTCTGTGGAGTGGAGAAAGCACATTGGGCTGGAAATAAGATGACCTGGATTGTAACCCCTGCCTGTCCATTAACCAGCCCGGTGACCCCCAGCATTTCCAGTCTTGGGGCCTCCATTGTTCCACATTTTTTAAAGTGAGAGTGTTGTGAAAGAACAGTGGTTTTCAAACTGCATTCCAAGAGGTACGAATATTTTGTCACTGTATCTTAGCAGCTCTGCTGAGTGACCAGTTAGGGAATGGAGTGAGCAGCAGTTAAGGATGAGACCAGCTGATGTGCTTCAGGCTCTCAGACTCCCACCTTTTGTGCAGAGTAGCTCACTTCAATAGCAGAAATCAACCTACTGTGGCCTAGGAGAGCTCCAGAGGTTCTGCTAAACATTTTAGGTGTCTAAGATATTTGGGGCAATTTCTCCCTAAAGTTTGTCAAGGCAGTTGTTGGATCAAGCACAGTGAATTGAATCATTCATTCTTTTGGGAGTAGAACTATCTTAAAGGATTTGTTTATTCAGATTTGCTGATTTGTCCAACATTTTAAGGTTTTTCCAAATTTGTTTCTCCAGTTCCTAGCTCTGCTGCCCCATAAGGTCATAGCAGCTCTGCGCATCTTGATGTGGGGAATCTATAGTGGTAGAAGCAGGTTGGTGTCCTCTTCCCAATGCCTCCGCTCTCTTCTCTATTATTTTTAGTGCCTCAGACTTTGTCTTTTATTATTAATGACAGAGACTATGATGTAATTATATACACCAGAACTCATGGTTTTGAATTTATTAGATGAAAATCTTCTGAAACTAGAAGATATAACATCTACTAAATGTCCCCTCTTATCCCTAAAGAGATTTCTTTTATCTAAAAACTCCTTTTTCACTTATCTGTGCATTTTGATAGTGAATCTGATTGTGGCTGCTTCTTTATATTGCCATGTGCCCGCTCCACTCCAGGCATATAGTTGGCTGTGGACTATCTTTATTCATGTAATCTTAGTTTTGTTTCTAACTAAACATTCCATTTGTCAAGGGCCAGACCAGATTTCATCCTTATGGGAATTCCTGCCCAGCCACTCTAGTTTCCACAGAGGTCTTGTTTTGAATTACTTCAGAACCTAGTTGGGACCAAAAATGCTCCTACTGCATAACACAGAGTCTTATACTGTTCATTATTGATTTCTTTTTCTTAATCTAACTTGACTCTGAGCAATTTGAGGACAGAGATCCTGCTATTCTTTGGTATCTTCTGTAGTGGTAGATATTTAACATAATAACAAAAGTCTTTATTGTACTAAAACAATATTTATGCCAGTCTACCTTGTTAGGAAAGGCAATGCATTCTTAGTGAGTAGAAATAAGGTGTGTTTCGTTTGGTCCACTTTTTAAAGTTGTATTCATAAGCATTCTCTGGCAACACCATCACTAATTCATTTCCAAGAGGAGAAAAAGTTCTTGCTAAAAATAAAGTTCTGCTCCATAAACTCTCTAAAAAGACCAGCAAACAAACAATTCTCCTCTGAAGGAACCACAGCCACACCAGGACCTCCAGACCTAATATGAACTTCAATTCCATTTGCATATCTTTGCTGTGGTGCACTGCATAGTTTGGGATTTGTTTTGCATTGGAGAAATGACGAAAACCCAGAAAACAAGCACTGAGTCAGGACTGGTTTCAAAGAGCTCAGCCTCTTGGTTTAATTCCAGTTCATTTATTTGAGTACTGTTGAAAATCAAAATTTCAACATGTTTAGGTTAAAAATCGAATGGCCTTTATTAGTGATTCATGAATTAGGCAGCATCTTAATCTAAAAATGGAGGTGCTCTGTTGGAAATGGAAAAAAGTCAGTTTTTAAAAAATAACAGATACTGGTGAGGTTGTGGAGGAAAGGGAACGCTTACATTGCTTGTAAATTAGTTAAGCCATTGTCGAAAGCAGTTTTTGGGAATTTCTGAAAAAAACTTAAAACAGAATTGCCGTTTGACCCTACAATCCCATTATTGGGTATATACGTAAAGGAATATAAATCATTCTACTATAAAAGACACATGCACATGTGTGTTCATCTCAGCATATTTCACAATAGCAAAGATATGGAATGGAACCTACATGCCCATCAACAGTAGACTGGATAAAGAAAATGTGGTACATATACACCATGAAATACTATGCAGCCATAGGCTTGGGCAAAGATTTCATGATAAAGATGCCAAAGCAATGGAAACAAAAGCAAAAATTAGCAAACAGGATTTAAGTTAACTAAAGAGCTTTTGCACATCGAAAGAAACTCTTATCAGAGTGAATAGACACCTACAGAATGTGAGAAAATTTTTGCAATCTGTCCATCTAACAACGGCCTAACATCCAGCATCTACAAGGAACTTAAATTTACAAGAAAAAGGCCAGGCGTGGTGGCTCACGCCTATAATCCCAGCACTTTGGGAGGCCGAGGCAGACGGATCACGAGGTCAGGAGATTGAGACCATCCTGGCTAACATGGTGAAACCTCATCTCTACTAATAATACAAAACGTTAGCTGAGTGTGGTGGTGCGTGCCTGTAATCCCAGCTACTCAGGAGGCTGAGGCAGGAGAACTGCTTGAAACCGGGAGGCGGAGGACGCAGTGAGCAGAGATTGCACCACTGCGCTAAAGTCTGGGTGACAGAGAAAAACTCTGTCTCAAAAAAAAAAAAAAAAATTACAAGGGAAAAACAACCCCATTAAAAAGTGGGCAAAGGGCATGAACTGACACTGCTCAAAAGAAGACATACCTGTTGCCAACAAATTAAAAAAGCTCAACATCACTGATCATTAAAGAAATGCAAGTCAAAACCACAGTGAGATACCAACTCACACCAGTCAGAATGGCTATTAATAAAAAGTCAAAAACCAACAGACGCTGATGAGGTTATGGAGAAAAAGGGACATTTTTACACTTTTGGTGGGAGTGTAAATTAGTTCAGCCATTGTGGAAGGCAGTGTGGTGATTCCTGAAAGACCTATAGGAATCACCCAACAATCCCATTATGGGATTGCTGGGTCCCATTATCATCTGACCCAGCAATCCCATTGCTGGATATACACCCAAAGGCATATAAATCATTCTAGTATACTACACTCTAGTATACGTTCACTGCAGCACTATTCATAATAGCAGTGACTTGGAGCCAACCTAACTATCAGTGATAGACTGGATAAATAAAATGTGGTACATATGCACCATGGAATACTATGCAGCCATAAAAAAGAATGAGATCATGTCCCTTGCAGGGACATGGATGGAACTGGAGGACATTGTCCTTAGCAAAATAACACAGGAACAGAAAGGAAACCAAATACCACATGTTCTCACTTATAAATGGGAGTTAAACATCAAGTACATAAGAACACAAGAGAATGACAGACACCTGGGCCTGCTTGAGGGTGGAGGGTGTGAACAGGGTAAGGATTGAAAAACTACCTACTGGGTATTTATTAGCTGGGTGATGAAATAATCTGTATACTAAACTTCTGTGACATGCAATTTACCTAGATAAAAAACCTGCACATATATGCTTGATGCCAAAATAAAATTAAAAACATCAACAGCCAAAAAACCCACAGTTTTTATAAGGTAGCTTGAGCAGAAATAAGGAAACAGCATAATACAAAAAGGGACTGGTTAACATCAGGTTTCTTTTCTTGAAAGGGTTAAAGTAGAGGGGACTTCCTTATGCCAATTAAAACTGGTTTGTTTGTGAATTTATCTCCTCTCTCTTGATTTCTCAGATGGTCAGATAACTCAATTTTGGTTTGGTGGTATGGAGCTTTAGCATGAGTGACTCCATTTTGGTTTGATCTGTTCTGTTGGAGCCTAGTGCGGGACCTAAGTCCAAAACATGGCTTCTCATAAATTTTATTTAACAGTAGAAATCTTCAGTACTACCACAGTTCTTTTTAAATACTGTGACCAGATTTGCACCTCCAATCTCGAACCCCTCAATGTTAGTTATTACAATATGAGGAGAAACTTGGTTTCCTCGTGTAGTAGAAAGGAAGAGATTCTTGCGAAATTAATTTGGATGTATATAAAGTCAGAGCCAATCAGTCAATCAGAAAGCATGATGGAGTGCCAGCCCCTTGCAAATCAAACAAGCCCCTTGTTCTCTGCCTGTGATAATAAAGATTATATGACAAGAACAGGTTTCCTCCAATAAAGAAGCAGTTATGGAAACAAACAAACATAAAAGATATTTAATATGTCCATTCTACAAGGTTTTGTTCAAGCATTGAAGGAATAATTTATTAATGGTTTTCCAAAACCAAGGGCAAGGATATATTATGGTGGACAGTGGAAGTGGGGTGTTGGATTTGCATGAGATTAGAGACATTGATGGCATCTTTCTCTAGGAAGGGTAAACCTGCCCTCTGTGGTGCTGAAGCAGATATTTCTAGAGCCTTCCCCAAAGAAGGGGAAATTTGGAGAAAAGAAACAAAAAGTGAACTTGGACTTTACTAAATTGTTTCCCATTCCCAAGCTTTTAATACGTACAGACAGAAAAATAGACAGTCTTTGACACCCTATGTTTTACCTGCCAAATCATCAGAGTGGCAGAATTGACCTCTGAGAATGTGAGGTTGCCTTCTTTTATGACTATTTCCAGTGTTTTCTTTTTTTCCCCCCGACATCTCCTTCTTAGTGTTTGTAATGCAGAAAACACTTAACGAGCTCCACAGACATGGAACATTTCTCTTACCCTATGCAATATTACAGGAAGTAGGTTATGAGGAGGTCAATATTAGGAAGCGTTATCTAATAGAATGCATTGTCTCATCTCCTTATTACAGACGATATTTGGATAGATCCTGGTTAACTATAGTCTGGCATTTTTAGGAATACATTTATGTGTATGGTGAGGCGTTGGGCTTGGTGTCTTCCAAGTCCATAAATATAGCAAAAACTTGGCAGCTGTTTCTCAAATGTGCCTCATAATCTGACAAGGCAAAATGGATGAATAGTTGTCCTGGTGAATTGCCCTTTAATTACTCTCTTTGAAACCAATCCTTTTCAAGCATCTGATGGAGCCAGGTTATTGACTTTTCATGTCTTTAGGTTTGAACCCTTTTTGGGAAAGATTATTCTGAAGAACCAGGATCATCTAGAGGGAAATATAGGAACTTTCACTGATTGATTCTAACGGAAGAATTTTGAGGGGAACATTTACAGCAGGTTCTCCAGTGCCTGCAAGGCTTCTTCATTTCTAGTGCTAACAAATTCTTCAAAAATTTTAGGACATGATTAAATTGTAACCACTATTAACTGTGTGCCTAGGTCCATATTCATGCAAACCTATCCCTGCCAACCTTGTCAGAATGAGTTACCAATGTATGTAGCAGAATAAAACAGACCTGTAGAGTATCCTAAATGCTCCCAAACTTTATTGTTACAGTCTCTTTAATGGGCCTTATCCTTCAGGTGAGTCAGCTCGTTTATAGGGTTAACATTTCCCAAAATGTTCAACTCTGAAAGGAATTTATTTCCTTGATAAGAGTGAGTTGAAAAGCATGGGTTTACAGCAAGGCTGAATTATTTATATTACTGATTTCTTCCAACAATCTTATAAGTCACCGTGCAATTTGGGTGTAGTTTCTCTATGTGAAATGGTCACTGGGGACTCTGTCCTCTTTATTCTTTTTTTTTTTTTTTTTTTTAGGCTAATCCATGTTGTATTTATCAATAGTTCATTCCTTTCTTTTTTTTTTTTTTTTTTTTTTTTTGAGACAGACTATCACTCTCTTGCACATGCTGGAGTGGAGTGGTGCGATCTCAGCTCATTGCAACCTCTGTCTCATGGATTCAAGGGATTCTCTGCCTCAGTCTCCCAGGTAGCTGGGATTACAGGTGTGTGCCACCACATCTGGCTAAATTTTGTATTTTTAATAGGGACAGGGTTTCACCATGTTGACCAGGCTGGTCTTGAACTCTTAACCTTAGGTGATCTGCCAGCTTCAGCCTCCCAAAGTGTTGTGATTACAGGCGTGAGCCACTGCCCTTGGACTCTGTCCTCTATTTTGATGGTGTTGGTTAGGTAGATGTCTCTAGAGAAACCTGCTTTACTTCTTATAAGGAAGTGCTACACCTTGAAGGTGGAGACATACCTAGCTTATTTAATATACAGTAAAGATATGAGAGACCAGTTGACTCAGAATTAGTGTAGGTATGTGCAACGTGAAAAAGAGTCATGAACTACTTTGCTAGTTTCAGATGTAAATTAATGTTGGCCTCTAATTAAAATTTTTCAATTAGCTCAAGGAAGAGCAACTACTATGACACTTTAAATGATGGTTTCAAAATTATGGATTTTGGTGGCACTTTTCTTTTGTACTTCAGCCTGATCCTCCAAAATGGAAACAAGGATTTATTTTTGTTCAAGGAGTGGTCAATGAGTGTTAATGCAAAATGAATCTGAAGTTTTTCTCTGCCTCAGGAGGGATGCAACATTCACAATTTCTACTTGTCTGTCTGCTGTCTTCACCCTCCCTCCTCCCCGTCTTTCACTGTTGGGTCTCAAAATAAATAACACAGGCACTTCATCTTTAACTTCAGATAATCAGAGTCATATTCTTCTGGGATATTGTGATGAACAATGTACATTTCATACACATGATGTCATAATAATTTAAAATGTCATCTCAATCTATTTATGATCTTCTAATGACTGAAATGTTTTACAATTGTGGGGGATATTTTATAACTGAAGTTTTAATGGCTGAATCACTAACACCTGGCTGTCTGGAATGCTTTTCTTTCTCCCAGTTAGGCATTTAAATGCATTTCTGGAAGGCCCAAGGGGTGGGATGTGACATATAAGCTCTTAAAAGGAGGAAAATTAGTTCTTGATACCTTAATGATCAGTCAGGTGAACGTTTGCATACTTACCATTAATGCTCTTAAGTGGAATAGCTTGATTAAGACCCTTGGTAGGATTTTTTTTTCTTTAAACATCCTTCTATGTGAGATTACAGAGGAAATGCTGCTATTATGCCCATCCCTTAAAAAAGATCTTAAATTTTTCATGTTTTATTTTTTAACTCTATTGTTTTTACCACCCTTTTATTTTCTATCTTTGGTTTCTAAGACAAGTTACTAGAAAGAATTAACTATATATTTTTATTTTGCTGGGCTAATATGTATATACAGATACATACACACATATATATGCACGCACGTGCACACACACACACACACAAGTGTATATATGTATAAAAATTCTTGTCCCTGGATGAGCATACAGTTGCTTAAAGACCAAACATATACACATGAAAATGTCAGTGAACCATACAAGTCAATGTGTAATTAAGCCCATGGAAGGCCCCCGGTGGGTGTTTACTAATGATGATAGTGGCACTAAATTATCTGGTGCAGGCCAAGAGAGGTCAGTACAAGGTTGCCCAGAAGCCTGCATTAAACAGTCACAGAGATAAAAATGCATTTGAGTTCCTCCTATTTGTACAACATGTATTAATATATAGCCTTCCAATGCAACATCCCACCCCATTTTTGTAGTAATCCACTGAAAGAATTCAAGGTATTTATCCACAGTTTGGCAGAAGGGAAATAAGGGCTTAGAGCCATCTGATCACTTGCCTAACCAAGCTCACAGAACTGGGGTGGTGACGGAGCAGAGCCTGGACTCCACATCCTTGGGACCCTAGTCTGCTTTTTATACCACCATGTTGCTTCCAGTCACAGGGTTTCTAGCAGAGTCTCTTTAGGCTAAATTGTTGCCTTGAATGGGCAATTTGCTTGAAATGTAGCTGGATGTGCAGTATCTTTGCTCGTGTTGTAGCCAGGAATATAATGGCAAATCTCTGTATATTTGTTTTCAATGAAGATTGACTACACTGATGAAATAATGATAGGCTTTACTTCCATTTATATCAACTAATGGTGTTCCTGGTGACAAGTCCCCGTGATATTACTTTATGACTCTTTATGCACACACTTGTGTCACTCCCGCATTCTAGGTAGATTGGGCTGATGTTGCTCACACAGGCCTGCTTTGACTGACACCAGAAAGCCATGTGACAATTGGCTTGTAGATTAGACAGTTAATATAGAGAAGTGTCATACTATATGTCCCAACAGGGCATTCAGATGCCACAGACATGGCTAAACAAGGTGGCTCCATCTCTGATCAAAATGCTCCTCTGAAATGTTAGAAACCAAATAACTAGGACTGCTGTGCTTGCAAATTTGCAAAAAGGGGCAACAATCTGTGTTTTATTTATTTATGTATGTATTTATTTAAGACGGAGTCTTGCTCTGTCACCCAGGCTGTAGTGCAGTGGCATGATCTCAGCTCAGCTCACTGCAACCTCTACCACCTGGGTTCATGCAATTCTCCTGCCTCAACCTCCTGAGTAGCTGGGACTACAAGCATGTGCCACCACGCCTGGCTAAGTTTTGTATTTTTTAGTAGAACCATGTATTTTGTATTTTTTGTTTCACCATGTTGGCCAGGCTGCTTTCAAACTCGTGGCCTCTAGTGATCTGCCCACCTTGGCCTCTCAAAGTGCTGGGATTACAGGTCTGAGCCTAGTCTGTGTGCTTTAATCATTCTACATCTTTAGCCATATACTTTTATTTACCTCTTTAGTCTCATGTCTGTATAAAATGAGAGAGTGTTTGCCTTATGATGCTGATGGGATTGATTAGACTACCCAAAATGGTAATTTTGTTGAAACATTTAGAAAAATGTGAAGCGTGATAGAAATGCCGTCTCACATTTACATTGGTGCCATTTCGGATTTTTGCTCCTAAATATCTTCCTAGTGACATCATACAGGTGATCATGGGTGATTTGGCCTAGGTTGGTAGCCATAGTTTAGCTTTTACAAAAGGCTAAGAGTTTCAGTAAAGATGTGGTTTGGTTCTTTAAGTTCAAGCCTTAGGGAGATAACTATTAGGAGTTAGAGGTCTTTGTAATTAGTCAAACTAATGAGCCAAAGGCCACATATGGCAGAGTCATCTATGATTTCTGTAAGCATTATAAAGTTCTCACGTTACCTTATCTCTTATATATGGGATTCCAGCTTGGTATGAAAAATGGCTCAAGCCACCATCTATCCCTCTCATTTATCTCTGAGAAATAACTCAAGACCCTTAAATCTGTTTACTTTCTGCTTTGTTGTAGCATTGTAATATTTAGTTTCATGTCACTCACTCATAATTAAACAGTTCACATTCATATTCTCCATTATTGGATTTAGTAGCCCTTCTTCAGCCACAGTGTGACACTTGGAGGTTGTTTTGGTGCTTGTTTTTAATAATGCCTTCTTAAATTTCTACGGTAAATATGCCTCCCCGTTCCACTTGGTAGGAGAGGAGTTGACGAGCCTGGGTGTTCTGGTATTGGCTGTGCAGATGTTTGCTCATCAATTCATCTAACAACCTCTTAAGGAAAAAACATTCTAAACTTGATATTAAGTTCCTGGGCCTCTGACCAGGGTGAACTCATTTTGTGTGTGTGTGTGTGTGTGTGTGTGTTTGTGTTAATCTTTCCAAGAGCAATAGGTTCACTTGGGTAGTGCTTAGTTTCTTTTTACATTTCTTGATTAATCAGAGAAAGTTCACACTGTAAACTCTTTGTTTTGCTGATTGCTCCAGACCTAATACCAGTAGATCTTTGGGGGGAAAAGCAAACGGCTCATCTAAGTATTTACCTTTATATTGGTGAAGTCATTTCTTGGTATCTGTCTTCACATTTCCCAAAGAACATATAAATCAGATCTTATTTCCTTTCCCAGGTCTGAGGCCTTATCCATATATTTTAACTTCAGACTTGAATTCGTCCTTGTCCCTGACCTAGTAAACATTTTTATCAATAACATGTAAAGAACTGGAAAAAGGCATTTTTTATTAACTTTCAAAGCATAGTTGGAGAGGTCAGAACATTCCAGAGGTTTTAGATCATGGTTCCAAGTGGTCTCAGCAAGCTAAAACATTGCCTGACACCTATCAGACAAAATTTAATAGGATCGTAAGTTTGAAGTCCTAGCTTCATATTTTCAAAAATCTATTATTGAAATACGTGTTTGAAAGGTCTAGCTTGGCAGTGTTTTGCATCAAAAGCAGTGGGATATTTTATTTGACTGAGGTTTGATGTATACCAGCATAGGCTATAGCTTGGGAAGGTATTGCCAATTTGGATGTGATAGAGACTTTGGGTCACATTGTCTTCTTGGGATTCATACAGTTCACCCATCATCTAGAGGACTGGTTTCGGCTTAGACTTTCATGTTTTAAGAAAACCAGAAAAAGTACTGGGCATCTTCAAGAGAGAGACCAGTCTGTTGAGTGTTATAGAAATATTTGACTTAGAATAGAGGAGATTAGGATGATACATAGAATCTTCTCTCAAATAGTTGAAATATGATTGTGGGGATAAGGATGTAGCATTTGTGGAGGAGAAACCCAGGACTATGGTTTAATGGTGCAGAGAGGGAAGTTTTGGTATGATGTGAAAAAGTTTTATTAAGGGATCTTATTAAATAGAATGATGTTCTTCCTTACGAAGATGTGGGTGCTAGTTGTACTGGAAGAGCTAAGACCAGAGCTGAAGGACCATTTCTGTAAGGCATTGTAGAAGACATTTCTACATCTGTGTGGGAAGCTGGACAGGTCAGCCTCACAGGTCAACAGGATGCAAGGACTCATTTGAATTAAAATTCATCACTGTACTGAGAATTTCAAAGTTTTCTCAGACAGTTTCAATTATTTCCTTGTTTATGTTCAGGTCATTATATAGAATACTCAGAAATATCACACGATCACTAACCTGGATACTGAGCAGTTTGAGTTTCTAAAAGTTGAATGAGCTTTCACGGACACTGCTGCCCTCTGCTTTGCTTTCATCATAGTGTCACGGGCATGCACTGGCCAATTCCTGCCCTCTTCCCTGGTTACCTTTATAAACAATAAATGTCAAAAGGACTACGTTATCCCTATTGGCTTTCACTGCCCTCTACCCCTTACTTAGGCTATCTCTGCCCCACCTCCTCAGTTCCACTTTCAGATTCTCCCTTGGCCCTTCATTTTCTCTTTGCACTCACGGAAATTCTACCGGTTTTTCCAAGGCACAGCTCAATTCCATTTCCTTCCTAAAGTCACCGCCTTGCCAATCTTCAATCCTCTCTTTCTTTGAGACCGAAATAACTTTGGAATTAT
The DNA here is from genome assembly GCF_001604975.1 of Cebus imitator. NCBI lineage: Eukaryota > Metazoa > Chordata > Mammalia > Primates > Cebidae > Cebus > Cebus imitator. Next base: position 7,060,541 of record NW_016107326.1, read on the forward strand.
CCAGTATGGTGCTTAACTGTTTTCAAATTTTCATGTCTCTTAATTTTTATCTCCCACTCTCCACAGTATGTAATTTGGGATTATGGACTTTGCCTTACTGAGTACTGCATGAATATGTGTTATTGATTTACTGATTGGATTACAAATATGATCATCACATAGAGCCAACTGGCTGAAAAGAATTGTACCCTTACCTTGGCCTCATCAGCACAAGGTCAAAAGTTACCAATTTATTTAAGTATCTAAAGAATAGGAGACCATGTGAATTATATTAACTATCAGATAAGCCCAGTTTGCTTATTATTTAGACATTCTTCTAAACCCTAATAACCCCTTGTCATCTCTGTTCGGAGGCCAAGGTTGCACATTTAGAACAGGTTTCTGGAAGGCTAAGCTGCAGAACGTGTGCCACTCTTGCAGGTTTATTCACGAGGTGGAGAAAAATTTCCTTCCAAGTCCCTGGCTTTCCATTGCAAAGCAAACTGATCTCTGGTTTAGAGCTATTCAAGGGGTTAACTTTGACTCCTTCACCAAACTCAACTATTTAATGTTTTTAACAGCATAATGTGTTAATAGCCATACAGCTGTTGTTTTTCAGCCTCTTCCTTTATTGAGTTAGACACCATTTAGTAGGCTGAGTTCAAATTGTAAACAAATTATTTTTGCATATGGATCAATGGAAATTTAATAAAGTTTATTAAAACCGTATATTGGACCAAGGAGTGCTGTTTTCTCTCATGGATATAAACCAACCTCATTAGACCAACCCCATATTAACTGAATTGCAGGGAAGAAAATATTTCTGGTCATTTAAAGATTATTTTGGTTCAACAGATGGTGACTAGCATCAGACTATAGTTTTTCTTGTTTGTTAATTCATTTGCATGAACATATTTGACAGATGCCTAGTGGTAACAACATGCTCGAATTCAGTGCCTAGTGTGGTTTTCTAGCACATAGTAGGAAGTTGATAGAGTTGTCACAGGAGGGATTGTGATCTCAGGTGCAAAGAAGTGGCGTGAGGTGCTGAGAGTTACCTAGCTGATAATGGGCAGAGCCATGGAAGAGCCCAGAGCTCTGAGCTCTCAGCTCTTAGTCCAGTGCTCTTATCACTCCACACAATGGCCCTCCTTTGATTCATTGCCTGTGAAATGTCTTAAATGTTCCACAGATACCTTCTGCCTGTTCTCATGGCAATCCCAGTTTATGTTGCAATAAATGTTATCTTAATCTCAATTGATTGATGAGTTCTTAAAATAACAGCATTACCAAAGTTCTCACTCACATTGTAAATCACAAATATTCCACTCTTTGGAAAGCATTCATGGTAGTTAACCACTATTTCAGATACAGCTTGGGCAGCCCCACTCCTGTTGGAGGTACCTGGAGGGGCTTTTACCAGAAGGAGCTACATCAGATAACTTAGAGTGGGATACAGGGAATTTGTAGTGAAGGCCTAGACTCCACAACACAAATACTGACTGCTCTGTGGATTTGAAGTTAAAGCAGAAGATAACTAACTTGGGCCTACTTTTTTGGCCGTGAGTGACAGCAGTTGGGAGAAGCAACCCTTTGGGGTGGTAGAACAAGCTTGGAGTTGTTTATTCCAGCTTCCTTGTGTCAGGGTAACTGGCATGTAGGAGGTAGTTCTGTTCAACTCTGGCTGGAATCATTCTCTGTCTGGGGGCCTGTAGTTTCTGTCATTCTTCCTGGAAAGTAGAATCCTAAATATGGGCAGCTGGTTAGGACCGATACCTTGGTGACTTCTGAAAGTTATAACAAATGGAAGTCATTATCACCATTGCCCCCCTTTACCTTTGTGCTACTTGAGGCAGAAAATGATTTCCCCCTCTCCTGGTTTGTTTTGGAGTCTTTCATCCAGAGAGAAAGGGATTAGCCTGTGGCTACAATAGAGCTTTCAGGGCCTTTTGGCGTGCTGCAAGTGTTTACTTATCCAGGTACAAATAGGTAAAAGCACATAGTTAAAGCTCCCAACTGCAAGGTCATTTACCTTTTTAAAATTCAGCCGCATGTGCCGACTGAAGTCGAGGGCTTGCTGGTAGGAGCCATTAACTGCCTGTTGTACGTAACCTCTGCTTGTCTTACACACAGCTGCGTGCGAGCCGCCGGTGCCATGCAGCCAGCCCACCATGCATGCCTTGCGAGCAACAAAAGCAGTTTAACTTGTGATCGCTGATCATATGATCCACTTACAGGGTGCAGGCTCAGTCAAGTAGAACTGGTAAATCATTAAAAATGCGCCTCGATGGCCTGCCTGCTGAGTAAAACATCATGCTAACATCTCTGCCTCCCACCCCCAACCAGTTTGCAGCACGGGGAAGGAGCTGGTACCAGCTGCATATTGGAGAATCCCATGTTGCTTGAGCTGGACGGGGTGAGAGATTGTCAGCTGCTTCCAAGCAGCATGGGAGAGGAAAGCAGGAAGACAGAAATAATCTGAAGTGGCTGCCATCCTCTTTCCTTGTCCTTTACTTACTCATTAGCTGAGCCTGTGCAAAAGGCCTTCTGTGTGTCAGTCCTGGTACTAACGCCTAAATTACAAAGGTAGGAGAGGAAATGAACTCTGACTTAGAGACTTTCAAAGTCTGTCCAGAACTCAGCGACCACCAAGTACTTTCACATAAGCACCCATGAGGTGCTGTGCAACCCTAAGAGGCCTGGGGTAGCCAAAGAGATGATGCTTAAGCTGAACCTCAAAGGGTGATTAGAATTTCATCAAGGAGGCATCTGGTTAAAGGAACAACTTGGGTTGTGCCTTAAAAGTTTACTTTCTAGAATTCTTTCTTCCATGAAGCATACCTTTCTACTCAATTTCTTATAGGTCTTAACAAATTGTTTTGTGACTGTATGATGGAAGGTCCAATGGGTTCTCTCTTATTTTCATCATGTGGCTATCTAATTGTTTCTGGCATTAGGTTACTCAGCTATCTCCTAAGCCCTTCTGGGACAGAACTGTATCTCTGCAGTATTCTTGATTTTCCTTACAGCTCCAAAAACTTGGGGGATTGGTATTGTTGTTGGCAACCCTTCTTTTATTTTCTTGATTAGAAATATTTTCTTTGATTTATATTCTTTAGAAAATAAGAAATTATTAAATTAGAAATTAGTTTCTTACACTTAAGCTAAAGCAAAATCACTATGAGTAGGCGATAGGACACAAAGTACTAGATAGATGTTCCTACTGCATACACATCAGGAACATTTGCTGTTAGAAGAAGTAAGTGTGTGTGTGTGTGTGTGTGTGTGTGTGTGTGTGTGTTTGTGAGATATGTGTTAGGTATATTGTATGTGTCCATATGTTCTGGGATATTCAGGTTTCTCAGGAGTCCTGCAGTTTTGCGTGGCTGATACAACCTTTAAAAATGACTTGGACTTCCGGAGGCTCTGGGGAGTAGGTTTAATAAAATATTCATTCCTTTAGATGTGAGACTATGCCATTTCAGTTTATCTAGATATAACACTGTCTTCCAGTTAATCATAGCCATTAAATATCTTCCATTGCCTCTCAAAGGGTTTTACCTGGACCCAGAATTTCATACTGAAGCTAAACTTTGGGAAGCGGTCAAATGTGGAATCCATGCTCCCTTCCTTTTTTATTCTTGCTCTGCCCTGCTTGTACAAATGAATGGTCAGTTACAATGTCTTCAAACCATCTCCCCTCCCTCCCCGAGCCCCCCCGCCTTTTTTTTTGGTGGGAATCATTCCTGCAGAGGCAGTTGGTTCTTGCAGAATAACTTTCTCATTCCTCTCAGGACCACTGCCTAGGGGCCAAAACTTGCTAATTGGAGGGTTGGAGGAATTCCTCTAATCTCTTTGCAATCTGGTGTCTTCATTCTAAACACAGTAAGAACTAACCTTTGGCTTGTTGTAGGAATGAATGAGTTTTGTCCTCCAGAAAGAAGTCCATTTTCATGGTACAAAGAAATGGAGGCCTGAGACTTACGCTTTGTAGGATTAGGATTCCGATAAAATTGGATAATTTGCTCAGCTTTCTGCTTTACATCTCTGCAAAGGAAATAATACTCCCACCTGTCCCCCCTAACTTCAGCCCAGTCTCTAAAGAAATGAGAGAAACCCTAAATCTGTTCTAAAACCAGGAGTAGTCATGGCATAATAGGTATGAGAGATCTATTCTAATCTCTTCCTTGTATGGGAGCAGATACATAGCAGCAGAATTGAGAATAAACCAAACAATTGAGTGTTTGCACTGGAAACGGATATATGACTAACCATGTACTTATGAACATATTTGATTGATGGTAAAGAGCTATAAATATTTGTCATTAAAAATAGACTGTGAGATCTGTAGTCATGAAAGATGGGATTGCCACTTGTAGAGGTAGAGCTTTGTTTTAAAATCAAGAAAAGCTGTGCAGCTACATTTGGGGACACTCCGGGTTGTTGGCACACACACACACACCCCTCATTCAGGCTAGCAGGAAGTTCCTCAGTGGGAAGGCATTTTACAGAGTTGAGATACTATCCATTGATCATGGTAAGAAAGCAGGCAAGAAAGCTGTGTTCTATCCTGGCAAGCCATCAGTGCTTGGGGAAGGCACTTTACTTATGTCTCCATGTTCTCAACTGTCTAATAGAGAAGTCAGTACCTTTCCAACATACTTCGCATGTGAAAACCAGACAGTGTAACAGGTTCTCTGTTTTTCTCTCCTGGAAGAGAGAAAATCTCTTCCATCGTTTGGACCCTAGGCTGTTTTGTTTGGACTGTCCTCTGACACCATTTGTCTCAGTCCCTTTTTCTATGGTAGTTATTGACTTCTCTTCTTCCCTTCCCACTACAGTGTAAGCTACCTTAATTTACGGCAGTTTATTCCTCTCAACATCGTGCAACAAGCACAGTGCTTGCGCCAGAGAGCTGCGGGAATTCTGTGCTGGAATCCAGGCAGTTGGTTTCCCCAAGGATACCATTGTGGTATTGTTCTATCTGCCCCACCAGCTTGTTTTGGGGGAATTAAACAGGATGGCTGATGGGAACATGCCAAGTACATAGTACATGCTCAGTAACCATTAGGCTCCTTCTCTTAGTTCTTTGCTCATAGTGGCATCTTAATATATGCTTTTGGACCAAATCAAATTTTGACAGGAAATCCATGCTACTTTTTTTCCTTCTGGTTAAGATGTTCAGGAGAGAAATGGCCTTGTGCTCAACATTACATTAAAAATTTTAAAAATTACCATTTCAAATGTTGATATGAAGTATTTTCGAGGTTTGCAGAAGACATGATGCAAATTTTGCTAAGTTACCATTATCCTTGTCAGTGAAATTAGAGCATTTTTTTTTTCTAATCAGCATCTTCGGCAATTATAAACAAGAAGGAAATAACAACTCATGCTGTTATATGAAACAGCTTATAAATTTTTACATACATGTGAGAGGAATCACTTGGAATCCAAAGCTGCCAAGAGGAATAATTAGAAACCACAGAACAGATCTTGGTAATGTGACAGCAGCTTCTAAAACATCCCACAGGACGAAGAAGCCCAAGCTGGCTTGACCTATATCTTTAATAATACAGATCATTGCCCTTGGATTGAGGCTAAAGGGTAGGACCAAGTGCTTGCTTCATCATGTTTTAGCAAAAATTGCCAAAGTGTATTTATGAATTCACCACACAATGGCCTCTTGCTTTGATTATGAACTGACGGCTCTCTCTAAGTAGCAACTCAGCATGCAAAATTTAAAACAAAAAAACAAAACCACCACAGAGCATAATTTCTTATATTCTGTCATGCTTGGCAAAAAGTATTATGTAAGACCCAACTAGACAAATGGCTGTTAACAGTAGAAATAACCTTTTGTTTAATTAGAAAATAGGAGCTATAGGGGACAATAAAAATGGTTACTGATGCCCTCCATCACTGTTTAATAAATACAACCACGCTAGAGATAATGGTAAGTGTTATTTATTTGCGCAATATCACAGACTTGGTAATTGTTCATGTTGCTGAGCGTTTTCCTGTGTGGAGATCATAGTAGTTTTAGAATTTGATTCCTTTGATCCAAGAAAAGAAAATAGCAAGTTGTTTCCTTAGAATGATCATGGCCTCCCTAGGCTTGAGTAAAGCATCTACATATTTTTAGCCCTTTAGTTTTGAGGACAGAATCTCTCTGCCATTCGTTGTCTGATGCATATTGAGAACTGGTGGACTATTTTGAACTGGCTCAATTTTTTTTTTTCCAGAATGCCCTCAGGTGCTCATGGAACATACTTCTCAGCAATGCCATTTCATGTTCAGTTCACATTTTCCAGCACAACTAAATTTAGCAGGCTTGCTGGAGGGAGGAAGTGGGGCAGAGCTACCTACCTGAGGGTGTGTTCATGGGAAGAGAAAAATCTCCCTGTTGCTCCGTCTTGAGAACCAGCATATGGGATGAAGATCAGGCTGAATTTCACAACATGTGTTTCACTATCTTCCCCGGGTGGGTGGTGGGGAGAAAAGGCTGAAGGTGTTGGCCATGTTTCAGGGTCACTTGCGTTTTGTGTTTACTATGAACACTCTAGTTGTGAGACTGTGAGTGTATTTGGGGTCATCTGGCTAGATTTATTTCATTGCACATGTCAGTTCACACTTGGTTTCTTTTGTGTGTGGGGGGGTAGGTGGGTGGGTTCTGTTTTCTTTTGTATTGTGATTGCTGGAGTGGATACTCTGTTTCTTGCCTTTTAGAGAAAATGTGGTTTGTGATATTGGATGATTTATTTTTTTTATTATGGCAAGCTAAGGATTTTTCACTGTTGACTTTGGTGATTGTGAGATATTCCCTCAGACCCTGAACTAACACTTGATTCTTCTCACACAGAGAAATCCACAAGAATGAAATATGGCATAAATTTGTATAGAAGTGTTTTGTGTGATCACTTATTTCTGTGAGTCCTAAGCAGCCCTTTCTAGAAGGTTTCCACGTAGTACCATTATAAAAATATAGACAGTTTGTCAAAAGGAAAACACAACACCACAAAACCGCTTTTCTTCACACAATTCATTTTAAGCTTCAAAATCCCTGAAAATCCCCAATCTCCTTCGGCAGTCTGGTTCCCACTCTAACTTTCCTCATCTCCCCCTGAAAGAAAGAAAAAAGCGTTTCTTCCAGGGCCTGATAAGTTGTAGGCCGATGCTTAGCAACAGCATTCCTGTGCTTTAAGTAGCTGCAAGCCCCTTGCTGAACTCTTTGATGTGACTGTCAGGGCAGATTTATTTTGTTTTAGCACATTGTCTACTTGTCCAGATGTATCGGGAGATAAAAAGGAGTCATGTTTACACTCCTCCCCCTTTTTTTTTTTTTGAGATGTAATTAAATCGTGTTTTTGATGAGTCTTGGGGAGCTCCAGTTGAAGAAAACAGGAATTGGCTGGAGTAGAGGGAAAAATGGAAACTTGCTTGGCAGAATGAACACCTGACTGGGTCAAAAAAATAAAGCATAAGTACCAGCTGGCGTGGTTCTGTGAAGTTGGAGGTTTTGTTCTGAGTCTTTTGTTTCCCTTCTATGGAAGTCCAACTAAGAAGAAGGGAGAGGTGCCCCTCCAGCTCTGACTTCCCTGGCACTGTCTGTGAAACCTCTAGCTCTCAGTGATCTTTCTTACTGCACCGGCATGCACATGAGGCCTTCACTCCCTCCTTCCTCTCTCTGTCGTTTACTGGGTGGTACGTCTGCGATAGATAGTTGTCAATGTAAAGCTAATAAAATTGTTGAACTCTGGTGATCTTGAATAAACAAATCTTCATTGAGCTGGGTGAGTTGAATTCCCTTGGAATGGGATTGCCAGTCTTCTTTTTTTTGTTTTGTTTTGGTGATCAGTTTTTTAATGTGCACATTTAGCATCACCATTCTGAGTTCTATTAATGACCTGCAGTGAGCAGTGACAAGCAGGAATCCGACATTCAGTACTGCTGAGGACCTGCCAGGCAGGGGCTAACACGCTGGCTTTCATCTGCAGCTCCGGAGACACTCCATTTGCATCCTAAATAGGTTACACTACAGCACCCCCTTCTGCCGACTGAGCCGTGTGACAAGAAGGCCTCACTACAACTCAGTTTTCTTCCCTGATGACAGCCCTGAAGGCCCTTTCACGGCTCTCTGTAACCTTGCCAGCCCTTCCCTTTGGTCCCTGGAGGAGCACAACAGTGACTAATGGTGTGCTCACCTGCACTCCTGGGGGCTTCATTTGGATTACACTTTTAATTACTCATTCATCAGAGCAAAGGGACAAAAACCGTCAATTGAAGAAGAGAGAAAGATGGGTATAACAAAAGGAAAGCTGAGCGAAGCAGGTACTACCTTAGATCACTCCTGGCTGGGGTCCCTCCTGCCAGACCCCAAATTCCAGACAGATGCCACCAAATGCATCTTAGACACTACAGGCTCATGTTTTGTGTTTTCCGTTTGTAGCCCAGGCTGAAGTACAGGAAGGAGGCTTTCCTTTGTTTGTTCTAAACACCTTTTGGATGACTCCATTTGGTAAAAGTGCACCTTCAACTTGAAGTCTTTTCACATCCAAGAAATCAATCAGGCTCTGCTAGAAAGGAGCATGCATATGGGGAATTGAGGAGGGAGGACGTGTCCATGTGCCACGTGTCCAACATTCAGAAGCTCTGTTTCCAGGGGTTGGGATATGGGTTAGAGAGGTACCATCAGAGTAGTTAGCCTGGGAAGATGTGGACTTATTGTTATCCTCCACTCTTGGAGGCCAGGGAATGCTATTTGTTCAATATTTTAAATTCATTTAATTTAACATTTAACTAATATTTATTGAGGAGATACTATGGGCCAGCCAGGTGGAGTAGGGCACTGCCCTCCAGTAGTGACGTGTCTAGTAGAGAAACAACTCAGGCAAAGCATGTTGGGGAGGGAGTTAGGAAGGAAGACTAGGCTGTGCAGAAAACTTGGGCAGGATGGGGCATTCTACCCTGCGGGAGCAGGAGAAGACCATGTGATGGCTCTCAGGGTGAGAGGTGAAGGGAAGAGATGGGCTGAGAGGAAGGCAGGGGCTGGGGCAGAAGGCCTTCTAGGAAATGGGTGGTGCTCTTTGCTTACCCCAAGAGCAAGGTGAATTATTCCATGTTTTTAAGCAGAGGGGCCCCAGTTTCCCCGTGAATCTTTGTGGAGTCATTTGCGCTCTGTAACCATCCAGGTTACACGTCTTCACTGTGTGTTTCACTACAGCGCCATCACCCCTTCTGTAAGCTGTCTGCCTGTGCACTTGCAGGATAAACCCAGGAGCTGGAGGAAGCAGATGAGTTTCTGTGGCCGTGTTTACCTTTCAGAACCTAGGAATCCTGGATGTGGAGAAAGGGAAAAGAGGGCTTGTAATATGTGTGGGCCTTTCTATCTTATGATTGGTACAAAAGACAGTAGATCTAGTACAATGGAGTCAGGAAGAAATGCTGGAAAATGGTTTAATGAATGAAAACTCATTTGGAAAATAACCACAAAACATCCTTTTCTCCTTCCCTACCCTTTCTTTGTTTCATGGTCAGGACATTGGACTGTCCTGAGCATAACGTATACCCAGAATGGGATCTCCCACCCAGGGTAGGTTCATGCACACTTTGTTAGTGGCTGAGTTTGGCTAGACCACAGTGTGTTCGAGAGTTGAAGACTAAGATTTCAGAGACACAGGGTAATGTTTTTTTTTTTTTTAGGAAATAGACTTCAATTTTGCACTTCCTTTGGCCTCAGGTTGAGTAAGCCTGCTAGAATGATTAGAAATGTTGCACAGGACATCAGACTTACTGATGACGATACTTGGTTAGCATTTTTTATGTAGTAATCATATATTTGGGCCTGGAATCTCTCAAAGAAACAGCTTCACACATATGTATATGTTTAGATGAATGAAACTTTTGATGTTAACAATTATTGATAGTATAAAGCCAATAAAAAGTCCTCTTTCAAGAACGGCTCCATGAATAATTATCAGATGATTTCGAAAAAAGAAGGAAATAAGGAGAAAAGATTTTTGGGGGTTATTTCCCAAATGACTTTCCATCTATTAAACTATTTTTCACCATTTCTCTTGGCCCCAATCTACTATATTAACTATATTTCATAATAAACACATTAGTATTGTGAAAATTAATAATGTAGAGTCCTTATCTAGAAAAGTAAAGTTCTTATCTAGAAAGGTACACAAGCTGAGGATTAGTATTAACTTTGCAAAGAAAGATTGGGTTTGGAACTCAGAGTTTTTTATATCCTTAGCCTCTCTTCTGCAATCAACACATATACACACACTTTTGCATACTGCAGCCCTTTTGGAATTCCAAATGTTAGCATCCAAGCTGCATGGTTCTTCTTCAGATTTTAACTATCCTGATATAGACACTCAGAGCATGTGGGCTCCAGCCCAGAAGGGTTTTAGCTGCCTAGCCGAGCATTTGTACATATCCCCCTTTGGTTGCTATAGTGGGTGCTATTGAATTGCTAAGCAGAGAATCCTGCCTGCTTTCTTTGGGTCTCTTGGGGGAAATGAAACTCAAGTGTAGCAGCCAGTCCTAAGTCTGTAGGTCTCTAGTTCCACATCCTAAGCGACACATGACATGAGGCATGGATCTTCAGGGGGTTACCTAAGCTCCCCAGGACACACAGTCTCCATCCTCAAGACAGCAGCGAACCTGGAGTCTTGGATATATTCAAGGCACACATCCTTGGTATCTCTTGTAGAAACAGATCTGAAAGATAAAAAGAGGGCTGAGTGATGGAGTAACGTGGAAACGCTTTTGGAAAGGGAGAGGTGCACATGAGAATTAATTTTCCCAGACCTCTGAGGTTTGCATATGTCATAGTTAAAACTTTACAATGTTGTTCCCAGAGAATTTCCTCCTGCCACTCTTTTGTACTGCTCACATGTTCTCTTGTGGTATTACCTGTTTAATGTGTAGACAAAACGGGTATGTTGTCTCATTCCAAAAATTGATGCCAGTAGTTGCTTGACACATGCTAATTACTAATTAAATATACTACATTGCCCCTCACTTAAACAGAAAATACTGCACTGAGTTTAACTTTATCCTGTTGACCTGTATGGAGGGAGTGGAGGGAGCCTGGGGTGTCATCATTTCAGAAGTCTGTTGCAGCATCTTGTGGTTTAGCTCTTAGTCTAGGTTTTCTCTTGTTTCTTTTTCCATGTCATACCGTGACCCCAGCAGCTACCCTTGCCCTCCCCCGTGTTGCTCTGTTTAGATGCCCATGGCTGTTTTTCATCTTCTGTCGGATACTAAAGCTTATAAAAATAAAATTGTATGATAAACCTACCTGGTGCCAACTAAGATCTTGAAAGGTGTAAACTGTATGATATCTGCAAGACCTTGTGGGGAGGGTTTTCTGGAGGTGGAGGCCTTTTGTTGATGTTGATGTCAGGACTGGGCTACTGTGTAATGAGTTCAGTTTGACCCAAAGATAATGATGAGATGTTTTGAATGTCTGGGATGCAGTGAGGGGCTCCAAAAGATTTAGGTAGGAGGTTGTCTGCTTTTGAAGGGGAATTTTCCCTTTTGACCTCTTTGGTGTCTATTACACTGTATTCTGGGATAGACCTACCTCTGTGGAATCACCACATGGCCACCCTTAATCAGTAGCAGTCTGTTGGGGCCAGCTGCTTTCTCAGCACTAGGAGTGGCATAGGAGCCAGGCTTAATCAGGCAGAGGGTTCTTTCTCCTAGGTGAGGAGATTCTTTCTAGGATAGGCACGTAACCCGAACCAGACCATGGATTCCCAGATTTTGTTGGAAGTTTCAGGAAAGAGAATCTCCTTCTGTTTTCTTTGAAGATGGTGGGGTACAGATGTGGGGTGGGGAGCACTCCTGGGAGGTCACCACGCAGAGAAACCAAGAAACGAAGCTGAGATAGAAATTCCTGATGAGAAGTTTGAACACCTGGATCCAACCATACATGAAACCACATACCATCAACTCGCTAACGCCCGCCCCCACCCCACCACCACCGCCGCCACACTCCTCTTTTTTTCCTTAAAGCACTTTGAGGTGGATTTCATGACTTACCATCAAAAAGATAATCTTTCTTTCCTGAACTGTTGAACAAGAGAGATTTTACGGCTTACCCTGGAAATGTAGTAAATGGTCCCCATAGAGTCATTTTGGTCAAGAATTCTTAATTGTGTATGATTTAAATTTCTTTTTCTGACAGTCTCTCTGTAATGTAAATGACAAACCAACCCTACTTGCCTTCTCCCCAAATCTAAAAATCCCCAAACCCAGGAACAAAATTCTAATTAGTCTACTCTTTCTAAAGACACCTTCATCTACTTGAACATCAATTTTCAGTGGTCCCTTCAATCTTCTCTTTAAATATTGTCTTTATTATGCAAATTTAAAAATGATTTACCTATAGATACGTACAGTAAGTGTCAACCCTAGAGAGCCATGAAAAATGTCATAGCGGCGATCTCACAAGCATATCTTGAAGGCTTTCTGGTGGGTTCATCCTAGCTTCTCGTCCGGAAAGACAAAGATGGATAGGGAGCCACATGGTGGCTGTTCACTGGCCCCAGGAAAGGCCCTGCTGGTTTCTCCTCCTGAAACCACTTCCATAGGCAGAGACAGGTAACTGCAGTTACCCTGTGACTGGAGGAGATGCGAAAGATTCCAGTAGAGCCAGCCCAGTGTAAACCCAGATCTTTCTCTGTGAAGTCACCTTTGCTCCTTATCAGAGACCATGGGGCTGCTGCTTTCTTACCCCTCTCTCTCTCCTGCTCTCACCTTTCTCCTCCCATCCCCGGGATGGAGAAGCCATAACGAGCACCCATGTGGCTCGCATTTTCTTCTCCTCACACCCTTTTCCCATAGCTCTGTCTGATTCTGAAAGCAACTGTGCCAATGAAGACGTAGGAAGAAAAGAAATATGATTTCTAAGTCACTTGGCCTGTTGACATATATGGTGGGAGTTAGGGAAGTCAGTGTGCGGCTTCTCTACCATCCCAGGCACTGCAGTCAAACAAATCAATTCAGCCTTCAGAGGGGCATCCATTGCCTTGTGATTATGTTTGTGTAAAGTCTTGGGGTCTTTGATCAAAGAATGGCATTTCAGTCCAGGCCCTAATCCTCACTGCCTTAAGATGTTTAAATGGGTTTTAAAAAAAAGTTGATAACAGCTGGGATTTAAATTTGCCTTTGCCCAGCTTTTGTTTAGAAAGGCCTTCTATTATCCGTGGCTTCCCTTTTTGAGGCAAAGATGGATCGTTGGGTAAACCAAAAAGGGAAAGAGGATATGGGAGGAAATGGGCGGGGACTCTGAATTAATCTTCTGAGGAAGAATGTTTGATCAGCAGGGAGGAGGGGATGAAAACCTCTGATGCTGACAGCAGGCACCTTTCTGACGAGGGTGTGATTGGCACCTTTGAAGCTTCAGTCGGGAGCCAGTGTCCAGTGGGTCAGAGCTTCCTCTGTCTGTGGGTGGTGGAGGTAATAATGAGGCAACTGGAAGGATTAATTGCAGACAAGCAGCAGGATTACGAGGAGGGCTTCTCAGCTCCAAAAGGAACAGTTCGAGGAAAGCCTCTGATCTGTCAGCCTTAGAGGAAATTAGTGGGAGCAGACTCGAGCAGGCTTTAAAAAAGGCATTTAGGATATTAAAGCGAAATGTGAAGAGGATATTAAAATAGGGCAAAAGGGCAAGGAGCGCTGATCTCGAAAGGAAGGTGTCTCCCTCTTCTACCAGGAATTTCTAAGGTTTGCCCAGATTTCACAGACACCTTCTTTTTAGGGTCCAGCAGAGTGATTTTACTTGCATTGCAACAAGTTAGGGAAGGGTCAGACTGGAATTGAGGTGGCAATGAAGGTCCTGTGCAAAACTTGTGTGCTCTCCACCCTGTGGCAGTTTCAGAAGCTCCTGAAACCAAGGCTCCTGGTATAATTTTACAACAAGCCAGCGCATTACTGACATCCTATCTGCGTTAGCTATCTATTGTATATTTTACTTCTTACCCTTCTGGTTCAAGTCGGGATGCTGCCAATAAATCCCGTGTTACCATTAAAGAGGCCATTCATCACGCTTCCTAATGTGATTAATCAAGATACACCACAGTACCCTTAAAATGAGATCATTTTGATAAATCATGTATGACATGAAAAGACTTTATTCCTTTTAAGTGCAATTTAGACTGTAATTTTTTTCCTCATTTATGATTCATGGGAGAAACATGGATAAAATTCTCTTGCATAGTTACACCTTATCTACAGCAATAACTCAAAACTGCTTTTAGATGAAAATTCAGGGTCTTATTCACCAAAGCTGAATGCCAGCTCATTATTTTCTGGCGTTCAGTAGTCCAAAAATAATGTCTCCACATTAAGCGGCATTCTCAAAAAAGTTAGAATTGGCCAGGCACCAGGCACATCAATTATACTCCATCATCCTTAATAAGGAAGAAATATCAGATGTCCCTTTGGAGGTTTTTTGAATCAGTAATGCTCAGCCTTTACCTCCCCAATTTAGAATGATTGGGAAACAAAAATGGTGGTAACCAAAAAGTATGGGAATTTCAGGGCCTTTATATGATTCTTTTCTCCTATTGCATAAGTCTCAAAAGAGGTATCTTTTCCCCTCCCATGTGGTTCATGCTTCCTTTTCCGTTCCCCTTTTCTCATTTCACAAAGGAAACTACCATTTTGTTAGGTCTGAGTTTTGTTTCTAAGCTGCTGTATCTGTGATGCAGGCTTTCCCCTCACAGCTGTCACAATAATTTGGGAAACGATATTCATAACCTCCAATAGAAAAATAATTTGAAAATGTGCCTTCTGGTGAGATCCATCAAGTTTAAGGTCACATTTTTGGTTTAAAGGGAGACACTGATGCTATTCATTAAACTGAAAAATGGCTTGTTTTCCACTAATATTGAAATAAACTCTGGGTGGATGTTAAGTCATGCTGGCATGCACTCATATTGAAAGCAAAAGGAAAACACAGATATATTTAATTTGGACATGTAAAGTCAACAGAGTTTTAGGTCTTTTATGAGACACGGAATCAGGAAGATTGGCTGAAACAAATGTGAACAATTAGAAGTTCATTTGCCTCTTGCAAAGAAAGAGAGCATTTAAAAGTGGGATTCAGGCCGGGCGCGGTGGCTCAAGCCTGTAATCCCAGCACTTTGGGAGGCCGAGGCGGGTGGATCACGAGGTCAAGAGATCGAGACCATCCTGGTCAACA
>NW_016107326.1:7075910-7107181 GCF_001604975.1 Cebus imitator
AAAAAAAAAAAAAGTGGGATTCAGTGTCTTAAGAATTACAGACCCACTTGGATTTTTTTCAACCACTGGTACCCATGAATAAAGACTTGATCAACATGGAATTTGTTTCCCTGCTGTTATTGGAGATTCATTTGGCTTTTAGCTCAAAAGCCAGTATTTGACTCTGTTTTTAAGTAACCCAGGAATGCACATATCCTATCCATGTCCACGTAACATAAATGAATCAAAACTCAAATTTGAGTTATCATATTTATGCTGATGCTCTGTACTTTAATCAGAAAGAAACTGACATAAACCAAAGTTTCCTTGCATATTATTCACATTAAAATGAAATTTCCTGTGCTTTTAATTTTATCTAGTAAAAAGAGTCAATTAAGAATCCAAGGCCATTAAGGCTACACTTGCCTAGTTTAGGTTTCCATTTCACATTTATGACTTTCTATTTTCGTGAATAAAGATCTGTAAATTTGAAAAATATGCATGTATCTCATTAAAAAAGTTTCCCAGCTCTAACAACGCTCAGCAAATCTCCAAAGAATGCAAGTTTAAAACATAAATGTTTTAAGGCCCCATAAAATTGGCAGTAAATATTTTCCCCCTTTAATACCACGTTCATTTCATTCCAATTTACTACCTCGATTATATTTTCTGAAGCAGCTTTTAATACAATACATGATTATTTCATATGGGGTTGGGTAGGTCGCCTCATTAAGCCTGCAAAGATCAGGCCTCTTATGATCCCCACAAATATACTTGCATTTATTCTTAATTAAAATGGCCCTCTTAAATTGTCTCAAGTTTATTACTATAAATAACAAGCTAAGCAAAATAGCCACAGTTGAAAAGTTAGCAGGGCAAGATGACCAGGTCCCCAAACCTCACACAGAGCCAACTATGGTATGTGTGCAGTGGTACCCTGCCACCTGTTGGTTCTGCTTACACATAACAGGGTGTTGATCTCCCTCACCGTGGTGCCCTAACCCTCTCTGACCCCTATCCCTAGTTCATCATCCCTGAGAGAAAAAAAAAGGCCTTTGGGAATCCCAGGCCTCCTGCTTCCCCCCATCATCATTCATTTCTGTGGCCACATGTTTCTCTGGCTAATGCTAAAAATTTATGGCTGAACACATTAAGGGCAGTGCAAGTCCTTCCCTACTTCTGGATGATTTCAGAGTTTCCTGTCGTGAGGAAATCCAAGCAGATGTGTCCTCAGCAGATTGTATGTGACAGTGTCTGCTTATATCTCAGGAATCTGAGGCATGATGGATAAACTGTCAGTTTTGAAGGATGATGTTTTCTCCATATTTCCATTATGAACTGGGCTGTCATCTCCTAATAAATTTCCTGCATTGGTATCAATTTATTTTTACAAGCAGAGGGTCTGATGTATTTGGGAAAAGCACTGACAGCAGATCTGGCCTAGCTTGACAGAGCTGGCTTCACTTCATTTTGGAAAACTACTTTGGTTCCAAGGACAGAACTTGACCTATAGCCCTTGAGATTTAAAAAAAAAAAAAAAAAAAACAACCCTCCATGAGAGGAAAAGAGACACATGAGGCAAGTTTCTTCTTTTAAGCCAAAATAAATCAAGCCTTTAGGACTACCATGACATAATATTATTTCTAAGACAGTCCTACAAACCCAGTTGAGATATGCCACGTGTAGCATTCTCATCTGGGTTAGATGAGACCATCTAAATACTGTTAGACCATCACAATAATGTAATGAATTGATGGATGAATTTGGATTACAATGAGGCTAAGGCTTACACCAGAAGGAATCTCAGTAGTGCTTTTCTGCTTGACAAGTGAGAAGCAAAGTTAATTCATATAATGAATATTTAATTATGAAGTATGGGCATGTCTCTGTCATGGCTACTCTGAAGGGTACAAAAAGCCATACAACATTAGCCTTACCTCTCAAGAAACTTAAAGTCTAGTTGAAGAGGTAAAATGTTAAACAAAATAGGAGTGAAGTAAGAATAAATAATAGCTAACATCCGTGAACAGTGGCTAAGGTGGTTGTCTCTGACTTTATTTAACATTAACCTTTACTGTGAAGGGAGTCAGCTTGTAATTGTCAAGACAGTGGCAACTGGAGGCAAGCTGCCCGGGTTTGTGTCCCAGCTCTGCCAAGTAGCAGTTACTTAAGAACCTAAATGAGAGCTTGGTCAAGGGACTTAATTTCTCTGGTCCTCAGCTTCCTCATCTGTAAAACAGAGCGTAACTCCTTCATGAAACTTGTGAAGTTTGAATAAATGAATACATGGAAAGTGTTTAACACAGTTCCAGGCACAAAGTAAGCACCAATAAGTGTTAGCAATTTTAACTCTCATTATCGTGATTGTGACTATTACTACCATTATCACTTTTACTCAAAATGTGGCTTAAAGAGTTTAAATAAATTGCCCAAGATGGAGCCTGGCTCTAAATCTTGTCAATAAGGCATCAAAGCACAGAAAACAGAGAGGAAAACAGTATACAAATTGTGAATAAGTGAAGAACAGGATCCTTGAAACTTAGTTTTTTTTCCTTACTGTTATTTCCATTCCTAGACTATAAAATAGCCCTTTTGTCCATAGGCTGAAACATACTTTAGAAGCTACTTGAAAAGTGCTCTATATACTGGTATACTGGTTAAGTTCTTAACAGCCAAGTCTTTGCGGGAAAATGTGTGTGTGTGTGTGTGTGTGTGTGTGTGTGTGTGTGTACACATATATAATTTATTGCATTTGTTATATAAACATTGTACAGAACACAATTAAAAACAAAAATTGAATATAGAACACTCTTTATAAAAAACTCCATGCAATCACTTAATTGTCACAGATAATTTCAATGATTTTAGCCAAACTCTTGCATCTTATATCCGTGGCTGCAACTGATGAACAAGTATAGTTCCAACTGGAATGCTGGTTGATATTTCTTTATCTTAATGAGTATGTCAGAAATTTACTCACTCATTTGTTAGTGACATAAGCAACTAGTTTGCTGAACTGGATGATACTTTTTGAATGCTGGAAGAATACTTTTTCAATTTTTTGTGCTATTGACAGTGCCTTGAAATACCCAACAAATCAGCTTCTCAAAGAATTAAGAAAAGCTGATTAAATGAGAAGGAATATACTAATAGCATGGGTAATTTTTGTAAAGGCAGAACATCCTGTCTATAAGTAAGCAATTATATTTAGCCAAAGAAGTATGGAGGACAAATTACTATTTTGCTACCATTAGGCTACAACACATCGTTTTTTAAGAGATGGAATTTTGTCCTGTTGCCCATGGTCAGACTCCAAATTCTGTACTCAAGGGTCTGCCTTGGCCTCCCAAATTGCTAGGATTACAGTTGTGAGCCATTGTGCCTGGTCACACAACATCTTTTTAGGTTCTATCTACAACATTAACGTTTACTCCATCACTTTAAGTTTAGCAAATCAGCATAACAATAAATTGAACTCTAACTTGTAGCATTTGCCAGTTTCTGCTGCAAATACTCCCACAGTGGCCAATGTCCAGCTACAAAGTGCCATCGCCGAAAAGTTGGAAAGTAATCGCACATCATTATATAGTATTTTTATCATATGAATACAGTAGACTCAATTTCCAGAGCATAAATAATGGTAAAATTTTGTAAAACAATTTGGAAGTGGGGAGTCAGGTTAAATACTACCTTTGCTTTTAAGGTAATTTATTCCATTTTAAATATGTGTAATTTTAAATAATACCTGTGTTTAACAACTGACCAAAGTTCCCAAAACCTTAATAATTAGTTCTTGTAAGCCAGTACAGGTTCACACTAGCACACCACTGGTTATTTGAATCTGAAAGGCCAAAGAGATCTGAAATGCCAGTTTGTCTACATTGCACAGATAATTCGTTCATGGATTATTAAATAAGCTGATAGTTTTATTTACTTAGCAGGCCAAAGAACATGTTGCATATTAACATGAATTGATTCATATCCCACTACCAATATATTACCTAACTTTGTATGTGCACTAAATAAGCGTAGCCAGGGTTAGTAGGAGCCGGGAACAGACAAGAGCCCCACCCCCTACCCAGTTGGCGGGGTGGGAGCCGGCGCTCCTGGATGCAGCTGCAGCCTGCGGGCTCGGAAGTGCTACCTGTGGCTCCTGGCGCCCGCTCCAGTGCAGAGCAAAGTTGTGGCCAACCCTGGGTGCTATCGTGACCCAGCTGGGTTTGCCTGCACTCAGGGCGGCCCTGACACACCAGCCCCCTGCTGCCTTGGCCCCTTCTAGACTTTGGGCGCCAGTGAGCATAGGAGGCAGCCCAGGGTGTGCTGAAGGCAGCTCCGGGTAGGCCTGCAGGCGCTCCTCGACATGAACAGCGTGGGCAACGTGGATGGCATGTTGATGGCCGAAGGCAGGCAGGTTCCTGGGTGGATAGGGGTGGGTTCTCAGTGAAACCCCACCTTCAAGCCAAGGATGCCCGAAGCCCCCGGGGTGGGCTGCCAGTTCCAGGTGGAGAGTATGCCTGGAGTGAGAATTTATGGTGCTTTCTTTGGCCTGCCTACGGATGTCCATGAACCAATCCCCACTCACTTCCCCCCTTTTGAACCCATAAACATCTGCCAAACTCTATGGCCTGCCTGCAGAAAGGAGCTAGCTACACACTATGGGTCTCCTCTTTGTGGAAGCTGGACGCTGCTCGGGGTGACCTGCCTGCAGAAAGGGGCTACCCACTTTGGGTCTTCTGAGAGCTGTTGTGTTGCTCAGTGAAGCTCCTCTTTGCATTGTTCATGCTCATTGTCCACGTGCCCCATTCTTCCTGGATGTGGGACAAGAACTCAGGATCCGCCAAATGGCGGGACTAAAAGAGCTGTAACGCAGCGTTGAAACACGCCTTTCCACATGCCACATTGCAGGTAACGATAAAGAGAGAAAAGCTGCGGCCCTTCAGCAAGCACAGACCTAGGGATCTCGGACCTATGTCGCTCTCTTTAGGGCTCTGTGGTTCCTGGAGTTTCCAAGCTTCCAGGCACCACAGCATTCTCTGGTGCCCACAGTGGAAGCCACTTGCAGTACGCCCCGTCCAGCTGCAGCCCCGCTTGGAGCCGGTGCCTGTACCGGCACTTGGAGCTGCCTGCCCCACCACAGCCAGCACACCTGGCCGTGAGTGGGGCTGAACCCCTCGCTCGCTCACATACCACTCACCACTCCATGCCCGGCTCACCCTTGGCAGATGTGGGATCTGGGCTGGTAGTGCCAGCCGAGCGTATCATGCTGGGCCAAGTGGGTGGAAGGAGCCCAGCGAGCCTGAGCGAAACTGAGGCAAAGGTGCCACCAGCCACAAAGGGTTCTGACTGGAAAAGTGACACCCTAAGGATCCGGTGACACTTGCATTATAATATGGCTATTAAGAGGGTTAAATCAAACAATGCTTATAAAATGCCTGCATATAATTCTCAAGAAATGTACACACATTCACCTTATGTGGAGGTTATAACGCATTACATTCTGATTATGATTATGTCTGATTTGTGTCCTATGTTCTAACATAGGACACAAATGAAATCCTCAGCAAGAATTAATTAGCAAACTATTTGTGCTCCATCATACTTCTTTGGATAAAGAAAATTGTTTATTTACAGATGGGATGTTCTCCCCGTATTACAATTACCTATTAGTAAAATTAGTAAATTTACTAATGCTGTTAGTAAATTTCTTTTCATCTGATAATCTTTTCTCAATACTTTGAGAAGTTGCTTTGTTAGGTGCTGTAAGGCATTCACTGCCAAATTAGGTCTGGCCTCTAAAATCTTAAAGTTTACAGTTCTCTGAAAGGGACAAGTGCCCAGTGGACATCGAAGCAGGGGAGAATAGAGTAATGGCCAGGAGGAGAGCGTCATGAAAACATGAGGATACCAGTGCAGAGAGAGTGTGGGGCTAGGGAAACAGTCTGGGCTTTAGGAGTCAGGCTGACTTGGTTTCTGACCTTACTCTGCAGTTTAGAACTGGACAGTCTTGGACATATTACTGATCTTATTCTAAGTCTCGGTTTTTTTCATTTTTCAAATGAGAGGACTATAGGACATATCTCATACATTGGATAAGCATTAGCATTTACCATATAGTCAAGAAATATTAAATCCTGTCGCAGACTTTGCCTCCTTTCTTTTTGATCTCCTTCTTTTTCCTCAACTCCAATTTTTCCTCCCTTCTCTTTTTCCATTTCTCCTCAATCTCTGATAGGACAGATTGAAAAATATCTGAGGAACTAGATATTATTTCATATCAGCCATTATGTATGAGTAGTGTTTTAATTTGTAAATATTATAAGTTATAAGAAGTAACGGTATATTAAATAAAGTTTACAACTCCAAGCACCCTTGATCACATTGCTAGCAAAAATTTATTTTTGAGATGGAATCTCTCTCTGTCACCCAGGCTGGAGTGCAATGGCATGATCTTGGCTCATCCAACCTCTGCCTCCTGGGTTCAAGCAATTCTCCTGTCTCAGCCTCCCGAGTAGCCGGGATTACTAAAATACAAAAATGAGCCAGGTGCCCACCACCACACCTGGCTAATTTTTGATTTTTTAGTAGAAATGAGGTTTCACTGTATTAGGTGGTTTTCAAACTCCTGACCTCAGGTGATCTGCCTACCTTGGTCTCCCAAAGTGCTGGGATTACAGGCATGAGTCACTGTGCCTGGACCAAAAATCTTTTGATCTTTACTTAGTAACTTCTACCTGTTCCAAATTTTATATCGTTAAAAACCATAACCTATATACTATTTTAATGTTTACTGTGTTCGCTTAATATTATGTAATAAGTATCTTTGCATATTTCTTTCTCCTGTGTACTTAGAGTTATATTAGTTTATCACGAAAAATTATGATCTTTTCCATAATGTCCAATATTTAGATGGTTTTATTTTTTCTTCTGTTATATAAGTGTCTGCTAAAAATATTTTGGAACCACTGCTCTAGATGATTTGTAAGATCTTTAACAACTCTTACGCTGTGTGAGTGGATTAGTTATGTAATAGCCCACACAATGCCCAAGCCACAGCCCTTCCTTTCTTTTTCCCTTTCCTAGTTCTCCTCCTCCCTCCCGCCTTTTGCTTTACCCTTCCCTGCCTTTCATAAATATTTGCGAACTACTACTCTGGGCCAGATGCCACGGTAGGCCCTGGCAGAACTGGGTCCCCTGTAGATCAGATAGAAACAAATGGGAAGCTCCAGCCCATCGCCTTCAGAATGCTTTCCTATTCCAGAGAGGCTTTTGACCCTGTCCTCTTCTCACCTGCTTCCGCTATGACCAGCTTCTCACTTGAATTACCCTTCACCTCTCTCACTCAGCTTCATCCTCAGCATTTGCCCAGACTCTGACCTTTTCTCCTTTGGGATCTTTTCTTGGTCTGTTGGTTCCAGACTCAGCCTCATCCCTACTTTGTGTTTTATTTCCTCCCGTTTTCTTGGCTGCTGGCTCTAGACAGGATGTGGCTGTTCCTGCTTTCAAACCTGTTATTCAGACTTAATCTGTGTGTCAGTGACACCTTCTCTCCAGCTTTCTGGCTTTACCAAAAGGCATGTACCTTAATCTGCGAGAGGGCTGGGAAGCTTCAGCCTTCTAGCTGGTTCTTTGGTTTCTCTAACTTAATCCTCCAGAATATGGCAAGTCTTTGCTTTCTGATTCTGGCAACTTGGCCCACGCTTTCATGTTGAATTACAATCATGGTATGTAGCTTTATCTTTGACTTTAAAATGTTTTGCTCATTCAATCATCATGCATTGACTTCCTCCTGTATTTCTGACAGTATGTTGGGCACAGCGTTAATCATATAATTAATTCCAGAAATTTAATAAAGTTAATCCCCAAAGTGCTCTGTTAGTATGAATGAGAAATGAGTAAGTACGTAACTACTGTTACATGCGTGTAGATGTCATAATCAAGGTCAGAGACAGCATTCTGTGATGATGCAGAATATGGGATTGTGAGAGACACGCTGAGTCGGTGGTTCTTCATGACCAGTATTAATCATAGTATGATTTTTTTTTATGAGCCAGGAATGCAACCGATGTTCTCTTTTTATTTTTCTTGGTTTTCTCAGCAAAGGGCCTGGCATATAGTAGGTGGTTATTAAATACTTGATAACTAAATGAGTGATGCTTTTTCTTATGAGAGAAAATAAATGTTTTTAGAAGAGTCAGCTTTATTCCATGGTTTCAGGGAATGAATTGTGATGAAAAGTGAAGATTGCTTTTGCTTGAAAGAGGCTGACATATTTCCCAGGCCCGGGATCACTTTCTGTGGTGTATGATTTAAGGGTGAGTGAACATGCCAGAGCGCTCCACTTGAGCTGAGTGATGGGGAATGAGTTGTGGAGCTGTGGTCTTAGATGGTATTTTGTGAAAAATAGTAGGAGATTTATGGCTATTAAACAACTTCGTAGCTGCCCCCTTCTTGTTTCAAAGTCTGCCAAATCTCTCCTCCTGTGGTCTGTATCATGTTCTTTCAGTGTATCCATAACATTCAGAAATATCCACCGGACTGCAGTTTTTCATTGAATGAACCCATTGGAAAGGGGCTTGAATTTTACACATTTATCAGTTTCTGTAATCACCAAGTGAAACTCTCACTTTGCAAGTCTGTTGCAGAATACGCTGTGCGTGCGTTGAATCTTTTCCAAGGAGGTTGCCAAGTTCCACCTTCCTTCCTTCCATTATGGAAATTGCAGAGTGCAGTATATTAGTGGCTATTACCTTTATTGATGTGGGTTTTAAAAATTATTAGTAACTCTTTGATTGTGAGCAGGAGAAGAATCAAGTAACCTTCAGAATGCTTTGATGTATCTTCAGCAGAAGGACTTGTAAGGCCAGAATGAGTATTTCAAGACTTGGGGGGAAGGGGATATATATTTACCATCATCTGCTTTTACCTATTCTAGAGCTCACTCTCAGTAGCTCTAGAAGAAACAGAAATGGGGTAGTTCACTACAAAAAGCCAATCAGAGATGACATTAATCTATGTTGTACAAATACTAGAGAATTGTTTAAGGAAATTTTCTCTCATTATGGGTTCATGTCAATATTAGGACTGCATGGATTAGCAAAGAAATAGGGCCTTTTGGTGTTTTAAAAAAATTTCAAGCTTAGGTCTGAGAAGTTTCAAAAATGTAGAAAAGTTTGAAAAGTAATGAATACGTGCAGAGATCATCGAGAATTTGTGGTTGTTAATATTTTGACATTTAAGTCTTCTTTAAATGAAAGAAAGAGCATCATATGTAAAGCTGAAGTTCTCTTCTCCCCATATCCCACCAGCCCCAGACTACTACACTGCCCTTTGGCTGAAGCAACTGTTTTAATGAATTTAGTGTATATTTTTTAAATAATCTTTAGATGTTTCTATACATACATGAGATCAATAAACTTTATATTTCCATAAATGTTATGTTTATCATTTTGCAACTTGCATTTTCACTCTGTATTACATTTTTAGATCTATTCAAAGTGGGATATAGAAATTAGGTTTGTTTCTCTTAAATACTGCATATTATTATTCTATCTTATTGATATACAACATTTTATTTTTCTCATCGATAGACATTTGAGTTAATTCCAATTTCTTCTAAATAATGCTGCAATAAACAGTTTTATGTCTCAACTTGCAGGCCTGTGTAAGATTTTCCAAAGAATTACATATTTTAAGTGAAATTGCTGCACCTATTTTCAATTTTATTAGATATTGCTAAATGACGATTCAAAGTAGTTGAACCAGTGTACATTCCCACTAGCAAGGAATGAGACGATAACATCTTTTTCCTTTGTTCTCACTAGTACGTGCTATTATGAGACTTAAAATTTGCCAGTATGATGAGTGGAAAAATCATATCTTGTTTTAATTTGTATTGCCCTTTATCCTAGGAAATTTCAGCAACTTCTCTTATGTTTATTGACTGTTCAGGTTTTCTCATCTTTGAATTTCCAGACATTTCCTTTGTCTGTTTTTCTATTATATTTTCTATTGATTTAAAGACATTCTTTTTTATTTTGGATACTAATTATTTATTGTAGATATGCAAATATTTCCTAGCAGGAGAATTTAAAAATTAAAATGTAAAACTCTAATTCCTTGCCATAGGCATTTAGAAAAGATAGCAAGGGCCAGGTGCAGTGGCTCATGCTTGTGATCCCAATACTTTTGGAGGCTGAGGCAGGTGGATCACCTGAGACCAGGAGTTCGAGACCAGCTTCGGCAACATGGTAAAACCCCATTTCTACTAAAAATGCAAAAATTAGCTGGACGTGGTGGCACGTGCCTGTAATCCCAGCTACTCGGGAGGCTGAGTCATGTGAATTGCTTGAATAGGGAGGCAGAGGTTGCAGTGAGTTGAGATTGTGCCTCTGCACTCCAGCCTGGCACAGAGTGAGATTCTGTCTCAACAGCAGCAACAACAAATTTGCCAAGGATTCAAAATTGGAGAGTATTTATAGTCCTGAAGATTCAGATTTACTCAAATTTGCTTATTCTCATTTTAGGCATATCTTTTAATCCAGGTAAAAGAAAATATTATTTAAATTTTCCATTACTTCATACTCAATATACGATAGCTATACCGCCTCAGTTTCAAGGTGAGTTCTTTATTCTTTGGAAGATAGAGTACAAATTTAAAACATTTTCTTGTCCACTTATTTCATATGATAATTGTGTCTTTCTGAATCGTGCTTCTAATCCTAAAGTTCAGAGAACCAGTGTGAGCATCACTGTTGACAGGATCACATGGACTTCATTTTAAGAAAAGCCACGTCAAAGAGTTGGTAGTTGGAACCCTGATTTGTAGTTGTTTTCCTAGACATCCAGCCATAGAAGTCCCATCCAAAGGCATAGTTTGCAAAATCATGCTTTCCTAGATTATTTTTCATGATGTGAGTTTATCAACGGACACTGAGCAGGAAAGTAATTAAGTGCTGGTCATAGAATGATGACTGTAAAACAACAGAAGCCACACCATTTTGCTCTACCTGCAATACAAAGCGCAACCAAATATCTCCTTTACGCTTCGCTACAGGATTCTAATGTGTAGCACAGTCAGAGGTGTTTCCTGAAAGGTAGGATTTGTTCCAGTAATTGTAGGAAAAAGCTGTTATCAAATTGTCAACAGCCCAAATCGAGATTAAAAGTTCTAAGAAATATCACAACACAACAAACTAAAACGCATATTGATTTTTTTTTTTTTTTGCAATGAGTTGGAGCAGACATATTGACAACTGTGGCCTGCCATGGAGGAAGTGTGGTAGATCTAGGGAAGATGACTCCTGTACCCTCACTTCATATGTCCTGCCTCAAGCATTAAATAGATGCCATATTTAGGACACTGTCATCATGTTTCATTCATTATATAGAAATTACGGGAGACCTTGAATAAATACCCAATAGAGAGACACTTGGTGACTGTAGTATTTGATTTTTTAATCTAATTTTGGACTCCACGTTCTTGCAATGTGCTAAAAAGTAGAAAAGTCTTACCTACTTCAAAACATGTCTTTCTTGGTGGCCAAACTTTTATTTTTCTGGACCCAATAGCCTTGGATCCAAATTTAAACACCATATATTTGCCTTGGAGCTGGAGTGAAGCAAGCTACCTGAAAACTGTTTCTACCTAGGGACCGAGCTTCTGATTTTGCTCCAGTCACCCTCTTGCCATAAGTCTCCACTGAAAGCCGCTTAGTCAGACGTCGCAAATGTCAGAAATGAAATTTAAAGGGTTTTTCTAGCAAGTAGGTCTAATCTCCTACTTAGTTTGATTCCTGTAATATAGGTAATCTCTTTGGAGAAAAGGCCTCCTTTTAGGAGGGCAAATACATCCCATAGAAGGTATTTCCTATTCCGGAAAGAAAAATGTAGCATTAATGAAATTTACTTTTTCATGAAGCTTGGAAAGATTGTAAGCTTCAGATTTTGATCCTAGCAGATGTTCTTGTTGGGATATTAAAAAAAAAATGCATTTGATTTCAAAATGTTAGTTAAGAGTTGCTTCTTGTTACCGGCAACCACACTGTGAGTGTGGCATACTGGTCATTGTCTCTGAGTTACAGCGGACCCCAAGCTGAAATACTTTCTTCTGGCTTAACTCACAAGCATGTTGGGTTCTGAAGAGTGAGCCTTAGCAGCCTGTGTCATCTCAGACAGAGTTCTATAGTTAAAGAGTGGTCTGCAGACAGCGAAAAAGTATCATCTTAGATGTATCTTATGTTATTTTCTTTTAGGCCTTGGGGTGACAAGTTTGTTGATAACTGCTACATCCCAAATCCAAATTTCAGACTTATTTCTCATTGCTGTTGTTAAACTGAGCCAGAATCACCAATGCACAGCGCAAGACAATTTATATCCTTTCCTATGCTGACTTCATTCTGCCTAGTCTTTCAGGCCAGTGGGCTCAAAGAGGTCAGCCCTGGTTTTCCCCATTTATCCTGGGGGCAGAGCTTAGCGTCTTCACTAGTTAACATAGAAATCTGCCTATATCCAGCATTTACTTTGTGGGAATCACTGGGTAAAGTCCTGATAGAAATCTAGGTCTCTAACTTTTCCTGTCTTCCGCCTCTCTGTTTTTCTTCCTCCTCCTCCTCTCATTTCAGCACATAAACAAACTGCTCTCTTTCCTCAGAGCTGTTCCACATGTACTGAGGCCCCTCAAAGCTTTGGATCTTACCCAACACTTACCAGAATATTATCTCAACAAAAACAACTCTTCCTTCCTAAGAAGTATCTTGGTGAATGAAAATTTCTCCAAGCTCGGATCCCAAGGAGACAGGTCTGGTAAAGGAGGGGTTTGGTATTTGGTTTTGCTTCATGTTGACTTTGCTTTTGTCACACAGGTTTCCAGTGAGGACACTGCCAGCTCCCCTGAGCACCACTACACGCCCTTGCCTTCTGCTTCCAGGGAACTCACCAGTCACCGAGGTTGGAACTCAGCTTTTTATTGCTCTCAGTGGGTGCGGGGAGGGACACTTGGCTGTGCAGAGCTCTGGCCCATTACTGCTGCCTCGGCACTTTAGAAAGAACGCAGTGCTTTTTAAGTCCTTGATGAGAAAACCATACCTGTCACACGCAGTGATTTTAACCCGCATTAAACAGAATTTAGTGGCATTCTACCGGGGAGGCAAATAAATCTATGGTATAATATAATTTTATAATTTTTTTTTTCTTTAAAGAGATTAGAGTACTTTGAGATTACCGAGGAGATGTTAACTTCAGTATTAGTGATGGGGAGAAACTGGGAAACTCACTAGTATTTGTAAAAGCATCATTGTTTGAGAATATAACAATTGACATATGTAATTTCAAAATGAGTGAACTCTACATTATAACTAAAAGGAATTCCAATTTCCCTGGCAACATTGAGAGAATCCATGTGCAGTTTTTTGCTGAATTCTCTTGTTCTCAAAACATGAATTTGGTTTACTCAGTTTTTCCAAAGCCTTGAATGTCTGCTGCCATCTCTAGAGTCTTCAGCTTCAAAAGCAGACAGTACACTGACATGAAATATCACTTGAAAATGTCTTATCCCTAAACTGGCTGTTTGAAATATTGTTTCCCAAAGAAGGAAATTCCACTTACACATATAAAGGGGAAACTGAACAGGGACTATCCCAGCAGTACTGCAGGATGTGCAGGTGGAAGAACAGTCTGAGGAGATGCTCAGAAAGCAGTGAATCTGACCCTCTGAGTCACCATCTGGGCTCTGGGCAAATGGGATACTTGTATTCGGCAGGAAAAGAACAAGAGAGGAGGGCAGGATTTCCGGTGTCTGTGGCTTGGACCTGTGTTGTCTGTTTGGTGTCTGGGCGTCAATAGAACTTTTCTACATTTAAATATGCCTTAATTTTGTGAAAAAATCAATTTTGCTCAAAGTCAGGGAAATAAGCAGCTGCCAACCTGCGATGTTTTAGGAGAATGAACAGGTCACTTTCACTGAATGTCCTTTTGAAGGTCTTGAGCATATTTCCCTTTGGAGACTGTTTTTGGGAATTTCCCTAAAATAACACCACATCTAGATGGAGCAACAAATTAACCCTTAAATTAGCATCATATCCTCATGTGTTTATGTATTCGTATTTGAATAGGGGTTCTTGTATTTGAATAAGGGTAATTTTACTTCATAGTCAATTGAATAAGTTTCATAGAAACCGAAGTCTCAGAAACGTCACAGCCACTTGTAAAGTTTATCTGGCCATGAAATTGAGATTTCACAATGGGGAGATACGATCAGATAAATGATAATCATTAGGAATAGGACAAATATCATCTGTCATTTTTAACAGTAATATAAGGAACCTGAGACTTGAAGAAAGGAAGTATAAAGTAATATAGTTTTAAAGTATTTGCAATAACATTTGGAATATGGAAAAATGCCTAAAATAGTTAGAGTTCACATAAGTGCTATTGGATGACATCAGGGCCTAACATCAATGAGAAAAATGTAAAAATGTTATTTAAAGGGAGCCAACAACAGATGTCTCAGTTTTACTGAAGAAAATCCCTACACGTTTGACACATTGGTTGCCCTATCAGTGCTGACGTGGTTGTTGAGAAAAGCAAGTCCTCATCATAAAATGATGTTCTTTGGGCTGATGGCCATAAGGAGACCAATAAAGAGAGGACCAAAGAAGTTCATCAAAGCTGGATTATTGTTGGACTGATGTACGTAGGAGAAAGGTGAGACTCATATATTTACACTTGGCATAAACCAATTTGGCTTGAAGCAACTTGGCTTTCTCCAAATGGGAAAGCCATTATTTTTGGCACTAAAATGAAACCACTTAAGACTATCTCATTTTTTAAAAAGTATTTAAGGTAATTATTTCAAGTTTCTGATCATATAAATCATGAAACTATTTGTCATTTGTTAATACCTTCATGCAAACAACTTGCAAACATTTATGCACAAGAGGGCCTTTCACGGTGTGAGGACAAATCACCTTAATTCTTTCACCGCAGAAATCCTCCATGGTGTCTGAAACTTTTGTCTATAAAATCCTCACTGGAAGTTCTATTTGCAAATAATTTTTTATTCATCCAGTTCCCAATCTCTTTTTCTTCCGCACCAACAACTACAAAAACTGGCGGGCAGTAGTTCATGTGCAAATTGCTATTTTTCTGGACATGCCATTTTCCCTTTACTTGTCCTTTTATGTAACTTCCAATGTCGAGTATGATAGGCCCAAGATTCGTGTCCTAGAAACTGTAGATTCAAATGCAAAGGAAGTCCAGTCTTAGAATACTGATCAGGAGACCTGGGACTCAATTTTTCCATCTGTAACTTGTAGATAATCCGCACACCACAGGAATTAGTAACGTGCAGCGCTTTGCTTCCTCCATGAAGCTTTTACTGACCTGAGTTAGGTTGATTTTCTTCTTTCTATAGGTATTAATGATATTTGTTTCTATCTTCTTAAAGCAGTTGTTCATATTCTGCTTTGTGTGATAGAGGTCAGGCTATGTGTGCCTTAAACTCCTCACAAATGAATACTGCCTGAGAGGCAGCAGTAAGTCCAGTTCATCATCATTTTGTTTTTCTTTTTTGAGACAGAGTCTCGTCCTGTCACTCAGGTTGGAGTGCAATGGCGCAATCTCAGCTCACTGCAAACCCTGCCTTCGGGGTTCAAGTTATTCTCCTGCCTCAGCCTCCCAAGTAGCTGGGACTACAGGCGTGCACCACCTTGCCCAGCTAATTTTTATATTTTTTTAGTAGAGACGGGGTTTCACCATGTTGGCCAGGATGGTCTTGATCTCTTAACCTCGTGATCCGCCCACCTCAGCTTCCCAAAGTGCTGGAATTACAGGTGTGAGACACCACGCCCAGCCTCATCTTCTTTTTGACATCACTGACTCTATTCTTCAGGCATCAGCTTAAATATCATAACTCCAAAGGAAACTCCTCTGATCCCCCTACACTGTTATATTAGGCCAGTGTTCCCAGTTCAGGGACTATCTTCCTAGATAGGCCATAAGCTGTTGTGAAGAGTGGATGAGAGTACATATGTTCACCACTTTATCTGCAATGCCTGGCACAGGACCTCCTAGCTAAATGAAGCTCCATATATATGTTTTAGTAAAAGCTGAGTAATAGAAACCCAGGGGAAGGGTGAGTAACTTACCTTTGCAAGGTAACTTGATTGCAGACGAGAAAGAAGACCCTGCTTCCTTTGGGGGTGGACACACTAAAGGGAAAGGTCTAGCTTTGTGGACCTCAGAACTCAATTCTGTTGCTTTCATAAACCCAGACCATCAGGGATGGATGTCATATGTGTAGATTAATTGCCAGAGAACATTTTGTCACAAAGCCTAACTTCTAAATAGTTGATTATTTTAATGTTTCAAGCACCGGTGGTTTGATGGTAAGGAAGGGAATGGGATCAATTGAAGTAACTGATGGAATTATTTTACTAGAACAGAAACTCTCAAGGAAGGGGTCAGACTCTCAGTAAGATATGGATTGTGGTACACACATGGATTTAGAATGGTCCACCTGAATTCTCTCTGAGAACACTGCCCTGGGTTGAAGCATATCTTTGGAATGAGGAGAACGTGGAATGTGTCAGTAATCTCATTTGTTCCCTAGTGGCAATCCACGTATTGTGTCCTTGGGGGTGTTCATGTTATGAGAAGTGCTAAAATATTTGTTGGAGAAATGTCTCTTTAAATATGTTATGAGTACAGGACGTGCCCCAGCATGCCAGATATTGCCATTCTTCATCTGGTAGCTGTTAGAAGAAGAATTCACATCTGTAGAGGACATTGTGTCTTTTGGGGAAAACATTTCTATTTAGAATGTAAATTATATCATCCTCAGGACAACCCTGTAATGTGGGGAGGGCAAATATTATTCTCATTACACAGAGGGAGACATCAAGAATTGCTGGGGACAATGGAGCAACTCAACAACGGGCAAGGGAAACAAATCAAGCCCTGTGCCCTAATTATCAAGTCACCCCTGACCTTTATCCTTCATCCCGTGTGTATGAAGCAAGTGTAGGTAGAGCTAACTGTGGCCTTGAGCTGGAAGGAAGAGGAGAAAATGTAGAGGGAGAGACATGGCCTGGAAATGTTCGTCAATGGGATGAGTTTCCAAAGCCTGTGCTAAGGCTGCCAGGAGCTACGGCATCCTACTTGCCTGCTTCTGTCAAAACAATTGTATTACTCCTGCCCTGCCATTCTTTATTCTTAAATTACAGAACAATAAAATCAGGAGCAGAGAAACTTTGAAAACAAAAAAGGAGAATGCTCCATGTCAGTCTGGATTCAGACAGGGAAAATAGAAGGCACTCAGTGTGTTCCAATTATGAGGAGTTTTATTGGAAGGAATTAGAGGTGGTGCCGCCACCCAGAATCTCAACCTCAGCTCTGAGCTGGTGTTTCTCAGGAGCTTGCTGGAAAGTTCTGTAGATCACAGGAGCACCTGGGCGTCTTTCACTGACTTTCTCTATCTGAAGCACCTGTGCGAGGATTCTCACGCTTACCTGGAGACTGTTGCAGTCATTGTGGTTATCCATGCATTACCCTGTTCCTACTCCTCCCTAGATTTCCAAATCATACTGCAGCACTTCTGTGTGGCCAACTCTAACCTAGGCTGATTCACGGAAGGGGATTCTGGGCTATACAGTTTTTAGTTCTCCCTCTGATCTACAGAGAAAACCTTAAAAGAAAGCAATGGTGGCAATGTTAAAACAGATAATCCCCCACATCTACCATAACCCTGCCTCACCAATAGCTGTCATGTGGAGGATCCCATTTCAACTTGTCTGCATACACATTTTGTGAGATAATTGCAAGCCTAGTGAATGTCCCTGAATTATTTATTTCCTGATGCTTATACTATAGTCTTGAAGATGTGCCATAGTTAGCTTGCCGTATTAAACATTGGTCTTGAAATGTGTAAAAGAAAGAAAGAAAAAAAAAGAGGAAATTTGCTGTGAAACTTTCTTAGAGATAACTTCTCTTCTTTGACTATTGTTGGCAATCTTGTTAATTTTGTCGACACAGTTGTTAGGTACTCATCTTCCTCTCCAACAAGGGGCTTGGTCTATTTGTGTTTGAAATTGATTGCTGGGACTGTCACAAAGTAATTTATACAGCAACTTATCATAATTAGTTATCGTTTGCAGTTTCCTTAATGTGAGTTGCATTTTATGCTTAGCGATTGATTTTTCTGTATATCTCCATGAAGCAGCTCAATGTGTGTCATCCAAAAAAAAAAAAAAAATGGAAAGAAAAACTGTGGGTTTTTCTTTATTATTTAAAACATTTTTAGCCTGAGATATCATAAAATACATTTCCACAGAAGCCATAAATACGGAGTGTTTTGCTTCAGCTCATTAAATCAGCCAAAGCAAAAGTGAATAAAAGGAAATTTAAATGTCTATATGTGAAGAGGTAGCAGTGTAGGCAAAGATGTCTGGGATGGGGAGATGTTGGCCAGAAAAACTTCTTGCCAACAAGCATAATGCTTTCAGGAGGGTTCAAAGGGAAGTTACTTGACTAAACAATTGCTCACAACTTGTTTTCGGCTTATAGGATTTGGAGGTGCAGGGGCGGAATGATGAGATACCTTTCCTCATCCATTATAAGGGTCACAGCCTATAACAAAAGACAGGGTAACAAGAGGAAAGGATAAGAAATTAAAGTTTTCTGAGACGGGGGAGGGGCCTTCAGAAATAAAGGCCAAAAGACCCAGGGAAAACTGTTTTTATGCTTATGTTGATGAAGAATGGACAGCTGTGTAGAAACATGATTAGACAAAGGGTATGATCTAATGGTAATAGATTGAGGAGAAACCCAACAAGGGCCTATCTGTTCACATTCTTCTTGGTCTCTCTATGTAGCATTCCTTCTTCTGGTTATAGAACAGAACCCTCTGGCTCAATTGAAGTAACTGATGGAATTATTTTATAATTCTGGTTATAGAACAGAACCTTCTGGATCTGTTCCTTCTGGTTATATAACAGTAACTTTTGGTTATAGAACATAACCCTCTGGATCAATTGAAGTAACTGATGGAAGATCCCTCTGGAACCAGGGTCTTCAAAGGAGAAGAGATAGTGTGACCTTTCTAGGTTTTATGGCTGGCTTTAGGGGACAGGATTCTAGTTTCAATGACCTGACTTGGGGAAGAGGAATTCTGGTTTCTATAACTGACTTCAGGGGAGAGACAGAGGGAGGGGGCAGGGGGTAAGAGAAGGCCAGAGAGACCTTGCCTCTCAGGCCATTCCAGTGTCTTTAGTTTCAAATCACTCAACGCCAAGGTGCCACAATTTGAGGTATTGTGTTCTGAGCCCTGTCAGAGGAGTATGTCTCTTTTAGCCAACTTTTAGTTTTTCATTTTTAGATTTCCAATATTTTACTATGTCAACCACAGGGAATGTGAAAGCTAAGTTGGTCTGATCATTATAAACAAAATCTACAGAAAACAATAGCAAAGACTCAAGAAAATAGATGCATTTATTTAGGGCAACTTAATGGCTCAGAATAAAGGAATCTTTTTCCTACTGCCTCTTGGTTCTCATTGATCATTTAACAAGATGGGATGGGGCTGGGTGCAGTAGTTCAGGCCTGTAAGCCCAGCACTTTGGTAGGCTGAGGCAGGTGGATCACTTGAGATCAGGAGTTTGAGACCAGCCTGGTCAACATGACAAAACCCCGTCTATACTAAAAATACAAAAATTAGCTGGGTGTGGTGACAGGCAGCTGTAATCCCAGTTACTTGGGAGACTGAGACAGGAGAATCACATGAACCCTAGGAGGTGGAGGTTGCAGTGAGCTGAGATCGTGCCATTGCACTCCAGCCTTGGCAACCAAGTGAGACTCGTCTCAAACAAAACAAACAAAAATGTGGGATGAACAACCTTATGGTTCTGGCAACTTTGCAAGGGAGGTCTCACCTAAGGTCAGACCTTATGACTAAGAAAGCCTGCTTATATATTACCTTCTGTCTTCCAGAATATTTTGATTTGTCTTTCAAGAGAACTAAGCATCAAATAGTTTCTCAAAAAATTGTCACTGAATCATTGAAGGATCATAGAAGCATGACAGATCCAAATTTCCCCCATGGATAATGTATTGAAAAGGAGCAAAAGGAGAGAGAAAGTGAGAAAAGAAAAAATAAAAAACCTCCGCAGATACAAGGACACGTTTTTGTCCAGGGGTCCTGTCAAATAAGAGCACAGCCTTGGCTTGTGTCTTTTAGACTTCTTGCCACCACTGTGCCCTGACTCTGTGGGGGAAGAGTGTGTTGGTTCCTTGTACAGAACTATTATTAGCGTTTGCTAATTATGTAAAATGATTTCCTTTGATGACATTTTCAACAGAACTCATTACTTTAGTTTTCTTTCCTTCGTAATGCTTTTATGGGCTTATAATTTTGGTGGAATTCTTAGGTGCTCAGAGATGCTAAAGTTTCCTTTATTTAATCGAGGTGACTAGTGATTTGACAGTAGTGGTTGACAGGTTTATTTTATCTGCGTGGCAGTGGGAGTCTATTTTCAGTGTGTGCACTCTGTTCCAAAGTAAAAGGACTTTACTAAGTGCTGAATAAATTGTACTTCCCTCTGAATCTAGACCTTGCTGAAATGGTTTAAAAACTCCGGTCTGGGTCATCAAATTCATCTCCCTGCTACTTTGCAGGGTCAATAGCTTCACTCTGTATGGAGCCGGGCTGGGTGGATTGGAATGAAGGGTAGTGCAGATTAAAACTTCCGCATATATATAGATAGATGTGCATGTGTGCACTCGCTGTCTAGGAGGGTGGCAGTGATGGAAGGGCAAGCCAAGTGGAATCTGAAGATGGATGAATCTGTTAGACTATTACCAAGACTGGCATGGAGTTTAGCCAGGAACTTTAAGCAACCTCGTTTCAAGCATTTAAAATCCACAGGGGTCCATTTCCTCTCCCTTTTCTCCGAGCATAATTTTTCATTTGCAGTCTCCGAGATTGCTTTATTTCTATTCTCTGGGCAGAATTGTGGTATACTCATAGACACAGAATGGCTGCGAATCTAGATTTTCTCTCTCAGAAGCAAAGCAAGGAGGGAAAAATGGATTTCACTTTTCCCCTGCCTCTCAAAGAGTAGCAAACCCTGCTTCCGTAAAATGAGAGGTCAGAAAGACAACTCTTCCCCCAACAGACAGTGCCAATAAAAAATGATAGTAAAACCATGCTCCCTTTATCTTTAAAAATGGAAGCCTAGAATGTACAGGGTAGAAGGTTCTAAATGTGCTTATGTTTTAGAGTCCTGGGCTGTTTCCTCCTCCTTTTTATGAGAAAGAAGTATGACATGGTCAGTAAGACAAAGTTTGCTGTGAGCTCAGTCATTCGAGAATCTCTCCAACATGTCTTTATTTAGTACGTACTGTGTACTGAGTGTATTGTTAGGATTTGTGGAGAATTCAGAAATAGGGAATATTGTCTCTATCTTCCAGGAATTTGTGTTTTGATTGAGGAGATCCCAAAAATGAGGTAATACCAACCAACCGAGATATTATATATAACATAAGTAAGAGCTTTATTAGTTGGTAAAAGCTGCAAGTGCTATCCATGTTTAGAAAAGATAGGATGGAATATAGGTGAGACTCTTCAGGCGTGGCTCTTTGGAGGATGTTGGCTTTGAGCTTTGAAGAACCTGTTAAGTGGAGGGCAAAAGAAGAGAATTCCAGAAAGATAAACGGGTAAAGATAAAGCACAAGGGCAAGAACAGGTAGAACTGACAAGAAAAAGGGACCCTGTTTTGAAAAGGTCAGAAATAAGGTTCCTTATATAGGACAGGTCCCTATTAGGGCAGACCTTGCACAGACAGAAAGGTTTATATTTGATTTAAAACCATGCTGTATGATTATTAATCTGTAAGCAGTATGCAGGGGTAACTGGAAAGGAGACAGCCTAGCCTCAAGGAGGCCGTGGTGGAATGGGATTGGAGGGAGATTGTTTCAAGTCTTAGAAGCCTTAGATTTCTGGATAACCAGGTTCTGTGTCCGTAGACTGTGATTCCTCCAAGAGTAGGTTTCTAGCAAAGGTAATTTAGAAAACATCTTGGTAACAGATGGGGAAGCCAGCTGGGGCTAGGGTAGATACTGCCAGTAGAGCAGGAGTCGGGGCCATGCACAGGGAACCTTATGGCCACTATGGGGTTACTGTTTGAGGTTGCTGATGGTTTTGGTCACGGGGGGTCAGGCCTCAGAGAAAATGGACAGTCAGTGTTTTTCCTCTGCATGTTACTCAGAAAATTTCTGATGTTGGCTTTTGAAACTAAAACACAGGGTCCGGGATAACGTTGATATAATCCAGCATTCGATGAACAAGGCCTGGAGTGGCTGGCTGGCTGGAGGTACAGAAAATAAAGGAAGGAATATGAGAAACAGTCTATTGCAAACACAATAGACTGAATGCTGATTATAGTTCAGGTTAGAGAGAAACAGAGGACCAGAAAGCTGTAAGGAAGCCAGCATGGTGTGTGGGAGGCTATAGTCTCTGCCTGTTGCCCCTTTCTGGGTACATCCCAGTCACAGGGTTCTCTCCTACCATTCATGCATGAACTCTAATCTGGCCTGTTAAATGGAAGACCGGTGGAGTTAATGTAGTGGAGCTCGTGGCAGCAGGAACAAACGTACAGAAAGCAGGCAGAGCAGCCACAAACATTTGTTCTCATTCTAGTCTTTGGCTTAAAGATGAGAGCTTCATTCTCTTCAAAACTATTAAGTGCCCAGGGTGTTTTATTTCTGAATCTTGGGCTTCTGGAAGGAGAGTGAGTTGAAGCCAATGCTTTTGGTCTAAATTGTTCTGCCATGAGCTCTGCCCAGTATTAACTTCCCAGTCCCAGTTCTTCTGACTCTTTTTATTTCCCTGTCTCTTGTAGAAAACTTTACCCCTGCCCCAGGATTTTCCTCATGTAGTGATTTTACAACCTTTTTTGGAACAAATAAACAAACATCTGGAATCATGTGGTACATTTAATTAAAAAGTTTGCATTTGGCCAGAAATGGTAAAATCATGAAAAATGGCCTGTCGGTGAGCTCAAGAAGGCCAAATGATGACGTTGTTGGCTGCAAATGGACTGAAATTGAGGGAGGTGAACACCTGCTCAGCTCCGCCTGCTGTCCTCTAGCTTCCTCCTCCAGCCATTAATATTTACTGCAGTTTCTTTATCCATTCTAATGAAATTTTTTGGTTGGGGCTGGTCTGGGGAGAGGGCTGTTACTTTTCCAATAACCTTGGATTTGTTGCGATGTGTGTACTTTATAAAGGGTGTGGTATTGGGCTTTTTGGGCTTTTCATTTCCCTTGCTCAGAATTCCATATGTTTCAGGTCACCGCGGGGTCCTGTTTCTGT
Source organism: Cebus imitator (assembly GCF_001604975.1). NCBI lineage: Eukaryota > Metazoa > Chordata > Mammalia > Primates > Cebidae > Cebus > Cebus imitator. Next base: position 7,099,252 of record NW_016107326.1, read on the forward strand.
TTCTTCAATCAGTCACTCAATGTGGTTTTCATGAGAGCCCCTCACATGTAGAACCCTGTACCAGGGCATGCAGGAGATGCAAAAGAAGCTGTGGGCTCTGCCTTCAGGAGTCCTACAGTCTAATTGGAGACAAGGTCCTATGCATAGAAAGCAGAGGCCAAACTAGACAGAAGAGTGCAGAGAAAGGAGGGATCTGTGAAGAAAGGAAGATTGTGAGGTGGCTTGGACGAAGGTGAGAACTGAGTTGACAGGAACTTTCCCTGGGTGAGTTCCAAGTGTGAAAGAGAATTTAGGGAGAGTCGTGGAGTTCTTGTCTAGTTTCTGCTCATAATCTAAGTGAAAGTGTAGAGGGTTGATAAATTTAAAGCAAGAGTTGGATATGGTTATTCTGCATTTCTGATTAGCTTCTGCCCTGCAAGACATAGCTAGGGTGAAGTAAAATTTAAGTATTGTTTACAAATTAGGATAAAATGTTAAGATGATCTGGCTTTGCAGAGTGTAGTGCTCTCATATGTCTCCCACATGAGGATTTATACAGAAGATGACATTATTCTTAGGACAGAGTGAGTTTTTCTTGTTGTACAGAATTCAAGGGAAGTGGCCAGGGACTGAAAATACAGTGAGAACCATTTAGGTTAGATCCAAGGAAAGTATGAACCCACAGGTATCTGAGACAACTCTCACAATAAATCTAGAAAGATTATTTTGCCAAGATTAAGGATGCACCTGTGACCCAGCCTCAGGAGGTCCTAATGACATGTGCCCAAGGTGGTCTGGGCATGGCATGTTTTTATATGTTTTAAGAAGACATGAAATCAAATACATTAAGAAGACATCAATCAAATACATTTAAGATATACATTGATTTGTTTCAGAAAGGCAGACAACTTGAAGTGGGGCAGGGGGCGGGGATTCCAGGTTATAGGTAGATTTAAAATTTTTCTGATTAGTAATTGGTTGAAAGGGTTATTATCAATAGAAAGGAATATCTGGGTTACTGAAGAGGTTGTGCAAACCAAGGTATTAGGCAGATGGAGGCTACAGGTAGCAAGCTTCAGAGAGAATGGATTGTAAATATTTCTTATCAGGCTTAAGGTCTATGTTGATGTTAAATGCTGGTTGACTTTTCCTGAATTCCAAAAGGGAGAAGGGCATAATGGGGCAGGTCCGACCCACCCCCTGCTTTCCATCATGGCCTGAACCAGTTTTTCAGGTTAACTTTGGAGTGCCCTAGCTAACAGGAGGGAGTCTATTAAGATAGTTCAGGGAACCTTAGAGTTTTATTCTTGATTTACAGAAGGATCAGTATTTTTTTTTTTTTTTGAACTCAGGTGTGGATTGGCAAGGGAGAAAGAGAAATCACCATTCCCCAAAGCCTTTTACTGAAAGACATGCTCATTTGTCTTTGAAGTAGCCTGAAGAAAGTGAAATGAAACTTAAACAATTTTCAAATCCTGACTGGATGTGATCCTGGGTTCTCTACGTCAATGCTAGTTCAGCTTTTTCATAAAATGAAATCAGGGTTTCACCTTGACCCCTCTGGACTTGTGCAAGCACAGGGAGATATAAGATCATGCTGGATGGAGCACAGTTTCAGTGTTGCCAGAGGAGCTCTTAGTCCTCAGCTCTTTATTATTCTTGTGCATCTGTTTCCTTAAATACTCTCTGCAGAAGCATTAGCATGAAAATAAAAGAGTACAGCAACTTGGAATTTTCCATTTGTAGCTTCCTTAGTCTGTGGGGTCAAAGTTCTGTCCTCAGGGATGCTAATGCAAACTCTGTGTGCTGTTCCAGGGCAAATGTTTCTCAACTAAATGACAAGAGGGGGTGGGGAGCCAGGGAAATAATGCAATGCTAATTCCCAAACACAGACTGCCCAGAGGTCCCAATTTAAATTGCTGCTCCCCCAACTCCATTCCCACCCTCCCCCAAAGGAAAAAAAAATATCCTGTGTTGTTAGGACAGACATCTGTGTGAGAGCAATAAAACGGTCTTCTCCCTTGTGGATTAGCTCTTTATTCCTTTATTTATCTTGCTATACCTCATCAGTTTATCCTAAATCAAGGAGAGTCAAAGAGGATAAGATGCAGTCCCTTTTTTGTTTTTGATTAAGGAAACCCATACAATAGTTCTCCTCCACAAATTTCTCAAGAGAGAGCTTTCCTTGTTATGTCTAATTTCTCCTTTTTTTTTTAAATCTGCCTCGTTGGAATCTCTTTGGAACTTTTATTTCATATAATGTTCAAATCATAATGAAACGTCTCCAGAGACAGGTTAGATAGGGCAGTGAATGTTGGCATGTCTGCATGATTCTAAAGCACAGAGGGAACTATGACAGCAGACCGAACATATTCCACAGCCTCCTTTTCTTCTTTCACACTTCTAGAAATTTATTAATTCATTCAAGAGATATCTACAAAGCATGTTCTATGTGTCAAGCCCTGTTCAAAGCATTAGAGATAGATCTGTGCATAAAGTAGGCAAACATTTCTGTCTTCAAAGAGCTTATGTTCTAGTCAGAGAGAGGGTCTACAACTGGAATAGAAGGAGAGAGGACCTGTAAGTAAGATAAAAATAAAAGTGTCACATAGTATATCAGTATTAAGATGAAAACAAAAGCAGGCCAAGGGCATGTGGGAGTGTGTGTTGGTAATTTGAGATCCACTAGCCAGAGAAGTCACCACAGAGATGATGCTGGAGTAAAGATCTGGGGAGGGTGAGGCATGGAGCTCTGACAATGTCTGAGAGAAAAGTGGTCCAGGCTGAGGAAGGAGCAAATGCGATGTCCTGAGGTGAGAGTGTGCTTCTGGCATACATGAAGCACAACCAAGAGGCCAGTGTGGTTGGGGTGAGTCATTTAGGGGGAGAGTGGTAGATGAAGCCAGAACATACCAGGGGCTAGAACATGTAGCCCATTGTTAAATGTTAAACTCAGGAACATTAAAATTTTGAAGGATTTCTTTGAGCGGATGGTGATTCATGAATCGGGCGGCACTAGATGGCACGTGGTTCAGGGCTCCACCAAGGGGTTGTGAGGGGATATTTTTTTATAAGGTGTTTGTAGAAGCCAAGACAAAGAAATTGTTTGATTGGTTAAAGTGGAAAGTCTCAGTGAGAGGTTAATTGGTGGTTTCTTGTTGGTTAAGCTTAAGTTTCATTTTACTGCTTACATTGACTTCAGTTTTGGTTTGCTTATGTAGGAATCCAAAGTGCTGGAGCCATCTCAGCCTAATGGCTTCCTGATAGATTATTTTAACACCGTTTACTGTGACTAAGACAGGAAGCTATTTCAAGGCAGAAGAAATAATAGAAATGCTATTACCCTTCTCCTTATAGAAAGAAAAAAAACAACTCCCAAATGAATAACTAACTGGAAAAGAAAGAAGGAGTACTGTTTTTGATCAGAAACTATAGATTTTCTGCACGATAGATGAAGGATAGGATTGAAGAGGTTAATCACAGCACAAAATAAATCAAACAGAGTTTCAAAATGTAGGACCAAGACCCAGAAAGATGGCATGTACCTATTGGCTCAGATATGCCTGAGGTAGGACTGCTTGATTATAGGAGTTTGAGACTGTAGTGTGGAGTGACTGAGCCTGTGATAGCCTTTGTACTACAGCCTGGGCAGCATAGTGAGACACAATCTCATAAATAAATAAATAAATAAATAAATAATGAATGGATGTAGAATAAACTTCAGGAGTTCTCTAAGCACAGAGAAAGCTACTGGGCGCCTCATAAGAGGCAATAATTTAGGCTTCCTCAGTGGGTACAGACACACAGATCATATTGTCTGTATACTTCTCTCTATCCTTGGTTTAGGCATCAAGCAACAGAGCTATCTCTGAGCCAGAACAGTACGTATGAGTGAGTGGACCAGAAAAACAAGATGCCAAGAATTGGTACAAGTGTAGAAGTCATAAATGAGAATGGACTAAATTAAAAGAGCACTCTCAGATTTGGTTGAAAAAGGATATGTAAAATAAAATACTTTTGCAAGAGGTTCATCTAATAAAATGACATAGAAAGCTTGAAAATATAGGAATTAAAGGACAGAAATACTGGATACCTGCTAACACAAAATCCAGGAAGAACAATGCTAACATTAGAAAAAAATAAGACTCAAGATGATTACTGAAATGACAAAGAGGGTTATTTTGCATAACTAAGAAGGTATAATGGGAATCTAAAACAATCATGAATCTTAATGCATCCAACAACATGGCTTTGAAATTAATAAAGCAGAAACTTCTCAAAATACCATTAAAAAAACTAAGAAAGTCACCATCATGAAGACTAGGACCTCTCCTATGGAAAATGACAGCTAAATGAATGGAAATTTTTTACCATACTTTCATTTTGTTATGTAGAAAGTAGAATGATACTCTTTAAAAACCTGTAAAGAGTATCATTCACAAGTTGACTTATATCCACTAATTGTCTCATAAGGAAAAGTGTAATATGCTTTGTTCAAATTAACTGATCATAGCTAAGTTAAATTAGATTTAAAAAGGAAGGCTTCCTTTCCCCTTCTTTTCAAAAAAAAAAAAAAAGTAAAAGAGAAAAGAAAAAGTACTGTACACTACAGAATTAGAAATAAATGAAGTTTTGGGTTTATGAGGAAATAATATACAGTATTCTTTAAAAGTATTTGGAAGTGATAACACTGTAGTACATTAAAAACAGTGGGATGTAGCCAAAAGTCTAATTAAAGGATTTTTTCTTCTTAGAAACATAAACTATAAAACAAGGACTGGAAGATAAATTAAATGAACTTTGTTTTCATATATCCTAATGAAAAAACCAAGCAAATCTAATGATATATGAAAGGAATTAATAAAATAGAAACAATGTACAATGTACTTTATCAATGATACCAACAGATGTTTAAGAAAAAGGTGAACCTAGCAGATCAAAGTAAGAAAAAATGGAGATGACATTTTAGCATTAGAAAGAAGGAGACATAAAACCCCCACAACACTATTGAGATTCATATTGATAAATTTGAAAATCTAAATAAAACAAGCAATTTTAAGGCAATTATAGTTACGAGTGCTGTCTCAAGAAGAAATATAATTCTAAATAGAGAAAAAATAAGATAATAAAAGAAACTTAAAAAAATAGCCATATATCCCTTAAAGAGAAGTAGCATCTCATCTTTTATAATTAATTTCAGAAAATACAAAATATGGAAAACCACTCTTTTTCTCTTACTAGAAATCTGTAACTGACATAAGCAGGTGAGAAAACATGAGAATGAAACTCTAAGTCAGTCTCTTTTTCAAATGTGAATAAAGGAATCCTCTAGGAGAAATTAACAGTAAGACTTAGTAATGCATTTAAAAAATAGTACTTCATTACCAAGTAGGGTTTATTTCAATATTGAAAGAGTAGTTTACTTGTAGAATTTACGAGTAAATGTGTCATACTGGCATATTAAAAAGAAAACGGGATTGTACGTGAGGATGATGTTACTGGATATAAAATAGTGAGAGACCAGGCACAGTGGCTCACACCTGTAACCCTAACACTTTGGAAGGCCAAGGGAGCTGGATTGCTTGAGCTCAGGAGTTCGAGACTAGCCTCGGCAATATGGCAAAATTTTGTCTCTACTAAAAATACAAAAATTAGCTGGGCATGGTGATGCATGCCTGTAGTCCCAGCTATTGGGAGGCTGAGGCTGGGGGGTCTCTTGGGCCCAGGAGGCGGAGGTTGCAGTGAGCTGAGATTGTGACACTGCATTCCAGCCTGGGTGACAGTTAGAAAAAAAAAAAAAAGAGAGGAAGAAACCTATGAAATTTAACAACTATTTATGCTAAAAATCTCTCAGTAAACATGGAATAGACAGGAACTTCCCTAACTTGATAAAGTGTATCTACCAGAAACCCTCAGCAACCTGCATATGAAAGAGAGATTTTAAAAATGTCCATCAGAGGCTCCGAACAAGCAGAGAAGGACAATTAATTCTACATTCCCTTGGAGCTACTAGCCAAAGCAATAAGATGTATAACACCACCACCAAGCGCAATAAAGATTGGGGTAAATTCAGCATTATTTGCAGTCAATATTATGACTTAGACCAGACAGCAAACTTTTTCTGTTAAGGAGCATATGGTAAGTATTTTAAGCATTGTAGGCCAGAAGACATCTGTCCCACAGTTTTGCCCTAATAACATGACAGAACTGAGATCTATTATATCTATAGTAAAATATGTAAATATGCTTAATTAATGTATTTTAAAGATTTTCAGAGTGAAGTATGAGGCAAAACCCAATGCTCTGTGTTGTGTAAGAGAAACAAACAAACTGACTCAGGAAAGTTAAAAGGACGGGCAAATGTGAATAAAAGAAGGCAGGGGTTGTAGTTTTTGCAGTATTTTACAAGGTAGAATTCAAGCAGAACAGTAAATGAGACAAAGAAGGATGCCTTGTAATACTGAAGGGTGAAATTCATATTAGAAATAACTGTTATGAATGGCTATCTGGCAAAATAAAGTGCCAGTGTTCATGATGGAGAAATCATAGACTATGAAAGGAGAAAGAGAAAAATATACTAGCTTATGGGATTCTTCTTTACCTGTCTCATTTACTGGCAGATCAAGTGGGGAAAAATATGGATACCAAAGAGACAAATAGCAACATTATTAAGGTAGATATGATTAAAACATATCAAACTCTGTACCCTAACAATATAGGTTATGCTTCTTTTCAAGTCAACATAAACATGCATTGTTATTTCAGTTAGTACTGGAATTTAATGTTATGAAAGAATGACTTGTTATGTTCAGATTCTGTGGGTCAGGAATTTCAGGAAAGGATAGTAGGAATGGCTTGTCTCTATAACGCCTGGGGCCTGGATAGAAGACTTAAAGCCTGAGAGCTAGAATTATCAGAAGATTCATATGCTCATGTTTGGTGGTTGATGCTGGCTGTTGGCTAAGTGTCCCCCTTTCTCTCTATGTGGGCCTGTCTGTGTGATTTCCTTTTGTTGGCTTATTTGGGCTTTTTCATAGCCAAGTAGCAGAGTTCTAAGGGTGAGAGTCCCAAGGGAGAGGAAGACCCAGGCAGAAAACATATAACCTTTGATGACCTCAGCAGTCCTGCAGCATTAGTTTGGCCATGTTCTGTTCATTGCAGTAGTCACAAAAGTCCTGCTGCCCACGTTCAAGGGAAGGGCAAATAGACTGCCTCTTCATGGGGAGTGGCAAGATTCTGGAAGAGCATGTGGGACTGAAGCATTGCTCTGACCGATTTTGGCAAATACAATCTTCCCTAATAATATACTGGACCACAAACAAAATTTCAATAAGTCTCAGTAGACAGAGGTAGTAAAATAACACTCAGATCATAATGTAATAAAACCAGAAGTATCAAAATTAGATTGCAAAAGCCCTTCCACCCGGAAATTTTCTAGTACTATTGAATCTCAAGTCAGAGATAATATATATGGCTAAGGATTACTAGGGGATTAAAAAAAAAACCAAAAACCAAGTTAACATAGTTAACATGTGAGCCTAAACTGTAGAACCGCTAGAGAAGTATGTTAATGAAACCAATACCTATCAATGTATAGACAGATTTAAGATATTTATTAGAGGAAAAGAGCTTGAAGTACATATATTAACTTGAAAGAATAAGCAAAGAAATGTAAAAAATGTATTAAGCATCTGACATAAAAACAGTATCAGTCTCATAAATCAAAGGAAAGTGGGAGGGATTTTTAAAGTTAAAAATAAATATTAATAAGCTAGAATACAGAAAGGTATAATAAATAGCCCAAAAGCTAACTCTTTTGAAAAGCTAAATTATTAACTATCCCAATCAAGGAAAAATGAAGAAAATGCAAATATACATTAAAAAAAAAGACTGAATGGGAGGCCGAGGCGGGTGGATCACGAGGTCAAGAAATCGAGACCATCCTGGTCAA
>NW_016107326.1:7107494-7128337 GCF_001604975.1 Cebus imitator
AAAAAACTGTGTCCAATTCTGTGCAAATATCTGAAAATCTAGATCAAGTAGATAATTTTCTAGGAAAATATAATTTCCCAAAGCTGACCACAGAGGAGATAGGAGATTGAAACAGTTTGATTTCCACAGGCAAAATAAATTCATAAAGACCTATATCGCTTCTCCTCCAAAAGCACCAAGTCCAGGTGGTTTTACATGGAAATTTTATCAAACATTGGAAGAGTGGATACTTCAGTAGTATTGTTAAATGTTTAACAACTATGTCTGGAGCTGGGGCCAGGAGTAATAAAAGCCCTGATCTGTAGTATTTTCTGATTTCTTAGCATAAATATTTCTGCCATAACTTATTCCATGCTACCTGTGTGATATCACTTAAAGAGAAGATGAGAAGAGATATACAAATAGTGTGTATCTCTTTTGAGTCAGTACAGGCTGGCTCTTGCATACCATGGAGCTGATCCCAGTGATCTTTAAACTGTTGCAGAGTATGGAAGAACTCTTACAGAGTAAAGAAATACTCAAAAAATAATAATAATAAAAGTACTAAAACAAAGCATAAGACAACTCATAATTCAGAAACCCGGTTGTAAAAAGCAAAAATGGACAAATTTGACTTTATTAGAAATAGTCTTGATTTTATTCAAAAAAACAAAACATTTTACACAGGAACATAAATCCTTTTAAGGAAAGTCAAAAATTGAACATTAAACTTAAAAAAAAATCTGGGAATTATAGACAATGATAAATTTATATATATATATATATAAAATATATATTTATAAATAAAAGGAAATAAGGTGTGGAATAGTATGTAATAACATAGTGCTACTTATGCATAAAAGGTGGAGTGATAAAAATCTATATTTGCGAAAAAACTCTGAAAGATGCATGACAGTGACAATTTATGGTTGGGGAAAACTAGGCACGGAAAAAGAAAATGGTGAGAAAAAGACTTTATTGTACACCTGCTTTATTTTAAAGCTTTGGACCATGTTCAAGGATAAACAAATTGAATTTTCAAAGACCAAAATAAAATTCATATGGCCAATAACACAACAATTACACATAACCAAAGGGAAATACACAAAATGATATTCATTGAATAATTTTTTGTGGTAAAATACAAAAATCTTACATCTGTCCATAAAGAAAGGATTAAAATATGTTAAATTTGTAACATTGAAGGGTATGCAGCAGTTAAAAAAAGGTTAAGGTAAGCATGATACTAACATGAGAAGTTCTCCAAGACATATTTTTGAGCAAAAACACGTTGAGTGCAAAAGATTTGTATGGTGTTGACGGAACTTATTTACTTAAGACTACAGTGCTACACACACACATTTTTGTGTTTAAAAGCATAAAACATTACACACAGACACAGAATTCTGTAAATAAAATTGTTTTGAAAAAACTCCTAACCATAGTTACTTCTAGGGGAGGACCTTGATTGGAGTGGAAAAGAGTAGAGGAAGGTGAAAAAGGACTTCAATTTTTCAATATTTGAGTTTTTATTAAAATATGCTAATGTTTTACTCATGTAATAATACTAATACTAATACTAATACTAATACTAAGTCCCAAAGAAGGTGATAACTTTGTGTGATTTATAACTGTTTTGGAGACTTTTCAATTTTGTTTCCCCAAGGCCAAGTGATAAATTGTTTCTGTGAAAACATCCCTTTTCTTCTTCAAATTTAAATATTTCAATGTTGAGAATCCACAGTAACCTTGTTGTACTCTGTCACTGTTGAGGAATGGGGTATTCACATGAATCAAATATGCTGTTAAATAAATATGGAGAAAAATATAGAGGTACCTGCATGTATTGGCATGGCTTATAATCTGAGAATGGAAAGGAAGACATCAGCATTATTGAGCGAATTCTTTAGAGCCGGGCACTGTGCTGGTATCTTTGCGTATGTTTGTGATCTCATTTAATCCTGGAAACATCTCGTAAAGGTCAATATTATCCCCACTTTATGTATGAGGAAATTGAAGCTTAAAAGATATTCTGTTGCTTACCCAAGGTCCCAGTGCTAATAAGTGTCCTTCATCAGATGCAAAACCAGGTCTCTCTAACATTGAAGCCTGCGTTCTTTCATCTATTCCATTCTGCACCCCCTCCAATAAAATGCGCAACAATACAACTACACTGAATATATTTTAATGTTTCTTGATAATTAGGAAAGCGCTTCTGGCTTTTTTGAGTGTTTTGGAATCCCTTTATGAGCATCAATTATCAGAGTATTAGTGAGGCATGGAAATGATGTCTAATTGGAGATACCTAGTTCAAAGAATGCAGAGTAATACTGCATTGACAGAATTTAGTGCTTTTATTAAAGATAGATAAAGGTATGGCAAAATCACTGGCGTGATTCTTGCATATCCTCTTTATTAATTGATCTGCATAGTCTGAAGGCCTTTATTCCCTATGTACTGATTCCAAATGTTCTGTCCTTATTAGCCCCTTTATATAAAACCTTGTATCTCTATTTGTCATCCTAAAAATATTGCTTAAATACATGATGTTGTTTCTCCCCACACTGGAATCTGATCATGAAAGGTATTAGCTCTATAGCCTGAATTAACATGAGCAGAATTTAGGTATAGCACACCAAGGGCTTCATGGACAGCCACTTTGGTTATAGATTATAAATGCCATTAGAGAAAGCACAGGATGGCTCCTGAGTGTCTAGTAAACTTCAACAACCACCTGAGAGATACCTCCGTGTGACTGCATAAAATGGAAATAAAGAATGGCAAATAACCCATTGACTATGCACTTTCTCACCCGCTGAGAGCAAAACGCAATCCGATGCAATTTTAGTACTTACATGCCTCTGGGGAAAACAGACCCCTAAAAATCACCGAGTGCAGCACTGGAAAAATTCCTTAAATTTGTGCTATGCTTGGTGTTATAAAACCCAAGGAACCTTAGATGTTCTTCTTGAGTAAAATGGACTGGTAATTTTGTTTTGTTATATTATCCACCAAGCATAATGATAATGGGTGACATGCAATTTAGGAAAAAATTAAGTCTAATAAGAAAAATCTCTAATAAATACTAACAGCATCTTACTTGTATCATCATTGGTCTAACCCTTCTATTAACATTTGTTTTTTTACATATTAAATGATCTGTAATATGTTGAAAATGAAGAGGATAGTAAAAATTAAAACAGGCATTCTAATAATATATGCATTGTACAAATGTTTGCATGCTTCTTCCCTCAGGCAAGAACTAGGAGATGTGGTACATGCAAGGGAGTGGTGCTGGGATGGAGATTTTGATTTTAGATATGCTGAGCAGTGAAGGTGCTCAGTGCGGCGGATAGACCCCATCATTAACCAGGAATGCAACCAATTCAGTGAATGAGACTAGAAATTGGAATGCAGCCCCGAAAAAAGTATACAATTATCCCCTCAAATCAGGCTTTTTATGGGCCACTGAGAAAGGGGTGAACAACCTTAGGGAACCTCTGGTACCCAAGCAAAGGACCTGGAGGGTCCTGTGCATTGATAGCTATCCATCATGGACAATATGATAGAGCGAGATAGAGCTAGAAGGATGTATTCAGGAAGCTGCCATTATTAGAAATGTTCTTCTCAAGCCCACTTAAGAATCTCCTAGACTACGTCCATAAAGTAAAAGTGCTTAGCACCTATTTCCAGGGATTCTGATTCAAGAGAACTGGGTAACACCCCAACATCTACTATTTTTAGTGAGTTCTTGTGGTAACACCTCTGCAGGTAAACATGTGAAGACCACTGCTTTAAATGATATTGACAAGGGGTCTCTCTCCCCTAGTCCTTTCTGCCATGTGATTTAGGTAAATAGCAACTATTTCCAAACCCTACTGAATAGTGGCAGCCACAAATGTCTTGCCATGTTAGGCTCTCACTCGTTTCTGAGAGAGATTGAGCAGCCTTCAGGAGGCTAATCTAAGTATTTGCTATACAAGACACTATACTATGTGCAGAAATGGCAAAGGTCCCTGCCTCAAGGACCTTACAGTTTAGGAAGAGCAAGCAGACAGAAACTCATAAACGCAACAAGGTGTGACATGTGCTGTGAAAAACCATTTGTATAGGATAATGGGGACAAATGGGGTTTGGTCATTAGCTGAAGGGTTGCCTAAGTCAACATAAGACTTGAACAAAGGAGTGGCAGATGAGGACATCACAGGAGCCTTGTTGAGGAGGTCAAATACTTGCGTAGTATCCACATATTGGTTGTAAATGTGCGTAGGAGGGAACAGCATGAAATAACTCTCAGGTTTTTCGGGCTTGAGTCTCTTTGTGGAAGGTGAAGGCATTCTGAGGGCCAGCATTTGGAAGAAGAGGATTTGAAGAGAATGTTGAGTGTCAAGTATTCATAGCCTGTAAACAGAGATGTTCTAGGTTGTGGGTCATCAAACTCCTACTGCAAAGGGCCACATCGTAAGCATTTTAGGCATTGCAGCCAGCCAGTCTTTGCCATGACCATTCAACTCTGCCATTGTAGTGTGCAGGTATTCATAGGCAATATGGAAGCCAATGGGCCTGGCTGTGTTCTAATAAAACTATTTAGAAAAACAGGCAGTGGAACAGATTTGGCCCACGGGCGCTAGCTTGCCACTCCTGCTGTATGCATAGGTTTGAATAGAAGATAAAAATATAAATGTAACTATGTTGACTCACAAATATATATATAATATATATGTGTGTTTTAAATACATACATATTTACATATATATGTATATATTATATGTAGTTTAATATATATAATATGTATTATATCTATTATCTTTCTATGTAGACATATAATCATACCTACTTGATACAAACAGTGCACTTCCTGGTTATTTTGGATAAAGAGTTTTTCAGACTATCCAAAAGTCACTTAATGATTGCCTGCAAAGAAACAATTGAATATGAAAATGTAAATTAGAACAACAAAATACATTTTGTACTCAATGGTTTAGCAAAATTTAAAAATCTGGTGATACCAAATGCTGTCAAGGTTGTAGAGCAACAAAAGCTCAAAAGCTATTTTAATGAGAGTTGTGAATTAATGTATTTGTATTGGGAAACAATTGATTATTTTCTAGTGAATTTGAATATATATGCCAATCATAAGATCCAGAAATGTCACTCCTGGGACTCTAACCAGGAAAAGCTATTAAACATGCTCAGATCAGTATGAACTATACTCATAGCATAACAAAACGAAAAACAGAAGCTGGAAGCAACCCAAATGATTCATTAAATAAAGTGAAATAACATTCAATATAGATAAATCTCAAATCAAAAGAAAAGCCCACAGAATGATACCATATAATGTATATAAAGCTTAAAAATGCAAAATAAAACACTATTCTAAGAGTCCTTATATTTGTGGCAAAACTAGGGTGAAAACCATGAAAATGAAAAAAAACTCAACATGCAGGTAGATGGAGGCAAAACAAAAAAAATTCTGACCTCATAGGAACAGCTAATGGATTTATTTATTTCTAAGCTTCATAATGGATAGACAGTTATTTTTAAAATGATAGTTCTTATTATTTTACATATGTTACATTTGTTCCTTAATATCAAACAAGCCTTGCATGATCATGAAAAACAAGGTAAAACCAAAATCTTACTGAGCTGTCAGTTTTATATTTTCAAAAAATAATTAACTCAAGTTTATTCTCTTGTTCAAAAGAAATGTTGATTTTGGGGACCAATTTTTTTTTGTCTGGCTGAGTTTCTTTCTAGTCATGTCACCTCTCCCCGTGACTGAGGGTCAGCTGGTTTTCCGTGTTTCAGCTGGGCAGGAGTTGGGGGGGATTATGGGTCACACAGAAGAGGGAAGAATATCAGGAAGGAGCTAACGTGGCTGCTGCAGGGTCATTTGAGTTCTCTATCTCTAGCAGAATAAACATTGTCTTTGGCACAGGACAGAATGTGGTCAGAATCCTCCCTGTCACTCAGAAAGTAATTCCATTGCTGTCTTCATATTATCCCAGTCATCTGGGATTGCAGGGACACTGTGTAGTGGTTTTGTGGTGTGGAAGCTATTGCTACATAATTTTTTATTCCTTGAGTATCACTTTGTAGTGTCATGATTACAAGGCTTGGAAGAAGATAAACTCTCTGTCCATTCCGAGTATAAATGGGCACTTGAGATGAAACCACCTCGTTAATTTCCCCTTGTTGCTGAAGTAGAATCTGAATCCAAACCACAACACAACCTAGCCCCTAAATCTCTATTAAAAGCCACCTTGGGTAGTCTGGTAAAGCTTTATTTAAAGTCAGCAGAGAATTATAAAGTCAAAAGTGAAAAATGGTACAACAAGAAAGAATCATAAAAAAATACTAGATCAGTTAAATGTAGTCAAAGGCAATTTAGTGTGTTCTGGCACCAGCGCTTATTGATGCAAAGAATGTGATGTGTCAGGGGTTGGCAAGAGCATGTAAGAAATGCAGAATGAAGGATGCAGCTCCACGCATTGACTCCGAAACAGCCATACACGGCTGCAGAGGATGCTTCAGCTACTTTGCTTTTGTATCGGGAATTTGAGGGAGAATGTTCGAATACCCCAAGTTGGACATCTTCTGTTCTTTTCTTCTTGATGTAGTTTATGTTTTAAAGTAGAATTCTTTTCTTTCCTGGAGATGAGCTAACAGAGAGACTGTGTAAATTGGGTCAGACCAGTAGGGTAGGTAACACTTGCTGGCACTTCTGAGTATCCTAGTATTCTAGTTTCTCTTGGGGCTGAAACATTGATCTGCTTTTTCACATCCATCTCCCAGCTGTGAGGGTTTCTGCCTCATCTTCTTCACCCCTTTAGTTTCCCATTCACCAGTATTAACAGGTTTGCTCAGCAATGAACACAGCTACCAATGTTATGCCCCTACCCCTTTCCAGGCACAGTCTTAGGCCCTGCATATGCATTCTCACTAATCCTCAAAAAGCCCCAGTGATTCTAAGAACAGTTGTCTGAAAAAAAAGCCCCTGTGAGATAGGTCTTATTATCATGCTGATTTTACACAGAAGGACAACTCGGGCTGAGACTTAGAGCTAATTTGAGGTGCCATAGAAGCAGGACTCACCAGGCCTGACTCCTGTGTAGGAGCAGGCATTATGCAAGAAGTGTTGCTTCGCTAACTCCATCAGCAGTGAAAGGTGGATGCTGGTACCTTTAGAGGACAGAGTGCAGGATAGTGTAGTGTTAAAAGCATCAGACTGAGGCCTAGGTTTGAATCCTGGCTTTGCCACTTATTGACTCTGTGACTCTGGGCAAGTTACTTGACCACTCTGCATCTCCCTCTCCATAAAATAGGGATAATAATAACATAGGGATAACAATAAAATAGGGACAATAATAGCACCTGCCTTACTAAGTTGTTGTAAGGATTGTGTAAGCTGCTATGAGGAGTTTCAAAGAATTATTGTGGAAGTGCTGAATGGTAGTCCCCCTTATCTCTAGGAGATACATTCCAAGATCCCAATGGATGCCTGAAACCATGGAGAATACTGAACCCTATGTATACTGTATTATGTTTTTCCTATACATATATACCTAAGGTAAAGTTTAATTTAATTATTAGGCATGATAAGAGATAATGATAACTGATAATAAAATAGAACAATTATAACAATATGCCAGCATCACAACTCTTGCACTTTGTGGCCATTATTAAGTAAAATAGGGTTACTTGAACATGACTGCCGCCACACCACAACAGCCAATCTGATAGCTGAGACAGCTTCTAGGTGACTCAGCGGCCAATTCTATATACAGAATGGACACGCTGGACATAGGGATGACTCACATCCTGGGCAGGATGGAACAGGACGGTGTCACAGTTTATCATGATACTCAGAAGGGCATGCAATTTCGAACTTAGGGATTGTTTATTTCTAGAATTTTCTATTTAATATTTTCAGACTCGTTGACTGTAAGTAAAACCATGCAGAAAGCAGAAACCTCAGAAAAGGGGGCGACTACATTTTGCTGCTGTTGCTGTTTCTATTGTTATTATTATTGTTGTTATTTTTGTCTTAAAAAATGTATCTCCTGAAAGTAGAGAGACTTCACTGAAAGAAATGGTTGCGAATGGAATCAGGGATGGAGGAGGTTGGAAGGACTAGAGGTGGCAGGTCACATGGGAGAATGCTCTTAGACATGCCACTCAGTACCCTTTAAATTCTACTCTGGTGCGGGCCACATCCACTTTTGTTAAATCCATTTGCCAAATGAAGCAGCTTTTGAAGATCAAATGAGAAAACTGGGCTCTTTGGGTATATCCTGCTTGTGTTACTTCTGTGTTCAAAACGCCTTTCTTTCCTGTCTACAGATTCACCTCCTGGAGAGAGGGAAAGAGGATTTGGAGACTTCCTTTGGTTCTAGTGGGTCTTATCAGAGTCTCAGATTCAAGAGGAGTGATTAGTATATTGTAAATGCTTTAGAGGGTCTGAGAGAGGTTAGAGAAACCTATTCCAGAGGATAAAGGCAGGAGAAGGGGGACCCATTCATCTCATGGACATTAAATTCCCTGAGAACTTTTTTGGGGAATGACCAGAAACATGCCAGGCCATGTGCTGTCCATTTGCAATCCTCTGAGCTGTAGACTCTGTGTGTGTGTGTGTGTGTGTGTGTGTGTAGATAGATTGAGGCCAATGTCATTGCCTCATTTACAATGGTTCTTAAACTTGAAAAGGAACTGAAAGGTTGACACATGCATGCAGAGTCACTGCAGGTGATTCAACTGAAGTAGTTCTGACAAATACCAGGGCTCTCCACATTGTCAGGAACAGTCTGATGATGACATGTTCGAAGCTCTGCAGACTGGCTTGCATCTTAGTAAATGTGTACAATCGGGGGAGACATAGTTATGCTGTGGAGAGTTCTGAGATGTGAAGAGAACAAGTTAATTGTTCAGCCTCAACTGAGACCTTTCACTCCAGTCATTAATCACAGTGCACAGTCTGGAGTCTTGGCTCTGACGTTCAGTTCTTAGGCTGCTTTCCTGCTCCAGATGAAAGCTCATTCCAGGTGCTGGCCATTTGTGTTTTCCTCCAACCAGGCTGATTTATGGGCCTGGAGATGTTTTCTGGTTTTTCCAAATTCTGTTCCATTACTTTGTAATAAGGGGGACATGTGATTTCTGGCTTTTTACAGATCCTCAGTTTTAACATCTCTAATACCAAAGATTTTTAAAATTAAGTCTGTGGTCTGCTTTCTGTGATCTGGAGAATAGAAATGCTGTTCTGTGTTTTGAATATCAAAGTTAAGACTTCAGGGACTCTCGTTTCTTTCCCCTTGGGCTGGAGTTGAAGTTGCAAGAAACAAACGGGAACCTTTGTTCCTGCCTTCAACATCCCAATGCAAATTAAGGCTTGGGAAGCCCTGGTGACAACAACTCGCTGCAGGTGTTGGAGTTATCCCTGTTTCACACGGACGCATATGGCTGAGGGTATAATATGGCTCAGGGCATAATAATAAAGGCCTTCCACACTTGGGCTAGGTCTCTGGTGGCAGTGTAAGCCAGTATTGAAGATTTCAAAAGAGAATCTGAGTGTCAAAGGAGGATGTTGTGATATGGAGGCTGAACAGGGTGCTGCCAGGTGTTACCCGCTTGACTGAAAGGTAAGCCAGATCTGAGTTGATATGGGGCAACAGATCCCTTGGGAGTTTTCTCAGGTGGATAGAAATGTGTCACAGGAAAGTAATTGGAAATTGATATTTGGCATATCTCTGGGCTACTTTTTATTCCAGATAATACCAAGAGTCACTTGGCATTGGCCAAGAATCATTAGTGACTAATACATCAAATCCCACGGCACGTTGCTGAAATACAGTCTTCTCTTTGTTGACAGTAGCCAGCTGCTTCCTGGTCCTCTGTTGCCTAACTAGCATTTCATGTTAGAGGCCCATGACCCTGATTTAGGTGAAATGAGTGCTAATAACAGCAATTCAATCTTATAAAATCCTGACAATACTTTTAAACAATTGATATATAATCATTGTACATATTTATGGGGTGCATGTGGTATTCTGATACATGCATACAATGTGTAATGATTAAACCAGGGTATTTGTGATATTTATCACCTCCAACATTATCATTTCTGTGTGTTGGGAACAGTTCAGATCTTCTAGCTGTTTTGAAATATAAATTATTTTTAACTATAGTCATAATTGTGCTGTTGAACACTATTTCTTCTATCTAACTAAACGTTTGTGCCCGTTAACCAGCCTCTCTTCATCTCCCTGCAGCTCACCCATTCTACCTTTCAGTAATTCCCTGAAACATAATTTTCCCTGGCAGTGCTGTCCTTAAAATTCAACTCAATTCAACAGGTACTTGTTCAGACACTTCTATGGGCTTTATATTGTGTTGTGTGCCAGGGGACCTACAAAATAAGTATCAAACATGACCTTTACTCTTGGAAAGCTTATAGGCTTATAGGAAGGATGATGTGTTTATGAAACACATTTTACATGGCAAGATAAGCTATCATGTATGTGCCAAAGTGACTAGAATTGGGAATAAGTACAACAGAGAGTCAGAAAAATGAGAGAATGAGAGTAGGTTGTACTGAAATTGTCAGAGAAGAGTTTATGGATGAGGTGGGAGAAAGATACCAAAACCTTAAACCTAGAACTCTCCCTTAAAGAAATTGGAAGATGCACAGCCTCAGGTTACCAAGGTATTATGGAGCCCTTTTAAGTGAAAGTAAATTAGTTCAATATGAGAATGGATTAATTTACTTCAATAAATATTGAGTACATGCTGTGTGCCAACAACTACATCCGATGTGATCAGGGAAGCGTAATGAGTACAAAGGACACGTGTCATTCTCAGATGCTAACTTCTCTTACATAGGTATTTAAAGTTATTCCTGATCTGTTGATTCCAAAGTCTTGATTTTTACTATTTACCATTCAACCTCTCAAAAAGACTTTCTCATCCAAGATATATTTGGGTTGAGGAGCTGCGTCTGATTTTTTGTGTGGTGGAAAAATGGCCTAATTTCATAAGTTGTATGAAGTGTAAAGAGTTGCATGCATGCTGATTGTGAAAGATAGGGACATTGAATTAGCATTGAATGTGGGCCTAAATTATTGGGTATTTGGAATAGCATTAGAAAAGCCTGAACCTGGCCCGCATTCAGAGCTGTAAGTGAAGCCCAAATTCTCTACAGATCAAGCTTTTCTTGGAATTTGTGTCGCTCTCCTTGACAGCTGATTTGGAAACCTGATTAGAAGGGTCTCCCATCATTAGAGGTGAGATAGTCTTGCACTGGGCTTTGTTATTTGAGAAGTTTAATATTGGCTCCACCCAGATATACTGGATAACTCACTAAAATCTAGAATTGATCTGTATTCCTCCTTGCAAAATAAGGAAAGCCACTATGTGTTCATTTCTTTAGGGACAGGTATAACTGGATAATTGTAAACTGTTGTAGAAAGAAAATACTGTCGAGATGATAGTGGTGGTAGTGGTCATCATCACAGACATGGTAGTTATTATTCCAAATACCCACATAATTTGTAAATTATGTAACCATAGAACCCTAGTAAATTCTGGAAAGAATCGAAGATATGGGGCATTGAGGCACAGAGGTGTCAGGGTTTATTTAGCTAAGCAATACCAGAAAAGAACTAGAAAATCCTGCTTCCTAGCTGGCAGTCATTTGCATACTACAATGAGACCCCTGCTTAGTAACCCCTGAATTTCTGCCACCCCTGTGACTGCTTTCTGAAGCTAATTTAGGTATTATATTCAAGTGGAATTTTGAGAAAACTGTATTATTTTTTAAAACTGGAGAGATTGGTGGAAATAAAAGTGAGAAGAAATTTGAAATCTTGATTCCTGACATTTTCCTTAGGGTTCATTCACTCTCTTCATCGGAAAGATTCATCTTGGCCCCTGTGGGTGACACGTCCATATTTGGTCACTCATCCTACGTATGCATGTGCATCTATTGATATGCATTCCTCTTCATCATCTGTAGGCATTTTACAAATAATGGCTTGTGTGTGTGTGTGTGTTTTATCATCTTATTTTTTAAATGAAAATGACAACTTGAAAATTCTTTGCAGAAATAATTCTTCCATGGTAGAAATTTCAGCATGTCTTTCAGGGTCATCTTTGGGTCACATAATTTCATGGAAGATTTGGCGGTGGGTGGGAGGGATATAAACAGTGACCCTGGAATTTTTATCTTTCCATCCTGTGGCAGGTGGGCAAAGTTGGCACCAAAGAAGGTTGGTTGGTGGAGAATTAGGAAAATATAGTCAAATAAGAAAGGTACAACAAGCACTAGTGCAAGCCAACAAACTGGCAAGTGCAAAGCAAAAAATTGGCAAGGCATAGAAAGAGAGAAGAGGAGGCATGGATACTCTTCCCTGCTCTTCCAACCTTGCTTCTCTGCTGGGGTTGGGGCAGGATCACGAGAGTATATAAAGGAGCTTGGGCTTTGCGGTTGTAACTCTTGTTTTTGATGAAGCTGTTTTGGAAGTTTTCTTCTTCAATAGAGCCAGGGAGATCTGAGTGGGGCTCAGAAGAGAGGAGAAAGGCCATTTGAAACTCAGTCTAGGTTCTGGGTTTAAAGTTGAGAAAGTATTACAGGGTTTCCATAAACCAAGGAGTCCAGGTTGGCAGGATGGAAATCTGGCCCAGGTTTTACTCACAAAACTATGTGTGTGGAGGTGCACCTCAGAGGTGTACCTTTTTCATATTTATCCAAAGCACTGTGTAGAACAGATTAGTCCCTGGATAGGGGAATTTTAAGCTTCTTTCTAGGTTGTCCAACCCTATCTGCATACCATGAGAGCTGGAGTTTCTAAGCAAGGCACTCTATATTATTCGTTCTCTTGGATAGTTAAGCACAGACAGTAGGGAAGCATGTGGCTCACAGAGTGGACTAGCTGCAGAGATCACCTTATCCAATGAACAAAGTCGATGTAAAATGGAAATGACTAGAGGCGTACTTGATTTCACTCTCTTGAGAAGGCAGCCACAAAGCCAAGTACCTAGAGACCCACATTTCCAGCCTCTCTTATCTCCAGTCTTCCTTTAGGAAGGCTGTGAGCAAGCCTGGACTTAGTGGTTCTTTTCTTCCCTGTCTGTGAACTTCCTATAATTATTATGCAGATCCTTATGCTAGGTACCATGGGAGTGCAAGGCCTCTGGAAGAAACTCTCAACTTTGAGCAGCTTGGAGGCCATTGTGGAAACAGAAAAGACGAGCACAATCCTAGTAAATGAAATGTGTGCAAAGCCTGTTTGACAGCAAAGTCCTCTCTAGAGGACCTTGAAAAATCAGAGACCGCCATCCTATATGGAGAGGTCCTTCCACCCTCACCTCAGTGGTGGTTTTTCTTTCACTGAAGAGTGAAAACAGTAAATGGCCTCAAGCAAGCTAAAAGCAGATCCCTAGGCTTTATTCATTTCCTGACTGCAATACTTGGTGGTACTATTAGTAAAGGCTCTGGCAGTCCTCATAGGAGAAATGCCAGTAATGAGGAAATGGAATGTTCATTTACCTGCTTTATGTTCTTTTGGAAATAACATGATTTATAAAAGAACACAGAATCATAATTGTCAGCCAAGATGTCATTTTAACCTTAGGATGTCCAGAAACAAAGGGATATTACATCCTTTGTTCTTAGAGCATCTCGGGTGTCAAATTACACACAGCATTTCGACTTGGCATTGAGTGCTTGTGAGCCTAACAGCAACCAAACACTAACTTCAGAAAGATGATGCTTCCGGTGGTTTTCTCACCTGAATATCTCACTGGTGCTACAGGAGAGAGCACGGGCCTTCTAGGTTAGCTGCATACTGATAGAGCAGGAGCCAGGGAGGCCTGGCGGTCTTAGAAATGGCTAGAGGTTGGGGTACACTGTCCTTGGCCTCTATCAAGGGAGCTGAACAAGAGTCCCATTAAAATGCTGGTGAAATAATTCATAACCTTGGTTTTATCTGTACATCATCAACATATGCCAAGAGATGCTCAGTGCAAAACATGAATATTTGATTAATGTAACATCAGGCATCTGGAGCAGAGAGCAGTGGAATGCTGGGGGGTTGAGTAGGACTTAAATGTTATCAATCCAATCGCAGCTGTCTGGATGCACATAGTAGGCGCTGAAAATACCCATGATTATATCTTCTTTGATTTGAATAACTCTACTGCTTGGTTTTGAGCCCAGATGTTTGGCTTCCCTCTGGAACTGTGTGCTCTGCCTCCTGTCATCGGTCTCATCAGCACACAGATGTTCTGCAAGGGACAGCATTCCTCTAGTCCCCATTGTGAGGCCTCTCCTCTCTTCTCCCAGCCCATCCACCCTGGCTCCTGTGACAGTCTGCCACAAAACACACTGCAGGTCACCCATGGAGCTAGGTGCAGGAACTGTCCTCCACACCGTTTTGTCAGTGTGGTTTTATCTGAAGGCAGGGAACATTGGAGCCTCAGCTAACAGACCAGACTAATGCTGGTGACAAGTACTTGAGTGGTCACTTCATCATTCATTCCATTGGTCCTTGACAAAATGTTGAGTAAAGGCTTATTAGTCCATAGCACTTCCCGGAAACCACATGTTTTCATATGTCTGAAGAAGACATAGGAGAAGACCCCTGGTAGGAGAGGGAGAAGGTTACGATGTGAGTGAGAATGTGAGACACTGATTAACTTCTAGGGAATAAGAAGACAGGCTAGTTATAAGAAAGGGTACTTACTGGACATTAGTGCTGATGTCACTCACAACTGAGGGGAGGGGAAGCTATTTGGTAGAGTGGATTGATAGTGCCCTAGGTCAAGTCTGTATCTTGGATCTGTCTCATAACACCAGAATGTGGCTGTAAACCCAGGCCTTGGTTTCCTTTGCAAAATAAAGCAGATGTACTAAGATGCTTGCTATGCCCTTCAGTACTATGATTCAATGCCACTTTGCTCTGATCAAGAATTGAAGAAATCCCCATATTCCCATGGTTTAATTTTCCCCAAAGACCTAGAACTGATCACTTTAATAAATAATCAGGTAGGCTTCTAATAATCAAAGGACCCAATGAATGAAATGTAGTAAAAGAAGGCATACACTAATGCCTTAATGTCTCGGTTAAAAGGTAGTGGCTTTTGAAAGTCTACAAAAATCCATTTTGGATAATAATAGAAAAATTTGTTAAGGCTGGGAGTAGCGTTGTGATTCAAAGTGAAATCATGAGTTGTACCTTTCCTCGTGTACCGTGTACCATTATTATATTTTTTGAGATGGAGTTTTGCTCTTGTTGTCTGGGCTGGAGTGCAATGGTGTGATCTTGGCTCACCACGACCCTCACCTCCCGAGTTCAAGCGATTCTCCTGCCCCAGCCTCCTGAGTAGCTGGGATTACAGGCATACACTGCCATATCTGGCTAATTTTGTATTTTTAGTAGAGGTGGGGTTTCTCCATGTTCGTCAGGCTAGTCTTGAACTCTGCCCTCAGGTGATCCACCTGCCTCAGCCTCCCAAAGCGCTAGGATTAGAGGTGTGAGCCACTGTTGCTGGCCTTATTCTTGAATCAGTTATTATTCTTGGGACCAAGAGCATCTTGTTGCCCTTGGATTGGGTCAGTGGCATTTCTGACTTCCTTGGTTCACATGGTCTTGGTCTGGCAGCCTGGTGAATGGATACCTGAGGATCTCTGCGGCCAGCGTTCAAGGTGGCTTCTCTTTAGCTCATCTAAGATACAGGGGCTGTGTCTTTAAAAAGTAGAGACAAGATGATTATTCTGTAGGTGGACATATTAATTGCGATTTCCAATCTCTTCAGAACCTGTATAGGCAGATCAAGTAGGTTATCTATATAAAAGGCAAAGAACAGAAGTCATGAAGATTCTCACTTCTGTGTAGCACTATATAGCTTCCAGAAACGTTTATAACTATTACTAACCAACTTGTTTAATCCCCACAATTCTGTGAGGTCAGTATTATGCTCTTAACTGTAAGTGAGGAAACTGAGGTACAAATGTATTTGTGGGGTTAGAAATTTCTCATGGGACATATTTGGTGGTTGCTGGCATAGAGCTACTCTCCTGAAACTCCAAAATACCCTCCTTCCCTCGCCTGCTACAGTTGAACTTTTTTCTGTAAGTAAAGACGTTCCTGATTCTGGGTACTCTTTTAAAATGCAGATACCCCTGGAAGAGAGGTCAGATCAAATTTCTTATTGCTTAAATAATTGCCTAAATGATTTTTAACAACCTTTTTCAGCTGAGATAGTTGGACACAGCATGTTAATATGTTAAAATCAGGATTAAATGGGCCGGGCACAGTGGCTCACACCTGTAACCCCAGCACTTTGGGAGGCGAAGGCAAGTGGATCACCTGAGGTGAGGAGTTCAAGACTAGCCCGGGCAACATGGTGAAACACGTCTCTACTAAAAATGCAAAAATTAGCTGGCACAGTGGCACATGCCTCTAATCCCAGCTACTCGGGAGGCTGAGGAAAGGGAATCACTTGAGCTTGGGAGGGGGAGGTTGCAGTGAGCCGAGATTGCACCATTGCACTCTAGCCTGGGCGACAGAATGAGACTCCATCTTAAAAAAAAAAAAAAAATCAGGATGAAATGAAGGGGGACCAGGATAGATATAATAGATTTGGTTTAGGAGTAGCTATCTGATAAGGGTATAACAATGGTGACCTCAGGACTCCAATTCTGAATGAAGGAAGCCCCCAACTAAGGGATAGTATGGGACATGGAGCAAGAAGATAATGGAAGCAGAACAACTCTTTTTATTTCAGACTTGGTTGGCTTATTGGTACTGGACCCAGTCCTGGTGAGTGGGCAGGATTGTGATGGATGGGGTCAAGCTTATCAACCATTACACGCCAAGTACCTGGCTTAGGGCATTGATCCATTTCATATACTGTCTTATTTCGCTAACTACTTAAGGCAGAAAAATCATTCCCCTGTTTTACTCCAATATGTGCCGGTTGAAAGTGAAATCCTCACACTGAGCAAATGTACCAAAGAACACTCCATAAACTTAATGAGGGAGATGAAGAGATATGTGCCAGAAACCTAGAAAATTTAACACTGATGAGGTTATGACTATTATATGTTTAGTTAAATTGTTGACACTGACGGGACGTGGCTGAGGAAATCTACCATCCGTTTTCTCCTTGTATCAGTGATAATGGTTCCTTGGTGTGCTCTTCTCAGTTAACAAAAATATTCCTGAAAGTTAAACGCAGGGAGAAGAAGTGGCATAAGAAGTACTTTTATTATCTCTGTTCTTCTGGGAGTTCCCTCCAGGAACGTTATTTAAAGCAGGACTTCTCCTGACTGGCAAATGAGTCAGAAGGGGAGGACTCACGAATTCAGAGCTGACTGGAGAGGCTTCTAACGCTCTGCTTGAAGGCTTGCCCCAGCAAACCTATGGAGCACAACACTGCCATAGCCTTTCAAAAATACCTTTCTCTTTCATTTCCCTCCTTTGAAAAACTGACAAAGGTTATCCATGGGCTAGTGGATAAAATCTCAATTCCTTTAGCTGGCATTCAAGGCACAAATGTGATCGTGATTTTTGTAAGCTGTCAAGTGCTATATAAACAGGTGGTGGAGAGAGTATTGAATTTGAAGTCAGAACACTTTGATTTCAATCTTCTTGTTAGTTGGGTGACCTTGGGCAGGTCACTTGATCACTCTGAACCTCAGTTCCTTCCCTTATAAAATAGGATTATTTCAATAGTTAAATTAATTGAAAGTAGCATAATACTTAGCAAAGAGTGAACATTCAATTCTCATTAATAAAGAGGTGGTTACCAGAGGCAACTTATTCTAGCATTTAAGAACATTGGCTCTGGAGATGAAAGTTAGTAATCTTTTTTATTTATGTATTTTTGTTTTAGTTTCAGGGGTACACGTGTTTGTTACATGAGTATTACCTGTGTAATAGTGGGGTTGGACTTCAAATGTGCCTGTCATTCAAATAGCAAACATTGTACCCGAAAGGTAAATTTTCAACTCTTACCCTCCTCACTTTTGGAACAATCTTTCTTTTGTCCCTGATTTCTTACCTATAAAATGGGGATAAGTTGGAAGAGTCAGATCAATATTGCTTGGCCCATATTGATCTAAGCATTACGTCTTTTCCTGCTACTGTTGTTGCTTTTATTGAATGACCTGTCCTAACCTTATTTTTCCCGACTTACCTGATTTTCTCTTTTACCAGCAGACAGAGCTCCTCCACAAGGTCATGATATCATTAGGGTGGGTATTAATTCCTACCTTTGACTTCCATGAGCTTTACTCAGTGCCTGCAAAATAATCGTTTTTGTTATTAAAAAGTGCACAAACATGTTCTTGCTAACGTCTACCCAGGATTGTGCTAGAGGTTTCCACCGGTGGAGTAATCTTAAAAAAAAAAAAAAGAAAAGAAAAGAAAAAGGAAAGAAAGCAAAAAGCATTCATAATGGAAAGGAAGAAGTATATCTGTCTTTATTTCCAGATGAAATGATCATCTGTGTAGAAAGTTCAGTGAAATGTACATAAAGCTATTAGAAGCAACAAGTGAACTTAGTGAGTTATAGGATACAAGATTAATATATATGTCAATTTTTTTTAGTTCCTTGAACTTAACACAGCCACAACTAGACCAGTTTAACTGGAGACATAGGATGAGTGAGGGGTAGTGTGGTATATAAAATTAGAAAGGCAGATTGAGATAACATGGAATACTTTTGCTTACTCTCTTCCTCCCTTCGTTCATCTTTTTCCCCTCCCCTACCTTTTCTCTTTCTTTTTCCTCTCTCCTTTCTTTCTAGTTTGTTGGCATAAACAATCTTTTTCCATAAAAGAAGGATAGAACTTGTTTCTTAAAAGCGAAGTTATTTATTCTTTGGGTTAAGTCAAACCGAATGACCAAAACATGTTGTTTTGAGCATACGGTGAATGTTCTGTTATGTGTAAAATGTTTGAAAAGCCAAGGAGTGAAATATCAGCAAGCAATACTGGAACTTAGGGTATCAGGATTCAAATTCTTATATCCTCTTAATAGCTCTCATAACTTTGGGAAGATCGCTTCACCTTTTTGAGGCCCAGTTTGCTTTGTCTTAAAAAAGGGGTACTGATAGGATGAATTACACATTTATAGGGTTGTTGATGGCTTACTCCAACAAATTTTTTTTAGTTCTTAGAAACTGTAAGAGCTGGAGATAGGGAATCCCTCCCTTCAGGGAATTTTTAGTGAAAATATGTATAGAAGTAACTCCAGTGGCATAGGATAGGCCCTTCAGTATACATAAGGGCCTAGGAAAGTACAAAGACAGGATTAATTAACTCTGCTTGTGGGGTTGGGAACAATTTCACTGAGTTGATATCTAAACCCAAGCTCACAGCTTAAGTGATATTTTTTTTTGACAGAGAAAGGGACAACTTTAATAAAATAACAGAAATAATATCTTTTATTTCTTTAGCACTTTACCATCTTACTTGACATAAATTAGAGTGATCTAAAAACTATGTAGATGTTAGGGATTATTATTGCTATTCTAGGTTTGGTCGTTATTACTTTAAACTACTTGTTTGATAAGGCTGGGGAAATTTTGACACCAAATTGTAACAACTTAGAAATGTTTGTTTATATAAAAATTTCCAGGGAATTTTTGTGTGTTGGGGAAGCAGGAGCCTTAGGAGCTTGGATCCTAAGGCCAAGGGTGAGGTGTCAAGGATTAGGGGAGGGACGGGGGAAGAGGAAAAAAGGGTATTAATTACATCCTTGCAAAAAGATGGCTCATTTTGTAATTATGGCATAACTTGCTGGACATTTAACTTGTTTTCCCATAAATTACTAGGGTATAGGTTGTATTTGGTTACATGAGTAAGTTCTTTCTTTAGTGGTGATTTGTGAGTTTTGGTGCACCTATCACTCATGTATACACTGCACCATATTTGTTGCCTTTTATCCCTCACCTCCCTCCCATCCTTCCCCCCAAGTCTCCAAAGTCCATTGTATGATTCTTGTGTCTTTGCATCCTCACAGCTTCTCTCCCATATATCAGTGAGAACATATAATGTTTGGTTTTCTGTTCCTGAGTTACATCACTTAGATAATAGTCTCCAATCTCATCCAGGTCACTGCAAATGCTGTTAATTCATTCCTTTTTATGACTGTGTGGTATTCCATCATATTTATATGTATAGGTATGTATGTGTATATATGTGTATATATATACATATGTATACATATATATACACACACATATATATTTCACAGTTTCTTTATCCACTCGTACTCATTGATTGATGGACATTTGGGTTGGTTCCACAATTCTGCAATTGTAAATTGTGTTCCTATAAACATGCATGTGTATGTATCTTTTTCAAATAATGACTTCTTTTCCTGTGGGTAGATATTTAGTAGTGGGATTGCTGGATCAAATGGTAGTTCTACTTTTAGTTCTTTAAGGAATCTCTGCACTGTTTTCCAGTGGCTGTACTAGTTTACATTCCCACCAGCAGTGTAGAAGTGTTCCCTGTTCACTGCATCCATGCTAACATCTACTATTTTTGATTTTGGCTATTCTAGCAGGAGTAGGACAGTATTGCATTGTGGTTTTAATTAACATTTCCCTGATCATTAGTAATGTTGAGCATTTTTTCACGTTTGTTGGCCATTTGTTTATCTTCTTTTGAAAATTGTCGGGGCCGGGCGCGGTGGCTCAAGCCTGTAATCCCAGCACTTTGGGAGGCCGAGGCGGGTGGATCATGAGGTCAAGAGATCAAGACCATCCTGGTCAACATGGTGAAACCCCGTCTCTACTAAAACTACAAAAAATTAGCTGGGCATGGTGGTGCGTGCCTGTAATCCCAGCTACTCGGG
>NW_016107326.1:7128432-7137912 GCF_001604975.1 Cebus imitator
AAAAAAAGAAAATTGTCTATTCATGTTCTTAACCCACTTTTTGATGGGATTGTTTGCTTTTTTCTTGCTCTTTCAGAGTTTTTGATGTAAGCGTTTAGGGCTCTGAACTTTCCTTTTAGCACCGCCTTTGCTGTATCCCAGAGGTTTTGATAGGTTGTGTCATTATTGTCATTCAGTTCAAAGAATTTTTTAATTTCCATTTGATTTTGTTTTTGACCCAATGCTCATTCAGAACCAGTTCATTTCCATGTATTTGCATGGTTTTGAAGGTTCCTTTTGGAGTTGATTTCCAGTTTTATTCCACTGTGGTCTGACAGAGGACTTCATATAATTTCAATTTTCTTAAATTTATTGAGGCTCGTTTTATGGCCTGTGATACGGTCTACCTTGGAGGAAGTTCCATGGGCTGTTGAATAGAATGTGTTTTCTGCAGTTTTTGGATGAAATGTTTTGTATATATTTGCTCAGTCCACTTGTTCCAACATACAGTTTAAATTCACTGTTTCTTTGTTGACTTTTTGTGTTGATGACCTGCCTAGTGCTCTCAGTGGAGTATTGAAGTTCCCCACTATTACTGTGTTACTATCTCATTTCTTAGGTTTATTAGTAATTGTTTTACAAATTTGGGAACTCCAGTATTAGGTGCATATATATTTAGGATTGTGATATTTTCCTTTTGGACAAGGCCCTTTACCATTATATACTGTCCCTCTTTGTCTCTTTTAACCACTATTGCTTTAAAGTTTGTTTTGTCTGATATAAGAATAGCTAATCCTCTTTGCCTTTGGTGTCCATTTGCATGAAATGCCCTTTTCCACCTCTTCACTTTAAGTTTATAAGAGTTTTTATGTGTTAGGTGAGCTTCCTGAAGGCAGCAGATGGTTGGTGAGTTCTTACCAATTCTGCAGTTCTTTATCTTTTACATGGAGCATTTAGGCAGTTTACATTCAACATTCATATTGAAATGTGAGGTACTGTTGCTTTCATTGTGCTCTCTGTTCCCTGTGTACTTGTTTTTTTGTTTTTACTCTTTAAATTGTATTTTTGTTTTATATGTCTTATGTGATTTATGCTTTAAAGAGGTTGTGTTTTGATCTGCTACCAGGATTTGTTTCAAGATTTAGGGCTCCTTTTATCAGTTCTTGTAGTAGTAGTTTGGAAATGGCAAATTCTCTGAGAATTTGTTTTTCTGAAAACAACTGTATCTTTCCTTCATATGTGATGCTTAGTTTCATGGGATACAAAATTCTTGTCTGATAACTGTTTTGTTTGAGGAGGCTGAAGATAGGTCCCCAGTCCTTTCTAGCTTGCAGGGTTTCTGCTGAGAAATCTTCTGTTAATCTGATAGGTTTTCCTTTATAGGTTACCTGGTGCTTCTGTCTCATAACTCTTAAGATTCTTTCCTTTGCCTTAACTTTGGATAACCTGATGACTATGTGCCTAGGCAAAGATCTTTTTGTGATGAATTTCCCAGGTGATGTTTGTGCTTCTTGTATTTGGCTAAGTCTCTCACAAAGTTGGGAAAGCTTTCCTTGATTATTTCCCCAAATATGTTTTCCAGAGAAAACCTAGACATTTAAATGCTAGTTTCACACGGAGCAGAGGACTCCATCTTTGTAAAATGCTGCAACCTGGGAATTTCCCTTCATAATTTTGGTAGACATATGGCACTTCTGGTTGAGAACTGGGCCCACAGCAGTGGCTTGACTTAAGGGTTCCATAGATCCTTGCCTTGGTTCAACATATCCTATCTATGAGATGATGAATGTTTGATTGACAAAGTATTGAAGAGTATTTGGAAATATAGACGAATAACACAGTATCTGGAGGTTGCAGCACAGTGGGAAATGGAGCCAAGAATGTACCTATAATTTAGGGTAAAAAGCAATAATGAGGTCCCATAAAAATAAAAAACCATGATGTTAAATAGACTGCAGATCATTTGCACCTTGAGGCTTTTCTTAGATTTTATGCCAGCAAAAAAAAAAAAAAAAAAAAAAAGGTAGTAATAGGCCTTGTGCTTTATGCCAAAAGAATTCCTTGTACACAAGATTTTATTTGTTTTAGTGTAATCAAAGAGACCCTCCTCCTAAAATTATTTAAGGGAAAAAAAAAAATCCATCCAGCTATAAAGAGCAGCCAGCCTGGGTTTAGAGCATGGCTTTAATCCTTTCTGCCTGGGGTCATACTGTTTTTATGCTGCTCTTGACTCTATTTCAAAGCTGATGTTGCTATCTAAAAACCTTGCCTAACAGCTGTAACTATTTCAGTTTTATTCACTATGAAGTCATTTCCAATCATGTTAGAGAAATGGATTCTAGTGTTTGCAAGTGACCTCTTATCCTGTCTTTTAAAGAAAATAGCATATATTGTAGGGTCCCCTTATCTGCGGTTTTGCTTTCCGCAGTTTCAGTTACCCATGATCAACTGTGGTCCAAAAATATTACATGTAATAAGCTATTTCGTGAGAGAGAGAAAGACCATATTCATATAACTTTTATTATAGTATATTGTTGTTCTATTTCATTATTAGTCATTATTGTAAATCTCTTTCTTTCCCTAATTTATAAATTAAACTTTAACATAGGTCTGAATGTATAGGAAAAACATAGTATACATACTATACATAGTAAGTGGAAAGCACACCAAATGTAGATAATTTTTGTACTACAGTAAGGTTGAAAAATTGTAGGCCAAGCCATTACAAGTTGAGGATGGAAGGACTGTCTATAGGGTTCAGTATTACTTGCGACGTCAGGCATCCACTAGTGGTCCTAATGTATCTTCTGCAGACAAGGGAAGACTACTATATGTTTGTAAAACCACTGAACAAGGAGTTTCAAATATGACAAAGTGACAAGATGGGACTCTTAAGAGTTCAACTGCAGGCACAAAATAGTAGGAATTAACTGGTTTTATATTCCAAGATGAAGTGCTAGATCACCCCAGCAGGACCTGCAAGAGTTCTAAATTTTGGATCTTGTCATTACCTGAGGTTTCAGACATTAGATAAGTCAGATTTGGTCCTCAGTTTTTCCCTTTGTCAGGTGGGAACAGTCATAGCTACCCAGTGACCTTGCAGGGTTGTGTCAATTGAGATGCTGGACCTGAAGGTGCCATGAAAAATTGAGGTAGTGGTTCTCTTTCTCCTTCTTGCAGTGGGCTTTTAGGTCACAAAATGATAGGATTTTCCCAAATACTTGATAGAAAGCCATTGGTACTTTTAACACAGTATGAGTTTAGTGTTTCATTTCGGGGTCACACACTATTTTTTTTCTCACAATTACTGCTGTGAATCTAAGATTAGATTCTGTAGGGCTAGATCTTCCACCCTGGAATCATATCCTAGCTGGTGCTCAGAGCCTGCCACTCATTCTTAGGCAGTAATAACTCCTCTCGTTGGTTACCTGAGTTTCCAGTCTTGATTCTGCTATAAATAAGTATAGCCTAGGGTAAGAATCAAAACTCTGAAATTCATCCATGAGTAATACATCTTGTGGCACCATCAGGAGCTTGCTAAAAGGGGAGAAATGGACTGAGTAACTTCTTTCTCCTTTATTCTTCCAAATGCTAGGTGAGTTGGATAGGGGAAGGGAAGAGAAGTAGGAGTCAGGATCAAATTTGCTTTGCTGGTCCCAATCTGGAACTGGTTTGCTTTTCTTCTGGTGGATGCTTAAGCCTGGCCTTTCTTCTCTGCAGGCTGTTTCATAATTTGAGCTCTTACCACTAGGGTCCTCTTTCTTGTGGGTGATTCTCTTGCTGATGACAAATGAATCACCTGGGGACTTCTCTCTGCTGAGGTCTCCTTGCCTCTAACAAGGGAACATCCAAGACTATCTCAGGGTGTTTTGTCTTGTACTTGGCACCTACCTCCTACCTGGAAATAAGATCTTTGACCTAAGAGTGGTATATACTTATGCCCCCAAATCGAGTCTGTTTAGCCACTAGTGAGCAGCTTCAGCCATAGTCTGTCTTTCACTAGTTAACTTTCTTAGACTTATATAAGACTGATATCAGTTCACTCTTACCCTTAAAATGCAGGGGCACCTGCCAAGCTATCCGAGTACACTACCAAAGTCCCTCTCATTTGCTTGACTATTTCCCTAATACTTTTTCACTGGAGGGAAACATTGCCAGTACACTTGAAAATTCTCTTTAAAGAAATCCTTGCTGGGTGAAGTGGCTCACGCCTGTAATCCTAGCACTTCAGGAGGCCAAGGTGGGCAGATCATCTGAGATCAGGAGTTTTAGACTGGCTTGGCCAACATGGTGAAACCCCACCACTACTAAAAATACAAAAATTAGCCAGGAGTGGTAGCAAACGTCTGTAATCCTGACTACTTGGGAGACTGAGGCAGGGAGAATAGCCTGAACTTGGGATGGGGGGGATTGCAGTGAGCCAAGATCGCGCTATCGTGCTCCAGCCAGGGTAACAGAGAATCCATCTACACACACACACACACACACACACACACACACACACACACACACAAAATCCTTAATTTCCAATTCCAAACTCTTCTGATACTATATCCACCATCTTTTTATGCTATCCACAGATGTACTGCGCTGAGGTGTGCAGACCTGGGTCTTAGACATCTCCCTTGCCGATCCTGCTGGGATGATATAGCACCTTATCTTAGAATATGGGACCAATTGATTTGTGGCTTCAGTGAACTTGAAGAGTCCCATTTTAACATTTTGTTATATTTATATTAGTCTATCCCAAACTGTAGTCTATGAAACACTGCTTCAGAAAAGTGTTCCATTTTTTTTTCCAAAAAGGTCCTGATCAAATATATTTGAGAAATATATGTAAGATTTCTAGCTCTTCTGATGCCCATTGCATATAAGCCTATCAAAGGCTATGTGGAATCTAGCATGAGGAGTAGTGTTTGACACTTTCTAAACTCAGTGTATCTCAATATATTTAACCACACAATTAATTAACATGGTGTCTCTTTGCATTTTGGGAGGTGCTACTGTAGATGGTTGCTGGCGATGCTTCCATTGGGTTTAGCTAAGTATGTCCATACATTCTTCCAAAGTTTTCCTAAATAAAAAAGCTAATTCTTTATCAGTAGAAATGAACTCATTTTAAGACAAGTATCTGTTTTGGAAATAATCAGTGTTGGTGATGTGGGGAACAAAAGAGTAATGAGTAGGTTTGTTGCCTTGCTTATTGCAAACAGCAAAAAATAAAAGATAAGATTATAATAACATTTATATGTATTATAATGTTGATTATTCTAATACAACTCATTATAATAGGAGTTTGCAGTATTCTGGTATTCTGTCTGGACTTTGAGAGCTTAGCTTCAATGAACTATAATGGAAAGTCATAATTATTCTCACCTGGACAAGATGTTGTCTTCTATGTTTTTTAAGTCACAACCATCAGTTGCATTGGTTTTGAGTTTTTCCAAATGTGTCTACCCTTGAGAAGACTCAATTTGTCGATTGTCAGACAATTTTTTCTGTACACAGCTCATTTTCACATATGGATCATAACTTTCCAGGCTATCTCAGTATAGCCTATTCTATCTATTCTCTCATTGTGTTTTAACAAGATGATTGGCTTTATAATTCTTTCTGTTTCAAACTTTGCAAGTATTTCTTTGGAATAACATTAGAGCTTCTATAGCATAAACAATTGTGCTGGTTCGCCTGGGGCTGTCCTGGTTTTAGTACTCAGGGTCCCACATTCTGGAATCCTCTGTCCAAGATGCAAAAAGTCGTGGCTTTCAATGGTGGATGGCAAAGCCTGGAAAAATACAAAGCCCATATGTCAGCCCAAAATATAGATGCTGAAAGCAATGCTGTTTTAGCATCAAATAGTTACAGCATAGATTATCTATCTTTCATAGTTATTGTTACTATTCCCCTTTCCCATGTTGACAATCATGATTTGCAGTTCACAGTAATGGATCATTCATTATTGTTTTACTCCAATTGATGCAACTGAAGTGTATACCATATCTACATTGTAATTTGAATTTTAAAAGTCCATCTCTTTTTGACTTTGGCTTTATATTAACTTGTTGCGCTTTGTATCAAGATAATGCCAGTTAATTTTTAACTTTATTAACATTGTGATCATACTCCCTAAGAGTTCAGATAGTGAAAATGGGATGATTATTATGCCAATGCCAACATCCTAGAAAAATAAGGTTAGATGGTTGCTATCTTAATGGCAGATGAAAGGACTCATACACCTGGATTGGGAAGATAAATAATCAAAACAGAATATTGCACAAGATGCAGAAAAGAAGATTAAAAGCACATAGGGAGACTGAATCCCACAATTTTGGCATGAGGCAGACAAGCACTTCTAAGTCAATCAAAAGTTTCTTGTCTCTCAAGAAGGCACCAACGCTTGGTTGAATATAGCAGCCACTGAATTATCTTCAGTATACTATACAAACAAGCAGTGTTACTGCATTGTTCCCTTGATTGCTTTCTGAAACTGATTAAAATTATATTTCCTGGTTCATAGGTTGCAGTTAAAATGCCCTAGGCATGAACAACAGGGGACATTTTGGGTAACATGCACTGGCCCTCTATGTAGCAGAGTTAATTCTGTTAGATTTGAACAACTCTAGTATATCAAGAAATTCTTGAATCATGGCAGTAAGATAATGTTCTCTCTAGCTCTTTACTACTTGAACTTGAAAAATGGAGATTCAAAATGTCTTCTAAAAATTTTTATATAGTGAATCTATAGAAACATAAAAGATTATTGGTAACTTGTCTAAAAACAAGCTAGACTTAAGCTCATCTATCTGCATATGTGGCAGACGGTGCAAATGTCAATTCCGGCAAACGTCATTCAGTGTGTAAATTTCTTACCAAAGAAAAGGAAAAGATCACAACAACTAAAAGTTCAGTGCGCCTTTTCTGCAAGGAGGCTAAAAAATTTGTTTTGCTTATCTGTGATATTGAGGCTTTTGCAATGAAAGTTTTTGGTCACTTTTAGTTTCCCCAAATATACAGAAGTACTTAATGAGATTTTTTGCTTTATAGAAATGGAAGGAGATAGCTGTTTTAGGTATGTGTCTGCAAAATGGCTATCATTATTGCTGGCCATACAAAAGATGTTAAGATGTCAGCCTGCTTTAAATCATGTTTTCAAAGTATGGGGCAAAAGGAATGTCCTCTAATTTGAAAATACATTAAGAATGAGAATGGAGACAACTATTATAATAAAACAAAAATATACTGTTTTTCTAAAACTCTCGGATAATCTTTGAAGAAGCCATAAGAAGCCTAGAAAAGGACAACTGACTATACCCAAATTGTTGAATGTTGTGTACAGGATGTGACAACAACTCATACCAAAAAAAAAAAAAAAAAAAAGAAAGAAAGAAAATGCTTAAGGTTCACTATAAAAATTCAAAAGAAAAAAAAAAAAAAAAAATTAAGAAGGACTTAAATGTTTTGGAAATAAGCCTGCTTCAAATGAAAAAAAAAAAAATGTCACCAGAGGACTGCCAAGTTAGGCCAATCTTTCTCAGTTTCTTTAATAATACTGTAACTTACTTGAAAGCTGGCTTTGATTTCACAAGTTTGAATTACTTCTGTGCTTTAAAACCATTTTACCTAAGAAAAGTTTTAACTTATGATGACATCCAAAGTGCTTCAGAGTATTTTAAAAATGATCAACATATTGGACATGGATTGCCTATATGATGAGTTTATAGGTGCAATGGATCAGATTGAAAAACTGTTCCATCAAAGGCATGTGGATACAAAGTGGATGAACATTTTTGGAGAGCTAGAAATTAATCCCCCACCAGTCTAAAATCCTTATGTTGCTAGTAAGTAAACTCCTAAGTATTCCCTGCAGAAAAGTTTTTCTTAGTTGTTTTTTTGTTTTTTGCTTTTTATTTTTTGAGAGGATATTTGGCTTGGTAGACTAATACCAAGACAGTGTAGAATGGACTTGACAAAAAGTGTAGTCTAAATTCAAATCAAGTTTCACATTTGACTGTATTCATTTAGTTTTACCACTACAGAAAGGAATAGAAGGATGTCCTAATGATTGCAGGCAGTTTAAAGGGTTTTTGTGTAACCAACACCCAAGTGGGGTGTATCATTCCCAATAGGGAATTTCTCATCCCTTACCCCTCAGCCACCCTTCCACCTTTTGTAGCCTCCAGTGTCCCATGTGTACACATTCTTTAGCTTTGACTTATGAGTGAGAACATTCAGTATTTGACTTTCCGAGTTATTTAATTTTAGATAATGGTGTATAGTTTCACCCATGTTGCTGCAAATAACATGATTTCATTCACTTTAGGGCTAAGTAGTATTCCATAATATATACATATGTATCATGCCTCTCTACCTGTCTATACCTACATAGAAACATACACACACATCACTATATATACATGCACAGAAGATATTTTCTTTATCTAGTCATGTGTGGGTAGATACTTAGATTGATTCCATAAGTTTGCTATTGTGAATAGTGCTATGATAAATATACAAGTGCAGGTGACTTTTTAATATAATTTCTTTTCCTTTGGGCAGATATGCAGTAGTAGAGTTGCTGGATTTAATGGTAGTTCTATTTTCTTTGAGAAATAGCCGAACTATTTTCTATAGAGGTTTTATTAACTTTCATTCCCACTAATAGTGTATAGGCATTCCCATTTCTCCACATTCTTGCCAACATCTGTTGTAGTTTGACTTTTTAATAACAGCCATTCTGACTGGTATACGATGGCATCTCACTGTGGTTTTAATTTACATTTCCCTGATGGTTAGTGATGTTGAACATTTTTTCAAATGTTTCTTGGGCACCTCTATTTTCTTTTGAAAATGTCTGTTCATATCCTTTGCCTACTTTTTAATGTTTTTTTTTTTTATCTTATTCTTGTTGAGTTGTAAGTTTCTTAGTTTCTTGCAGATTCTGGATATTAGACCTTGGTTGAATGCATAGCGTACAAATATTTTTCTCTGTTCTACAGATTATCCATTTACTTTGTTGATTATTTCGTTTGCTATACAGAAGCCTTTTAGTTTAATTAAATCCCATTCGTCTGTTTTTGTTTTCGTTGCATTTGATTTGGGGCTCTTAGTTACAAATTCTTTGCCTAGGCTAATCTCAGAAGAGTTTTTCCTAGGTTTTCTTCTAGGGTTTTAAAGTTTGAGGCCTTAGATTTAAGTCTTTATTCCATTTTGAGTTAATTTTTGTATATGGTGAGACATATGGGGCCAATGTCATTCTTTTGCATATGGCTACCCAATTTTCCCAGCACCATTTATTAAATAGGATGTTCTTTCTCTAGTGCATGTTTTATCAACTTTGTTGAAGATCAGTTGCTTGTAGGTATGTGGCATTATGTCTGAGTTTTCGTCCTGTTCCATTAATGCTTTGTTATTTTTATACCAATACATTGTTTTGATTTCAAACACCTTATAGTATAATTTGAAGCTAGGTAATGTGATGCCTCCAAGCTTTTTTTTTTTTTT
>NW_016107326.1:7137933-7247157 GCF_001604975.1 Cebus imitator
TTTGCTCTTTTTGCTTATGATTGCTTTAGGTATTCAGTCTCTTTTCTGGTTCCATATGAATTTTAGGATTCTCTTCTTTATTT
This sequence comes from Cebus imitator, assembly GCF_001604975.1. Taxonomy (NCBI): domain Eukaryota; kingdom Metazoa; phylum Chordata; class Mammalia; order Primates; family Cebidae; genus Cebus; species Cebus imitator. Next base: position 7,138,017 of record NW_016107326.1, read on the forward strand.
CTGGGGAAAATAATGTTGGTAATTTGATAGGTGCTGCATTGAATCTGAATATTCCTTTGGGCAGTTTGGTTATTTTAACAATATTTGACTTTTCTAATCTAATCCATGGGCATGGGATGTTTTTCCATTTGTTTGTGTCATCTGTGATTTTTTTCTTAGTGTTTTGTAGTTCTTTTTGTTAGAGATCTTTTACCTCCTTTGTTAAATGTATTTCTAGGTATTTTACTTTTTTTGTAGCTATTGTAAATGGGATTGACTTCTAGATTTTGTTCTGAGTTTGATTATTTTTGGTGTATAGAAATGCTACTGATTTTTGTATGTTGATTTTTATTCTGAACTTTACTGAAGTCATTTAGCAAATCGAGGAGTCTTTAGGGTTTTCTAGGTATAAAATTATATCATCAGAAAACGGAGATAATTTGACTTCCTCTTTCCCAATTTGGTTGCCTTTAATTTATTTCTTTTGCCTGGTCACTCTAGCTAGGACTTCCAGTACTAGAATAGGAGTGGTGAAAGTGGCATCCTTGTTCTCTCTCAGTTCTTAGGGAGAATGCTTTCAATTTTTCCCCATTCAGTATGATGATGGCTGTGAGTCTGTTGTATATGTTTGTTATTATTTTGAGGTATGTTCCTTCTATGCCTAGTTTGTTGATGGTTTTTATCATGAAGGGCTGTTGAATTTTCCTGGCTGCTTTTTTCTGCATCTATTCAGATAATTACATGGTTTTTGTTTTTATTTCTGTTCATGCGGTAAACACATTTATTGATTTGCATATGTTGTACTATCTTTGCATCCCTGGAATAAAACTAACTTGAGTATGATTTATTATGTTTTTGATGTGCTGCTTAATTCAATTTGCTAGCATTTTGTTAGGGATTTTTACATCTGTGTTCATCAGGAGTATTGGTATATATTTTTTTCTTTTCTTTTTTTTTCGGAGTCTGTGTCTCACTCTGTCACCCAGGCAGCAGTGCAGTGGTGCAATCTTGGCTCACTGCAACCTCCACCTCCCCCCTTCAAGCAGTTCTTCTGCCTCAGCCTCCCAGATAGTTGGGATTACAGGTGTGCACCACCACATTTGGCTAATTTTTTTATTTTTAGTAGAGATAGCAATTCGCCATGTTGGGTAGGCTGGTCTCAAACTCCTGACCTCAAGTGATCCACCCACCTCAACCTCCCAAATTGCTGGGATTACAGGCCTGAGCCACCATTCTCAGCCTTCTTGTGTGTGTATGTGTGTGTGTGTGTGTGTGTGTGTATGTGTGTCCTTGCCTGGCTTTAGATCAGGGTGATATTGTCTTCATAGAATGAGTTAGGGAGGATTCCTTCCTCCTCAATTTTTTGGAATAGTTTCACTACGATTGATACCAGTTCTTTGAATGGCTGGTAGATTTCTGCTGTGAGTCTGTTTGGTCCTAGGCATTTTTTGTGGTTGCTAGGAAATGTTTTATTACTTATTAAATCTTACTACTTGTTATCGGTTTATTCAGGGTTTCTATTTTTTCCTGCTTCAATTTTGGGGGGTTATATGTTTATTGATTTCCTATAGGTTTTCTAGCTCATATGCATAGAAATGCTCATGGTAGTCTTTTATGAACTTTTGTATTTCTGTGGTATTAATTGTAATGTCTTCTTTATCACTTCTGATTATGTTTATTTGAATCTTCTCTCATTTTTCTTGTTTAGCAGTTCATCAATTTTGTTTGTTTTTTCAAAAATCAAATTTTCCTTTCATTGATTCTTTGTATTGTTTTTTGATTTTAATTTTATTTCGTTCTGCTCTGATCATTATTATGTATTTTCTTCTGCTAGCTTTCGGTTTGATTTGTTCTTGTTTTTGTAGTTCCTTGATGTGTGACTTTAGGTTGTTAATTTGTGATCTATGTTTTGGATATAGGCACTAAGTGTTAGAAGCCTTCCTCTTAGCACCACTTTTGATGTATTCTAGAGGTTTTGGTATATTATGTTACTAGTTTCATTTGTTTCAAAAAATTGTTTAATTCCTGCCCTAATTTTATCATTGATCCAAAGATCATTCAGAAGCATGTTGTTTAATTTCCACATTGTTGTATAGTTTTGAGAGTTCCTCTTGTTATTGATTTATAGTTTTATTTCACTGTGGTCTAATAAAATATTTGATACAATTTTGAGTCTTTAAAATTTATTGAGACATGTTTTATGGCGTAAACTGTGGTCTATTTTGGAGCATATTCCATGCATAGATGAGAAGAATGTATATTTTGTGGTTGTTGGGTAGAATTTTGTGTAAATATCTGTTAGGTTGATTTGATCTAGAGTTACTTTAAGTCCAAAGTTTCTTTGTTGATTTTCTGCCTCCATGTCGTTGTTATCTGTTAGTGCTAATTGCCACTGTTAACTGATCCTGTTTTTATTTGTGTAGTGGAAAGGTAAATAAATAATAACAAAGCATGTAGCAAAAAGATAAATACTATAGAAAATATATAATTTCAAATAAAACCTTATTTTAACATTTTTATGTTAAAGTAGTAATATATGTATGTATTAGTAATTATTATAAATTATTATATTTGCTTTTTTTTTTCTTTTTTTTTTTTCACTGGGAATGGCTATACCCTAGGCTGAGTGGTTACTCTAATGGCCACCAGGGTATTTTTCCGGAGCCCATCATGTTTTAAGACAGGCAAACAAATCTAGTTCTCATGAATTGCCTCTTACCTGGTATAAGTAACCTCTCATATTGGTGAGTGACTGTAAAAGGAGTTAATGTTACATTATCCTTATCCATTACCTGTGACAGTGGAGCCGGTAATTCTCAAACCATTTGTATGTCATTTAGGACTCTTTTTAAAGTAAATTACATTTACTTTAAAATGTAATTTATTTGATATTTGGTATCTTCATTTTTTTTGTTGTTTGTACTAATTGAAAAAAGGAGAATTGGCAATTGTCTGTATGTATCACCAAAATAAGGTACATCACCTACCATATATATCTAGAAACTTCTTTTAAAATCTAATAGTTAGAAAATGAAGCTTATATTTTCATCATTCTGCCCGTTATTTACCTCAGTAATCCATTAGGGTTTTCTGGTATTCCAAGCCCTTGTGGTGTGTACCTTCCTTATCACTACCCTCCCCTCACGTGGAAACCCGTACTCCTTCTGTACCTTCACATCCCATAAGCATCTCTACTTATGAAAGAATATCCCACTCCTTTAGCTCTTCAGACCATTTTTCTAACCTACACATCTGTGTACCACATGCCTTACTACTCAGTTACCATCTTGTATTATCCTGTGAAGTCTCATCTCTTCTCTCCTCAGATAGATTGAGAAGTAGAGATCACGCCTTATTCATCCCTTGTGTCCCCCCAAAATAATAGAACAATGCTAGGCAGATTGTAATTGTTCAAAGAGATCATCAATTGTTTTTTATAATTGATGACTCCTGCAATACATGACATGGAAGTAGGCAAATAATATTTTCTCACAGACACGTTGCCCATAATGTTTAACAGGACATGAAAGCACAAGACCTTGTTGTGATGGAAAAATAAGTGAAGACAGGAAAAAATAATCATAATAACCCTGACTCCTAGGCTAAGATTTTAGTTAGTGCCTTACTACTTCTGGGTAGAGTCTGTAAATTACTTAAAACTCATAGACACACTCACATGCACACGTTCATATGCACATGTACACACACAAGCACACAAAGAATGGGGGTTTGGCCTTGACATACTTTTGAAAGTTGATGCCAGTACTTTTTAACAGCATGGCCTAAAGTTGGAAAAATAGGAATTCAGTGTCTAGTTGAGTTATGAGTTGAGAACGAATTTCACAACAAACCTCAATGATTTTCCACCACCAACAGCAACCCAAAGACAATTTCTAATCACTTGGTGGCCATCATATTGCAAAAGAAACAGAGCACAGACACGCTGTCTCTTTCACTTAAATTTATGAAAACCTGCTGAAAGGGAATGTAGAAAGTAAACGACCCATGGTAAAGCATTGTGAATGAAGGGAGAGGTACTGTGGTTAGCTGGGTTGCTCAATCCTTCAGATTCTCAAAGCCAAGAGAAAATTTATCCTCTTCCACTGAGACATAAACTAAACTCCTTTTGGCCATTAATCTGCAAAGTAGATGCCTGCCATGGTAATTCATCAAACATTTTTGTGGGGTGAGTCTTGTGGGGCCTCTGGGGCATCTGCCTTTGAAATTCAAAGAACAGTTTTGTCCCCTGGGGACAGAGTGACTTTCTTCTCTCAATGCACATCTGGAAGGAGAGTTTCTGCTCCCACTCTGCCCCAGGCCCAGGCAGGGCCTGAAAGAGCTGCCATCTTCATGAAGCATGTGCTTGTACCTCACTTTTCTGATCACTCTACCCAGGCTGTCAGACGGGGAGAAGGAATAGAATTACAGCCAGCACACTGTTCGTAAGGGGCTTTTTCCTACAGTTTAGCCCAGAGAAAGGACAATTACTGTTTTTAGTGCGTTTTTTAGGAGCGAGAGTCAGTGCATTAAGCATCGTGAAAAATGAGCAGAATTTTTAAGCTACATGTCTCAATCACCTGCACATAAATTGGGGAATGGTTTTGGAATCTTGAGGTCCGATCTGAATTTACAAGTGTGTCTCCAGGCCCAGGGACAAATATATGATCTGAAGAGAACAGGCATTCCTATGGAGAGCACAAGGTACTGGGCTCATCTTTTGCCCCTTCAGTTAACAGGCACCTGCCAATGCCTTCTTCCCTTAGCTGGAGGTTTCTTCTGAACCTTCCAATCCTTAAGTGTACTGGCCCTGTTCTCTCTACAGGCTCCTGGTCCTCTGTCCCCCAGCTCTGCACCACGCTGTAGACAGAGTGGTTACCTGTCAGTATCTTGAGAACACCATTGTCTTTTCTACATAGGACTATCCACCCTGACCAGAAGACACTGCCATACAAATTGGATTCTTTTGACACTGAGGTTTCAGCTAGAATGTCATTTCCTCAGAGAGGTCTTCTGAGACCACTCAGTTTAAAGGAGCCAAACCACCCGCTCACCAGTCACTTTCCACTGTTTGTCAGTGTGTCACTTTCTTTGTGACACTCACTGATATCTGCCGTTTTCTCTCTCTCTCTTCTCTTTCTCTCTCACCCCTCCTTTCCATCCCACTTGTACCTCTATGAAATTGTAAACTCCAAAACAGCCTGGTCATTATCTGTCCTGATCACTGTGCTATGTCTATAGAATGTGTTCAGTCATTCTTGTTGAATGAATGGTTTCCCTTTTCTTTGGATGTTTGGCTGAGGGTAGCATGATGTTTACAGTAAAGTTTATGTCATTTTTCATATTTAAAAAAACATGCTTGGATCAACCTATTTTAGGTGTAATTCACTCATATATTTATCTATTAACCAATGTATTCATTTATTCATTCAATTGATATTTGTTGTCTACTATATGCCAGATAACTTGGTGAGATATTACAACTGTCAGAGAAGTTTTGGCCAGGGAAATGATATAATGAAATAGAGAGAGACACATTGTAAAACAAAATTTCATACTTTATATCGAATGTTATATCTAGACCTGTCTGTCTAATATCCAATTTTCTTTTTCTAGCTAAACTGCTATATTTCGGCTCCAACTGCCTACTCTCCAGTAAGGTTCTCTCTTCATTACCTCACAATTGGACCTCATCTTTACTTATGTTATTACTTTATTCTAGAACTCTCTTCTCTCTGCTGTTTTCTTTGAGACCAGTTCAGGACTTTCCTTCCTAGGAGGGCTTCCACAACCTTATGGGCTCCCATTTGTCTCCTGAGCTGTTTCTTTATCATGTAAAGTCTAGGCCCTTTAAAATTCAGAGCTTTGCACTGATGATGATTTTGTTTGGATTTGTATTTCTTCCATGCGTGTTAATACGGAAAATCCAACTCAATTCCATCTTCTTTGAGAAAGCCCTGTTTTATAATTCTTCTAGGTATCTGCCAGTATCACAGGTATTGTGGGGAACATAATAGCAGTCAATAAATTCTTACTGATTGATTGGTGTCGAAATTGGGTTGTCAGTTCCAGACGGCATGCTGAATGAGAGCAGGTCTGGTAAAAAAGCCTCTTCAGTATTCAGCCTCCCTGTAGATCAAGTACAGGCAAAGCTTACGGCGAAAGGTGGTGAAAGGCAAAATTCCAATAGCAAGAGTATTATTAATTTACTTAGGCCATTAAGTGTTGTCCAGTATTAGATTGGACCGGAAATCCCGGTTTTCAACTCTTTCCCATTTGAATGCCCAAGAGGCTGTCAGCGGGTAAGAGGAAATACGGAATTGGCTTTCAGTTGCCCGAGGAGAGGAGCTTAAATTCCTAGATTTATGGCTCTGCTTTACCTGAAATTTTATTTTGCTTTTACTTTTATGTACCAATCGAGTGCACTCCATTTCAGCTGGTGCTTCTTAAACGGTCTAAGGGAACTCTAAAAATAAGTACCGACCAATTTATACAGTAATGTTCATAGTGGTCTTTATGGAATGCCTCATCACAGGCCAGTATCCTAGGGGCTCCCAAAAGGTATGATACTTTCAGAGGGGACCTTAGTGAAGGAGGTACAGCTTATGATATGAATGTTCCGTCTGTGATCTCTGAGCTCAATTATTCCACCTTTTCAAAATCTGGTAGTAGTAAAAGAGGCAGACAGAGTGTAGTAGTCTTGTGTCCTGAATCTGTTTACTAACGTGCAATCTTGCTGCTTCTCTTTGGCCTGATCATGCTCTACATTTCTGGAAGCCTTTGGTAATTCCTTCTGTTGAGGTTTCTCTATCTGCTTCATATCCCACCTCATCCTCATTTCCTGGAGTGGACTCTTTGTTCCTTGACTCTCTATGGCACTAAGATGCTTCTTCATTCATTTGCTGCTGATTAAAATTGCTATTTACTGTGTACACATCTTGTTTTCCTGAGTTGACTTTAACCTTGCCTCATACTTCTTAATATCTCCAGAGTGCCGATAGTAAATTCTCAGTAAATATTTGCTGCTAATGATACACCTCAGTTGACTCATCTTGTTTCTGGTAAATTTCGCTATAGCAAGTAGCAATATAATGATATAACTCAAAGGAGGACAAAGAAAATCTAGAGGGACTTTAAACATTTGACTAGAACTCTAAAAAGGAGAAATTCATTCAGTGTTGGTCAGTAATATAGAAATTATTTTGAATGATTTTAACAACTTTACACATCTGGCCATTATTGCAAATGTTTGTTTATATGTTAATCTATCCTAAACTTGACAAAGACAAGGTCTTCTTAAGCACAAAGTCTATATATTTTGTATGTCCTTGGCCTTATATGGATTACCAAGTGAGTGAGAGCTCAAAAATATTTATTAAAAGCATAAATGAATGAATTACCTTCAGAGCCAAAGCTAGAAATTATGTTAAAGAAAAGATTTAGACCCTCTAGCTCTCAAAGTTGCAGGTTACTAATGCTGCTCACCCATTTTCAGTTAATACTAATAGTCTGTCTTCTACCTGAAGAAGCTTGTTGGACTGGAATGTGATAACAGGGACTGTAAGTTGATGTCTTTGCATTGGCTGGTTTGGGAATAGCTCTTGAGAGGATACAATGCAGTTTCTTTTCAGTTTTATTTGGCGGCCTTGATCTTGACGGAGGAACATGCTCTTAACACCTACAAGATAAAAAGATTGTTTAAATATTACAATCTCACAGCCCATATTTGAGTTTTATGAAAACTGTGGATAGGGCCAATGTCCTAATTGTCAAAAATGTTAAACTAATAATGCAATTCTATAAAGTAAATTATAGCCAGATTTTATAAAAGAAAATGTGTATATTTTATATATCGATAACATTATAAGCAATATTAAGGCAAATAAGCTAGGAGATAATATTTTAAAATATAATTCAATATATTATTTCTCTATTAGAGCTCTTATGAGTTCTGCTGAACAGCAACAGAAAATCCAGTAGAAATATTGGATAAAAGATGTGATTGGGAAAAACTAGAAATGCATGTGAACATAAAAATTTCAAACTTAAGACTTAAAATGAAATACTTGTAAATAGAATCATTACCGGGGTCCTGTAAAATTTTAGGTTAAAAAGAAATGATAATACTTAAATATTAGGGCATGATGATACTATCTTTCTTAAACCTTCCTTCCAGAAATAACTTAATTCAATATTTCTGGAAAGCAATTTGATAAATTTCATATTACTACAAAAATATGATAGCTACTTTTGGGCTCAACAATTTTTTACAGCACAAAGATGCAGTCAAAGATGTATGTAAAAGACTAAAAGTAATTCTTTGTAGCATTTGTTTATTTAAAGGAAAACTGAAAATAGCCTAAATATTTAACAATAGGTGAAATGATTAAAAATGTGGTATATTCAGCCAGGCATAGAGGCTCACGCCTGTAACCTAGCACTTTGGGAGGACAAGGTAGGTGAATTGCTTGAGCCCAGGAGTTTGAGACCAGCCTGGCCAACATGGCAAAACCCTGTCTCTGTAAAAACTACAGAAATTAACTGGGCATTGTGGTGCACATGTCTGTAGTCCCAGCTACTTGGAGGCTGAGACAGGAGGCTAGATTGAGACCAGGACATAGAGGCTGCAGTGAGCTGTGATCATGCCACTGCACTCCAGCCTGGGGAACAGAATGAGACACTGTCTCAAAAAAAAAAAAAAAAAAAAAGTGGTATATTTAGATGATTGTGTATTATTTAATCAATAAAAATGTCTTTAATTTATTTAAAGTGAAAGCAAGTTTATTAAGAAAGTAAAGGAATAAAGAATGGGTTATTCCATAGGCAGAGGAAAAAAATAAGTTTTAAAAGAGAAACAGCCGGGCACAGTGGCTCATGCCTGTAATCCCAGCACTTTAGGAGGCTGGATCCACTTTAGGCGGGTGGATCACGAGGTCAAGAGATCAAGACCATCCTGGCCGCCATGGTGAAACCCCGTCTTTACTAAAAAATACAAAACTTAGCTGGGCGTGGTGGCATGCGCCTGTAATCCCAGCTACTTGGGAGGCTGATGCAGGAGAATTGCTTGAAACCGGGAGGTGGAGGTTGCAGTGAGCCAAGATCCCGCCACTGCACTCCAGCCTGGCTCCTGGTGACAGAGCAAGATTCTGTCTCAAAAAAAAAAAAAAAAAAAAAAAAAAAAAAAAACCCAACAAAAAAGCAATAAAAAAAAAAAAAAAAAAAAAAAAAAAGTAAAAAAAAAAAAAAAAAAAAAAAAAAGACATGAGATTATACCTATATTATAAGTGGAGAAAAAGTGCTGCAAGCTACATGGAGCATCTAAATTTAATGAACCCATGCAAGACTTAGAAGTCCACTGAAATATCAGCAGCGGTTCTCTTGCATAATAGACTGTGAGTGATTTTTTTTTGGACTGGGTCGAACATTATTGTCCTGTCATCTTGTTTGTGTGACTGAGAAGCTAAGTTTTAAAGCACTGTAGATCTAGATATTGAAGAGTTATGAAGGAGTTTATTAGTTCTTTGAACAAAAATTGTGTATGTATTATGAGTCTGGTACTATGCTAGATCCTGTAACAAGGAGCTTAGAATGAAATGAGGGATACAGCTAGGTCAGTATATATCAGTTATAAGTATTGCTATATTAAGTACTTGGCTAATATAGTAATGAGAATGATAATGATGATGAAGACATAGAGACCACTTACGTAGATCTTCTGGTTTCTCTTGCTGTGTAACAAATTATACCAAAAGTTTAGTATAATTATAATTTAGTAAAACAGCTGTTGTAGTCAGCTCATGGTTTCTGCGGGTCAGGGATTAAGAAAGGATAAGGTAATAGCTTTTTCTCTACTTCACAATGCCTTCAGCCTCAGCTGGGAAGACGTGAATGCTAGGGCTGACTTGACTGGAAACTGGAATGTGAAGGCTTATGCTCATACATTCATCTGTTTAGGCTAGGAGGACCTACAGATGAGCATTTCTGATTGAAAAGCTTGATCCCGCTTTGGCAGCCTCAGGGTAGTTGGATTTACATGAAAGTGCAAGGTTCCAAGCCCAGAGGTTCGAGTCAGCAAAGCAGAAGCTGCATCAAAAGTTTTTCTGGCTTAGTCTTGGAAGTCGCATGTCCACACTGATTCAAGGGAAGGGGACACAGACACCACCTTTTGGTGGGAGGAGAGTCATATTAAACATCAAATGGAATTGGAGATACTGTCTGTGACTTCATTATGTACTAGACATTGTTCAAATTACTTTCTAGCAAGTAGTTCATTTAATCCTCACTACAATTCATGAGGGTAAGTAGTGTTATCATCGCCCTCTTTAAACAAGAATCTGAAAGTCATAGAGCTAAGTAACTTGCCTAAGGTCACATAATAAGTGCCAAAGCTGGACTTCAGACTCGGGCAATCTGGCTCCAGCACCTATGTTCTTAATCAGTGGAGGTGATCAGGTTTTTAGGGACATATACAGAAGACCAGCCTAATCCTCACCCAGGATAGGGAGTAGGGAGTAGATAAAAAAAAGCTTCCTCGAAGAAATGATACCTAAACTGAGTTGTGAAGGATTAACAGACCCTGGTTTGATACTTGAAGAACTACTAAAATGGACAGTAGTAGCTGGGCTGTAGGTAGATGGCTGAATGGGAAAATGCCTCATAAAGAGAAAACAGCATGTACAAATCCCCCAGGCAAGCGAGTACAGCATATTCAGGCAACTGCAAGTTGCACCTCAGTGATAGAATTTAGAGCTGAGGTGGCAAGTTTCAAATGATGAGGCTGGAGAGAGACACAGGAATAAAATTAGAAGGGCCTTAGCAATCCAATGAAGTATTAGAGAGCTTGGTCACCATACTGAGAGATCACCAGGATGGTGATGTGACTGAATTGACTTTTCTGTTTTCCTCCTAGTAATTAGCCATAGATTTATTTTGCATTTGCCTTTTTATTATAGTACAACATATAAAACTTAAAATTCACCATTTAAATTATTTTTAAGTGTACAGTTCAGTGACATTAAGTACATTCACACTGTAGCACCACAATGACCGGCATCCATCTCCAGAACCGTTTTCATCGTGCAAAACTGAAACCCCATACTCATTAAACACTAACTTCCCATTCACTCCTCTCCTCTAGAATCCACCATTCTCCTTTTTATATCTATGAACTTAACTACTCTAAGTACCTCATATAAATGAAATCAATATTAGTGGCCTTTTGTGCTTGCTTAGTTCACTTAGTGTAATGTTCTCAAAGTTCATCCATGTAGTAGCATGTGTCTGAATTTCCTTTCTTTTTAAGACAAAACAATATCCAATTGTATGGGCATACCACATTTCGTTCATTCATCTTGTTGATGGTCACTTGGGTTGCTTCTACTTGTTATCTATTATGAATAGTGCTGTACCTGTATGTACAAATGCTTTTTTAAGGCCTATAAATATATCTTTGAGACCTTGTTTTAAATTCTTTTGAGTATATACACAGAATTAAAATTTCTGGATTTTGTAGTAATTCTATTTTTAATTTCTTAAAGAGTTACTGTACTGTTTTCCATAGCAGCTGTTCCATTTTACAATCCTACCAATGGTGCACATGATTCCAGTTATTCCACAGGCTCATGAACATTTATTATTTTCTGGTATTTTGTGTGTTTGCTTGATTTTAGAAATAGCCATCCTAATGGATATAAGGTGGTATCTCACTGTGGTTTTGATTTGCCTTTCTCTAGCCATTAGTGACATTGAGCATCTTTTCATGTGCCTATTAGCCATTTGTATACCTTCTTTGGGGCAATGTCTGTGGATTGATGTTTTAGAATGATCCCTCTGGGGAGAAGTAAAAGGGTAGAAGGAGGGTCAGAATGGAGGCAGGGAGATCAGGTAGGAAGTAGCCCTAAACTAGCCAAGAGGTGATAAGGCTTCTATGACGCAACTAATCAAATTGTATGGGGCAGTGGTGGCGGAAGTGAGAAGCTGGAAGTAGCATTCAAAGATTGTTTTACAAATGAAGGATAGCAAAAAGACAAGAAAACTACAGGTTGAGTGGATGATGGCACCGTGACTGGTATGCAGTTAGTGTATACCCATGCAGCCATTCTGGCTGTTAAAATTTTGAAATTCTTCCATGGCAGCTCCCTCAAGATACCCAAGGGTGCCCCTTCATTGCCCCTCCCATCCAGGTCTTCACAGTTCCTAACTGCCTGTATGCCCCTGTAATCCCCTAAATAATAATGAATACTGGGCACACTAGGGGGTAGGGGAATCTTGGAACCTGCTCCAGCTCAGTAGCCAGGGTCCATTCAGATTTGTCAGTCTCCTTCCTCTCAGATTCACTCCTGGATAGCAGTACCATTTCTTGACACATGTACTGATGTAGAAACGATTTCTTGGAAGATATGAAGGGAGTTCACCAAAGGTGATAAGTTTTATTTTGGGGCCTGTTTGTGTATTCAGGTGGAGATAGCATTCTTGGTTCTAGAGAAAAAGATTTAGGAATTTTCAACATATGATAGTTATAGACTCCAAGAACTTACCATCCAATGGAAATATTTTTCCTCTGCAGTGACACCATTCATTTATAAAATTATTCACAATTTAGCTACTCTGAACAGGAATAAAACCTCTAACCAATATTCCAAAGGGGTCAGCGGTGTATAAAATGCACGTTGGCCGCATGTAGTAACATTCCCAGATTTTAAGAAGCCAGGAATCTAGTAAGGAGTCTTCTTTTTTCCATATAGCAACTTAAGCTTATTTGAAGGTAGTTGTTCACTCCCTCCTGGAGTGCCCTTAGCTACAGACAAAGAGAGTGGGATTTACTATGATCATTAGGATTGTGTCCATGATAGATAGCCTACAATATTACCAGAAGCTGATGAGGCCTTTTTTTCGGTTTTGTTTTGTGGAAAACCAGAAGGGATGTCAGTGTTGCTGCCTGCAGGATAAGTATAGATATCCTACTATGTATTTTATTGGCAATCCTGATAGCATTTTCTCCATTGGTGGTTTATGTGTAATAGAGACCAAACTGCAATTTTCTGACCTGCCAAGATCCATTATGTCTGGTAAATATAGTTTATGCTTGACAGAATACACACTTAGGGTGGAAAGCCATGCAAATTAAACTAAGGTTTAGGCTAATTTTTGGTAGTGAAAATTATTCTCCCTTGGTGACCTTATTCAGCATGAAATAAAACAACCAGAAAGCTATTCATGCAGTCCACTCTTTCTTTAATCAACATAATGAAAGCCTTTGGATAGCCCAGCTCCTGATTCTCATAGCTCATGTCTTTCATGGAGCCTAATCTTTTATGGTCATAAGAAGCTTTTTTTGCATTAATAGATTAGAGATTAGGTAATAAAATGCCTTATTTAAAGTAACTATTCTTAGTCTACTTTGAGATCTATGCAAATCATATCTGTCTATGGATTTATGGAGAATATATCACCAGAGTCTTCATATATTAGCATAAATGATATTTTAAAAATATTTACTCATTGTTTGGGTTACCAAACTTTAGTCTTATATTGTAATGGTGCCTGACTGCTGACAAGCTGAGCAGTAGTTTTGACAGAGCTAAAGAAGGAGAAAAACCAAGCTTTAGTAACATTGACTGTAAGTTAGGAATAATCTCATTGACTGTTTACTACAGCTAATTCAATTTTCTGGTGATAATTTGCAGTAATATATTTAGTTTATGTAGCTTAGTCTCCAATATTATCTTGGTAATCCCATCTTCATTCACAGTGGAATGGAAAAGGCAGAGTTGGGCTCTTAGGTCAAGGTAACAAACGTTTTCTGTCTGCCGTCTCTCAAATTCTTTTCTTTTAAAAAATGTTTTAAAATCAACAAACAAAAATTGTGTATATTTATCATGTAAAACATGATGTTTTGAAATATGAATATATTGTGGAATGGCTAAATGGGGCTAAATTATACAGATTGAGTATCCTGTATCTGAAATGGCACTGGAAGTATTTTGGGTTTCAGATTTTTGGAGATTTTTGAATATTTGTATCATACTTACCAGTTGAGCATCCCAGATCTAAAAATCCAAAATCCAAAATGATCCAATGAGCATTTTTTCTTGAGTGTCACATTGGTGTCCAAGAATTTTCAGATTTTTGAGTATTTAGGATATCGGATTCTCAGATTGGGATGCTCAACCTGTATGTGCATTGTGTGTGTGTGTGGTGAGACTACTCAAAATACACTCTTAGTGATTTTCAGGAATACAATATATTGTTATTATCTATAGCCTCTATGTTGTACAATAGGTTTCTTGAACTTATTTCTCCCATTTAACTGAAATTTTGTATCCTTTGACCAATATCTTTCGAATTCGCTTCTACCCCCAGCATCCCCTAGTAACCACCATTCTCTTCTCTGCTTCAATGAGTTTAACTTTTTTAGGATCCACATATAAGTGAGATCATACAGTAATTATCTTTCTTTGTCTAGCATATTTCACTTAACAATCTCTAGGTTCATCCATGTTGTTGCAAATGACAAGATGTCCTTTATTAAGGCTAAATAGTAGTTCATTGTGTACATATACACCACACTTTCTTAATCCATTCATTCACTGATGGAACCATAGGCTGATTCCATACTTTGGTTATTGTGAATAATTGCTGCATGGGAGTGCAGATATCTCTCCTACATACTGATTTCATTTCTTTTCGATACATTTATTTCTTTTGGTGGGATTGCTAGTTTATATGATAACTGTGTTTTTAATTAAGGAATCTCCATACTGTTTTCTAAATTACATTCCCACTGATAATGTGCAAGGGTTCCTTTTTTTCCACTTCCTTCTGAATACTTACCTTCCACCTTTTTGATAATAGACATTCTAACAGGTGTGAAGTGGTATCTCATTTTGGCTTTAATTTGCATTGCCTGTTGATTAGTGGTGCTAAACATTTTTGTACACCTGTTGACCGTTTGTACTTCTTCTTTTTAAATATATCTGTTCAGGTCCTTTGCCCATATTCAGTTGGGTTGTTTTCTTACTAATGAGTTGTTTGAGTCCTTATATGTTTTTTATATTAGCCCCTTATCAGATGCATGGTTTGCAAATATTTTCTCCCATTCTGAAGATTATCTTTTCTCTCTGTTGGCTGTTTCTTTTGCTGTGCAGATGCTTTTTAGTTTGATGTAATCCCAATTATTTATTTTTGCTTTTGTTGCCGTGCTTTTGTGGTGACATCCAAAAAGTCACTGCACAGACTAATGACATGGAGCTTTTTCCCTATGTTTCCTTCTAGTGGTTTCATTGTTTCAGGTCTAATGTTGAAGCCTTTAATCCACTTTGAGTTGATTTTATATATGGTGTGAGATAAGGGTCTAATTTTTTCTTCTGTTGTGGATATTCAGTTTTCCCAACATTATTTATTGTAGAAACTGTCCTTTCTGCATTGTGTGTTCTTGGTTCCTTTGTTAATAATCAGTTGACTGTAAATGTATCGCTTTATTTCTGGGTTTTCTATTTATTCCATTAGCTTATGTATCTTTATGGCTCTTAAGTATTGTGAGACAGCACAGGACACACCCTCCTCACACTTGTCATTAATAGCCCAGTGCAGCCGGAATGAACAACGTGTTACAGAATGTGATGCAACAACAAAAGAGTGATAATTTTATTTTAATTTAAAAAGGCATTCCGAGAAACTGAAGTTTAAATAAACCGTTTGTTTAATGGCTTTAATGTGGACACAAGAAAACACAAAGGTCTGGGCCATTGGGATTCCAATTTGTTCTTTGGAATCCTTGCCTTTAGAGGGCAGAAGGAAGTCAAGTATGTGGGAGTAAGAGTCCAAATGTTCTGTATTACTCTCATCTTTCTGTGAATCACTGGATTCTTCTTTTCATGGGCAATCATATATTTTGTCAACTTGTACAAAAAATACTCTACTGAGATGAAAATTGACCGTATAAAGATTCTTCACATGTATCACATTTGAGAAGAATGTGTTCCTGACTGAAGAATCTTGCCTTGGTTTGTTGACTCTGGGGTTACACTGTGTCCAGTTATGGCTCCTTGGATAAAGGCCCTGTGTTGTTTCTCAGTCACCTCACTCAGCTTTCTGGAAGGCAGTTGATTCCGTGAAAATACTTGTCTTTGTGATCAAGCAGTGGGGGCTGAATGTGTGGCTCTTCACAACAGAGTGCAAGGAGGATTACTACTACTCCTACAATGCTACTGTTATTAATTTTCAAAAGATACAATGTCATTATCAACCTTGATCTGCTCTGCTTTTGTATTTTAGCAATTGGTTGGATGAGAATGTGCCCAGGCATGCTAATCACTGGAAGGGCATCAAGGCTTAATCTCCCAAAGGGGTTTCTCCCATTGTTATTTCCTGAAACATGCTCGGCATTACTCAAGTGGCATTCAAAATAAAATTCAAATCAAACCAAAAAAGATATGTGATCCCTCTCTTTTATGCCTTCTTTTGGGCTTGATTCTCAGAAGTAGAGCATATCTAAGAAAAGTAGGCTTTTGAGTTCCAGACATACTACTTCTAAGCTCTCCACTTAGAGCTAGCACATTCCCCTGACCTTGAAAAGGTGAATAGATACACATCACTGAGATTAAATAAGGCACCACAGAAGAATCACTACAGGAGGAGCAAGTAAGTGCAATCCACTCTGGTATGAAGTGTGACCAGCCTGAATTAAACCATATTTCTAGTCCACCCTCAGCTCTAAACTTTTCAGAGTTTTTGCTCAATGACGCCACCCCAGTGTATCCTTGGCTGACTCTCATAATTGCCTCATTATTGCTGCTTTTGTGCATAATATGCATCTTTGGATTCATAGCCCAACAATCTCAGCCGGTTCTCCTCTGTAGTTTGTTTTGCAGGCAAATTGTAGTCATTGCCCCTCGGCCCATGCAACATGGGGGATCTGGATGGAAATGAAAGGCAGACTTGGCTCACCAGAGGGCAGCTTGGCATCACTTGTATGCCACAGACATTGTCGCCTCATAACACTGACAATAGTTGCTGATGAGTAGATTTGAACCCATTCCCAAAAGTGCGTTGCCTCCACACCAAATGAATTGGAGCCATTTGTGTTCTTTTGCTTATGTGTTCTTTTTCTTTTCCCTGGTGTGTATTCAGATTCCCATATTAGTTTTCCTTAATCCAGAGTTACATTAGATGACTCTAGCCAGACTGTCAAATTATTTGAGAACTCTTTGTAACTCTAAATCTAGGGTAGTGCCTGGTAGTCAATAATTATTTATCAAATGAAAGAATATTTTTCAATACCTACTGGAAATAAAGAAATAATTGTATTTCTAAAACAGTGTGAAAACATGATGAATTGAACTGAATTGTTAGGAATAAAATATAAACTGCATAACTGTAAGAAATAGTACCATACAACAGTAGTACTGATGATATTTTATTTTGCTTTATTTTATTTTATTTTCTGGAGCTGCCTGATACAGAAAGCTCCTTGTGAAAAGAGAAGATTAGAATCCAATTAGTAGGTTAGAATTGATGAGTTAGTTAAGGGCTTTAGCATCCGACCATGGGCTGTGTTTTATTCCCCCTGAACCTATGGGCATTTCTGATTGAAGAGGATGTCTGGAAGCTGCCATGTTTGAAGGCCTAGGGAAAGAGCCTGAGTTTCCTGTGTCAGATGATATTAGCTTTACCAGAAACACTACATAGTAGGGAGGGAGTGGGGGACAGAAGAAAATAACATCATTATTCTTTGTCTCTTCTTTTCCCTGGGGGGAATGTTGGCACCCAAATATTCAACAGTAGGTTGACATGTGGAAAGTGGCCTAGCCAAAGGATCTGTGGTGATCGGGAGTCATAAATCAGACATGAGACGGAGAGACCATATGGTGCAGAAAGTAAGTGACGATGCGATTCTTTCAGCTGTGGCCATTCACATGCACTCTCTTACCCGGGAGAGAGAGGGGCCCCTTTCCACCCATCCTTTTCTACTTCCCCACTGAACCTGCAGGAATGTCAGCTGAAATACCTTGCTCTTTTCCACACGTTTCTGAATCAGCAAGATGTCGGTGACCTGTAGGGGATTCGGGTGAGAGCCAGAGAAATGATTAAAGAGCCAGGGATGCCGATGATCCAGTGAGTGTTTCCTCTCCGCACCACTAGAACTGACTTATGGGAAGACAGGCAAATAACTAGATATGTGTTGTTTGGCCCAGGGCAGGCAAGAAGGTATGGGGTAACTTGTCTCCAGTGGAGTTGCCAACAGCCAATAAATTATTGTGTCTTTTCTTCTCCAAATGGACTGTCAGTATACATATATATATTTTCAAGTTTTATTGAAAATAGTTACCTCAAATTTATTTGCACTCATTTTCCCAAGAGTCTGAGGAATCACATTCTCATTGCTGCATGTCCCCACAAGTTTTAAAACAGCCTCTGCCGAGCCACACAACTCTACTTACCCAGAGAAATTGCCTTCCCTCTTTTCCCCCAACTTGTCTGGAGATGAAGAGGATGCGATTGAAATCCCTTTTCTTAGAGACACGTCACCTCCCTTGCTGGTTTCTGGTTTCCCTCTTGGGTGTGTGAGCAAAGTCGTTTTATGAAACCATTTGTCAGGGGGCAGGTGGGAAGTCTGTGTTTCCCATTAGCTAGCAGAAAGTGACCCCGGCAGCTGTGGAGGGAATTGGTCAAGCCATTGCTACCAACCAGACCAGGGTGGAGAAGGAGGCCGGGCTTTGCTCAGTTGTTACAAGGTCCCAGGCAGCTCCCCAGGAGCTCTGGAGCCGATGAGGCCCTGTTTTTATTGGCCAAGCCTGTAGTAGGCTGACATCCTTCTCTCTGAGTTTCGGGCCAGCCAGGGAAGGGGGCAGAGGCCACTAGCATTGGGAAGCTTTTGTACCTTGCCCATAACACTCCATATCCCTGTTTAATTAATTTCCTAAGTTTGTAGGGGGAAAAGACGAAATAAATAAGGCCAACTGACCACTTCATAATTTGTTTCTGAAGCTTGGCTGGACATAAAAGTCTCCCTTCCAAAACCACACGGCATAATTTATTTTACAATTCCCTCTCAGCACCAGGTCTGGGCTAACCTTGAGTTTGGAGGCTGTGCCTTCACTTCCTGGTGCTGGTGGTCACAGTGTGTCCTTTCTTGGCAGTGGCGATGGGCCCAGCAAAACAGACCTCTGAAAGGCAAGCAGATTAATCATTCTGAAGGCATGCTCGCCTCAACAGTTCCCCTGCAGGATGTCTGAGAACCAGAGAGAGGGGACTGCTGCAGTTCACAAGGGGCAGAGGGAAATGCGTGAAGACTCACAAAAACAAGGGGGTGAACAACAAATAAAGAATGAGAGCTTTTAAATTGTACATGGTGGAGTTTTCACTAAACCGAAAAGTATCACCCAAAAATATATTGCCACTCCTAGAGCACAAACTGTGATGAGTCCAACCTTTTTATTACAATCAGGCTTTCTCTAAATATATTATGCCCTGCAGGTCAAAATGATTTACTTCTCTATTTTGGGACATCTGAGTTCTATTCTACTGTTGCCAGTATGTTTTCAGCTGTGCCAGAACTGAGCAGGTCTGCGGCTCCTTTGTAACATCAAAACGGAGACATTTATCATTGAGATTTATCATGGGACAGCCTGCCAGATGGTTTTGGGTATTTTAAAGGTGAACTGTTTGGGCCTTGATTAGCTCATGCGGACTTCTAGCTAAAGACAACTCTATCAGCTGCTCAGTGGAAAGACACTGACGTCCCCCTCCTCCCCCCAACTCCCTCCCTCTGTTCTTCTAGTAATGCAGAAAATATTAATGTAATGGCAGATGTGGCATAGATTGTCATTTCAGGAAGAAAACCAAGCCATAACCAATTCCACTGATTGCATTCTAATTATAATGTGACCTCCTGTTGCTTTGCATAGAGGCAGTATTCATTTCAGTACACCACTGTAAAACTTGCCTAGTCAACGACCCTCAAAGGGGCAATTGTAAGATTTAAGCTTGGATTTTTTTGCTCATACCAAAGTCCTTTATTCTGCCAAGCCTCTGCTGATTGGGCCAGAAAGAATGCATTTGATTATATAGACTAAACTTATTGGGAACAGAACCTCTGTGCTTTGAAATGCTTTTCATTCAAATTACATTCAGACATTCAATCAACATTGATTATGATATGGATTGGCAACAGGGAGTGCCTTGGGTTTTTGGTCTGGCTTGAAAGTTTGCTGAGCTCTGTACCAGATAACAACTGGGAAGTCAGCTGAGTCTCTTTAACCTTTTGCATAAGTTTCCCAGAAGTGGATGGTTTCTCCTGGGAGGCCAGGAGTTCCTTATTCCCACTTGATTCAGTATTCCAAGATCATTTCTTATTTGTAAAATTTGGATCTTAGGGCTTCCATTTTTTTTTTTTTTTAAATTGTACTTTAAGCTCTGGAGTATATGTGCAGAATGTGCAGGTTTGTTACATAAGTATACACGTGCTATGGTGGCTTGCTGCACCAATCAACACATTATCTGCATTCGATATTCCTCCTAATGCTATCCCTTCCATAGGCCCCATCCCCCGACAGGCCCCAGTGTGTGATGTCCACCTCCCTGTGTCCATGTGTTCTCATTGTTCAGCTCCCACTTATGAGTGAGAACATGCAGTGTTTGGTTTTCTGTTCCTGTGTTATTTTGCTGAAAATGATGGTTTCCACCTTCATCCATGTCCCTGCAAAGGATACAAACTTACCTGTTTTTTATGGCTGCATAGTATTCCATGGTTTATATGTACCACCTTTTCTTTATCCAGTCTATCATCGATGGGCATTTGAGTTGGTTCCAAGTCTTTGCTATTGTGAATAGTGCTGCAATAAACATATGTGTCCATGTGTCTTTATAGCAGAATGATTTATAATACTTTGTGTATATACACAGTAATGGGATTGCTGGGTCAAATGGTATTTCTGGTTCTAGATCCTTGAGGAATCACCACACTGTCTTCCACAATGGTTGAACTAACTTAAACTCCCACCAACAGTGTGGAAACGTACCTATTTCTCCACATCTACTTCAGCATCTGTAGTTTGCTGATTTTTTTTTTTTCTTTTTTTTTTTCCCTGAGACAACGTCTCACTCTGTTACCAGGCTGGAGTGCAGTGGTGTGATTTGGCTCACTGCAACCTCCACATCCTGGGTTCAAGTGATTCTCTTGCCTCAGCCTCCTGAGTAATTGGGACTACAGGTGTGTGCCACCACGTCCAGCTAATTTTTGTATTTTTAGTACAGATGGAGTTTCACCATGTTGGCCAGGTTAGTCTCAATCTCTTGACCTCATGGTCAAGAGAGGCTGCCTCAGCCTCCTAAAGTGCTGGGATTACAGGCATGAGCTACTGCACTTAGCCTGTTCCCTGACTTTTTGATGATTGCCATCCTAACTGGCATGATATTGCATCAAATTGTGGTTTTGATTTGCATTTCTCTAATGACCAGTGATGATGAGCTTTTTTTCTTATGTTTCTTGGCCACATAAATGTCTTTTTTTTTTTTTTAAGTATCTGTTCATATCCTTTGGCCACTTTTTGATGGGGTTGTTCATTTTCTTCTTGTAAATTTGTTTAAGTTCCTTATACATTCTGGATATTAGCCCTTTGTCAGATGATAGATTGCAAAAGTTTTCTCCCATTCTGTAGGTTGCTTATTCCCTCTGATGATAGTTTCTTTTGCTGTGCTGAAGCTCTTTAGTTTAATTACATCCCATTTGTCTATCTTGGCTTTAGTTGCCATTGCTTTTAGTGTTTTAGCCATGAAGTTTTTGCCCATGCCTATGTTCTGAATGGTTTTGCCTAGGTTTTCTCCTAGGGTTTTTATGGTTTTAGGACTTATGTTTTAGCCTTTAATCCATCTTGAGTTAATTTTTGTATAAGGTTTAAGGAAGGGGTCCATATTCAGTTTTCTGCATGTGACTAGCCAGTTTTACCAACACCATTTATTAAACAGGGAATCCTTTCCCCATTGCTTATTTTTCTCAGGTTTGTCAAAGATCAGGTGGTTGTAGATGTGTGACATTATTTCTGAGGCCTTTGTTCTGTTCCTTTGGTCTGTAGATCTGTTTTGGTACCAGTACCACGCTGTTTTAGCTACTGTAGCCTTGTAGTATAGTTTGAAATCAGGTAGCATGATGCCTCTAGCTTTGTTCTTTTTGCTTAGGATTGTCTTGGCTCTACAGGCCCCTTTTTGGTTCCATATGAAATTTAAAGTAGTTTTGTTCCAATTCTGTGAAGAAAGTCAATGACAGCTTGATGGGGATAGCACTGAATCTATAAATTACTTTGGTAGTATGGCCATTTTCACCATATTGATTCTTCCTAACCATAAGCATGGAATGTTTTTCCATTTGTTTGTGTCCTCTTATTTCCTTGAGCAGTGGTTTGTCATTCTCCTTGAAGAGGTCCTTCACATCCCTTGTAAGTTGTAGTCCTAGGTATTTACTTTTCTTTGTAGCAGTTATGAGTGGGAGTTCACACATGATTTGGCTCTGTTTGTCTATTATTGGTATATAGGAATGCTAGTGATTTTTGCGCATGGATTTTGTATCCTGAGACTTTGCTGAAGTTGCTTATCAGCTTAAGGAGATTTGGGGCTGAGACAATGGAGTTTTCTAAATATACAATCATGTCATCTACAAATAGGGACAATTTGACTTCCTCTTTTCCTATTCGAATAATTTTTATTTCTTTCTCTTGCCTAATTGCCCTGGCCAGAACTTCCAATGATATGTTGAATAGGAGTGGTGAGAGAGGCTATTCTTGTCTTGTGCCAGTTTTCAAAAGGAATGCTTCCAACTTTTGCCCATTCACTATGATAGTGGCTATGGATTTTTGCATAAATAGTTCTTATTATTTTGAGAAACATTCCATCAATATCTAGTTTATTTAGAGTTTTTAGCTTAATGGGGTGTTAAATATTATTGAAGGCCTTTTCTGTATCTATTGAGATAATCATGTGGCTTTTGTCATTGCTTCTGTTAATGTGATGGATTACATTTATTGATTTGTGTACATTGAACCAGCCTTGCATCCTGGGAATGAAGCTGACTTGATCATGGTGGATAAGCTTTTTGATGTGCTGCTGGATTTGGTTTGCCATTATTTTATTGAGGATTTTCACATTGAAGTTCATCAGGGATATTGGCCTGTAATTTTCTATTTTTGGTATGTCTTTGCCAGGTTTTGGTATCAGGATGATGGTGGCATCATAAAATGAGTTAGGAAGAAGTATCTCTTTTTCTATTGTTTGGAATAATTTCAGAAGGAATGGTACCAGCTCTTCTTTGTACCTCTGGTAGAATTTGGCTTTGAATCGGTCTAGTCCTGGGCTTTTTTTTTTTGGTTGGTAGGCTGTTAATTACCGCTCAATTTTAGAACTTGTTACTGCTCTATTCAGGGATTCAACCTCTTCCTGGTTTAGTCTTGGGTGTATATGTGTAGGCATTTATGCATTTTTTCTAGATTTTTCCAGTTTATTTGCATAGAGCTGTTTATAGTATTCTCTGATGGTAGTTTGTATTTCTGTGGGATCAGTGGTGGTCTCCCATTTATCATTTTTTATTGTGTCTATTTGATTCTTCTCTCTTGTCTTCTTTATTAGTCTGGCTAGCAGTCTGTCTATTTTGTTAATCTTTTCAAAAAACCAGCTCCTGGATTCATTGATTTTTTTGAAGGGTTTTTTTGTGTCTTTGTCTCCTTCAGTTCTACTCTGTTCTTAGTTATTTTTTGCCTTCTCCTAGCTTTTGAATTTGTTTACTCTTGCTTCGCTAGTTCTTTTAATTGTGATGTTAAGGTATCAATTTTAGATCTTTCCTGCTTTCTCTTGTGGGCATTTCGTGCCATAAATTTCCCTCTAAACACTGCTTTAGCTGTGTCCCTGATATTCTGGTACATTGTGTCTTTGTTCGCATTAATTTCAAAGGACCCATTTATTTCTGCCTTAATTTTGTTATTTACCCAGTAGTCGTTCAGAAGCAAGTTGTTCATTTTCCAGGTAGTTGTGCAGTTTTGAGTGAGTTTCTTAATCCTGAGTTCTAATTTGATTGCACTGTGGTCTGAGTGACTGATTGTTATGATTTCTGTTTTTTTGCATTTGCTGAGGAGGGTTTTATTTCCAATTATGTGGTCAGTTTTAGAATAAGTGAGATGTGGTACTGAGAAGAATGCATATTGTGTTGATTTGAAGTGGAGAGTTCTGTAGATGTCTATTAGGTCCACTTGATCCAGAGCTGAGTTCAAGTCCTGAATATCCTTGTTAATTTTCTGTCTCATTGATCTGTCTAATATTGACAGTGGGGTGTTAAAGTCTCCTAGTATTATTGTGTTGGAGTTTAAGTCTCTTTTTAGGTCTCTAAGAACTTGCTTTATGAACCTGGGTGCTCCTGTATTGGGTGCATATATATTTAGGATAATTAGCTCTTCTTGTTGCATTGATCCCTTTACCATTATGTAATGCCCTTTCTGTCTTTTTTGGTTTAAAGTCTGTTAGTCTGTTTTATCAGAGACTAGTATTGCAGCCCCTGCTATTTTTTTTTTTCTTTTCAATTGCTTGGTAAATGTTTCTTCATCCTTTTCTTTTGAGCCTATGTGTGTCTTCACACGTGAGATGAGTCTCCTGAATACAGCATACCAATGGGTCTTGACTGTTTATCCAATTTTCCAGTCTCTGTCTTTTAATTGGGGTACTTACTCCATTTACATTTAAGGTTAATATTGTTATGTGTGAATTTGATGCTGTCATTATGATGCTAGCTGGTTACTCTTCCTGTTAGTTGATGCAATTTCTTCACAGTGTTGACAGTCTTTACAATTTGGTATATTTTGCAATGGCTGGTACTGGTTTTATCTTTCCATATTGAGTGCTTCCTTCAGGAGCTCTTGTAAGGCAGCCCTGGTGTGACAGAATCTCTCAGCATTTGCTTGTCTATAAAGGATTTTATTACTCCTTAGCTTATGAAGTTTAGTTTGACTGGATATGAAATTCTGAGTTGAAAATTTTTTTCTTTAAGAATGTTGAAATATCGACCCCCACACTCTTCAGACTTGTAGGGTTTCTGCTGAGAGATCTGCTGTTAGTCTGATGGGCTTCCCTTTGTGGGTAACCCAACCTTTCTCTCTGATGGCCCATAAATTTTTTTCCTTCACTTCAACCTTGAATCTGACAATTATATGTCTTGGGTTTGGTCTTCTCAAGGAATATCTTTGTAGTTTCTCTGTATTTTCTGAATTTGAATGTTGGCCTGTCTTGTTAGGTGGGAAAGTTATCCTAGATAATATCCTGAAGAGTGTTTTCCAAGTTGGTTCCATTCTTCCTGTCACTTTCAGGTACACCAATCAAATGTACATTTGGTCTTCGTTCGTTCCTTTTGATTCTTTTTTCTCTAATCTTATCTTCACACTTTATTTCATTAAGTTGATCTTTAATCACTGATATCCTTTTTTCTTCTTGATCAATTCTGCTATTGATATTTGTGTATGCATCATGCGGTTCTTGTGCTGTGTTTTGCAGCTCCATCAGTCCATTTGTGTTCTTCTATAAACTGGTTTTTCTGGATATCAATTTCTCTAACCTTTTTTCAAGGCTCTGATCTTCCTTGCATTGGGTTAGAACGTGTTCCTTTATCTCAGAGGAGTTTGTTATTACGCACCTTCTGAAGTCTACTTCTGTCAATTTGTCAAACTAATTCTCCATTCAGTTTTGTTCCCTTGATGGCAAGAGGTTGTGATCCTTTGGAGGAGAACAGGTGTTCTGGTTTTTGGAATTTTCAGCCTTTTTGCACTGGTTTTTCTTCATCTTTGTGGATGTATCTACCTTTGGTCTTCGATACTGGTGAACTTTGTATGGGGTATTTGTGTGGACGTCCTTTTTGTTGATGTTGATGCTGTTCCTTTTTGTTTGTTTGTTTTCCTTCTAACACTCCGGCCTCTCTGCTTCAGGTCTGTTGGAGTTTGCTGGAGATCCACTCTAGACCCTGTTTGCCTGGGTATCACCAGTGGAGGCTGAAGAACAGCAAAGATTGCTGCCTGTTCCTTCCTCTGGAAGCTTTGTCCCAGAGGACCACTGGTTTGATGCCAACTGGAACTCTCCTGTATGAGGTGTCTGTCAACCCCTGCTGGGAGGTGTCTCACCATCAGGAGGCACGGGAGTCAGGGACCCATTTGAGGAGGCATTATGTCCCTTATCAGAACATGAGTGCTGTGTTGGGAGATTCGCTGCTATCTTCAGAGCTGGCAGGCAGGAATGTTTAAGTCTGCTGAAGCTGCACCCACAGTCACCCCTTACCCCAGGTGCTCTGTCCCAGGGAGATGGAAGTTTTAGCTGTAAGCCCCTGATGGGGCTGCTGGCTTTTTTTCAGAGATGCCATGTCCAGAGAGGAGGAATCTAGAGAGGCAGTCTGGCCACAGCAGCTTTGCTGAGCTGCCATGGGCTCTGCCCAGTTTAAACTTCCCAGCGGCTTTGTTTTCACTGTGAGGGGAAAACCGCCTTCTCAAGCCTTAGTAATGGTAGACACCCCTTCCTCCACCAAGCTTGAGCATCCCAGGCCAGCTTCAGACTGCTGTGCTGACAGTGAGAATTTCAAGCCAGTGGATCTTAGCTTGCTCGGCTCTGGGGGGTGGGATCCACTAAACTAGACCATTTGGCTCCCTGGCTTCAACTCCCTTTCCAGAGGAGTGAACGATTCTGTCTCGCTAGTGTTCCGGGCACCACTGGGGTATTAAAAAATACTCCTGCAGCTAACTCAGTGTCTGCCCAAATGGCCACTCAGTTTTGTGTTTGAAACCCTGGGTCCTGGTAGTATAGGCACCTGAGGGAATCTCCTGGTCTGTGGGATGCAAAGACCCTGGGAAAACCATAGTATCCGGTCCAAAGTGCACCATTCCTAATGGCACACTCCCTCTTGGTGTCCCTTGGCTAGAATGGAGTTCCTTGAACCCTTGTGCTTCCTGGGTGAGGTGATGCTCCACCCTTCTTTGGCTGACCTTCCATGGACTGTACCCACTGTCTAACCAGTCCCAGTGAAATGAACCGGGTGCCTCATTTGGAAATGCAGAAGTCATCCGCCTTCTGTCTTGGTCTCACTGGGGGCTATAGACCCGAGATGTTCTTATTTGGCCGTCGTGCCAGCCACTTCAGGAAGGGGGGCTTCCAAACTGAATTAACCTCTGAGAGCTTTGGGAAATGTGTTCTCATTTGTGTTTATGTTAATAAAATAGGTCCTTGACTTTGTGCATGAAAATGTAGGAGAATGCATCTTAGATACAGATTCCAGGTCTAAAATTTTGTATAACGGAAGAAAGTGATCATCACTGATTCTGGTCATAGCTGTTGTTTGTGTGATTTAGGGGGCTAGGCTCAGTTTTCTCATCTGCAAAATGAAATAAAAGATAACCTCAAGGTTTAACTTATAATTGATTTGAAAATACTAAGAAGCAGTATAAAATTGCTATTAGTATTATCTACATGTCATTGTATGTGCTTGTGTTTTAGAGGGGCCTTTGCCTGCATCTAGACCTCTCTCTGTCTCTGGAAAAAATCCTGGTGGGATCAGTTTTCCAAGTATTTGGGTCTTGGCAGACCTTGCAGACATACTACAGTTTGTGTTTTGACTTGAAGGTCCTCTTCTGACCCTTCTGAATAACTTTAACCTAAAAGTCAGGCCAGAATTCCCACAAAAAGAGAAGAGTTGCCAGAGCTTCCTCATTCCAAGCTGATATAATCGCTGGAGATAGCTCCATTTTCTTTATCCAGTCACTTGCCATGAGCTATCATTTATTTCCAGCCTTCATAGCATTCCTGAAATTTAGCGTTGCTAACTGTATCATCACCTTGAACAGTATTCTAGGGTCTCTGGTTCAATACATTTTCTTTTTTCCCCCCAAACAACTACAACTCTGTTCCCTCTTTCTCTTAACTAGTCCTCTAATTCCAGTTGTTAGAGTTCAAACCTTGGAACTTTTATTTTCTCCCTTTTCTTTACTTCCCATTTAGACCTAGTTGCCAAGTCCTGTGAATTATACCACTTGAAAACATCCATTCTTCCTAAAGTTACTGCTTTTTCATCGAATCTAATCATTTTCTTCATGGCCTATGTAATTTAGTCTTTCCGCCAACCCAGCCATCCTACCATGACGTGGCAGAAGCTTCTGAGATGCTCCTCTTAATACCTGTTATCTGGTATTCATACCCTTGTGACATCTCCTCCCATTATTTGTGGATGGGACCTGCGATTTGCTTGTAACCAGCAGATTATGGAAAAAGTAATGGGACATTATTTTCATGATTAAGCGACATAGGATTGTGACTTCTGACTTAGTAGCAAACTTCTTCCCTGCTGGCCTTGAAGTAAGAAGCCACATTGGAGAGGCTCCCATGGCAAGCAGTAGAGGGTAGCCTCTGGCTAACAGCCAGTAAGGAATTATGACCCTCTACCCAAGAACCCACAAAAAATTGAATCCTGTCAACAACCATTTGACCTTGGAAGCTTCCCCAGTCAAGCCTCAGATGAGACCCCAGCCTTGGCATGTACTTTGATAGTAGTCTTGAAACAGGACACTGCTAAGTTGCTTCCAGATTCCTGACCCACAGAAACTGTGAGATAACAAATATGTATTATTTTAAGCTGTTGGATTTGTGGTAATTTGTTACGTAATAGTACACAGTTGTATCCTAGAGCAGCCAGATTATTGCCTGGCAAGGTCAGTCTTTTGCTCAGAAATACTCACTGTCTTCATGATTCTTTGTCTTTGACCTTGAACTACCTATTCTTTTCCAGTTCTGCTTCCTGAGCATGATTACCTCTGTACTGTTCAAATTTCTGACTTTCTGCCCTTTACCCTTTGCTGACATTGTTACCATTTCCTAGATTCTCTTTATGACTAAATCTCATATCTTTTTTTTTTTTTTTTTTTGGAGACAGAGTCTTGCTCCATTGCCAGGTGCCAGGCTGGAGTGTACTGGCGCGATCTCAGCTCACTGCAACCTCCATCTCCTGGGTTCAAGCAATTCTCCTGCCTCAGCCTCCCGAATGGCTGGCACTATAGGCGCGCACCATGCCCAGCTAATTTTTGTATTTTTAATAGAGACAGGGTTTCATCATGTTGACCAGGATGATCTTGATGTCTTGACTTCTTGATCCGCCCACCTCAGCCTCCCAAAGTGCTGGGATTACAGACATGAGCCACTGTACACAGCCATCTCATATCTTTTTTAAAGGCCCACTTAAATGTTGCCTCTTTCATAAAACCTTTTGTGATCTCTGAAGCTGTATAGATCTGAGTGGCCATCTTTCTATACCTCAGGTTCCTTTTCATTTTCTACCTCATAGGGAACTAGCTTCAGAATATTGCTGTATCTACACTACAGGCTGAGTAGCCCTCATCAAAAATACTTCGGAAGTGTTTAAAATTTGGGATTTTAGGGGAGATTTTGGAATATCTGCATTATATGCTTACTGGTCGAGCATCCCTGATATGAAAATCCAAAATCTGAAATGCTCAAATGAGCATTTCCTTTGAGGGTTGTGTCGGTGCATCAAACATTTTGGGTTTTGGAGCATTTCAGATTTTGAATTTTCAGCTTAGGGATACTCATCCTATACTAGGCTGCAGATTGTATGAAGGCTTCTCCTGATTCATCTTTCCATGACCTTGAACTTACAATATAATGACTTAATGGATTGTACACTCTCAGTGGATGAGACTCAATGGATGGTACGCTCTAATGACTCAGAGGATGGTACCGTCTTCCTGTTCATGAAGAGCAAGCCAGTTTGCCCACAAGACAGCAAAATAGAAGCAGTTCGTGGAATTATTGGTTTATTTACTTGCTTATTCTTTCATTCATTTCTTTACCACATGCTGGGCATTGTCCTAGGGACTGACATGGACTCATAGGATTCATGCTTCACAAGGGACCATGTTCTTGGGGTTATATGTTTAACCATCACCATCTTGGGACTCTTAATCATTTTCTTTTTGAACCTCTGTTTTCTAAGTGAAGTCCCAGAAGATAGTGAGGAATGTGCTGGGGCTTGGGGAATTTGCCTCTGCCTTCCGCCTTTCTGACACTAGATTCTAAATATTTTGTTCACCTCACCCTCCCACCATGGCAGAGGCCTGGGCACAACCATAGGGAGAGTTGGGGTTGGGAACACATACCCTGTGTTCCAGGTCACATTGTAGGGACCCTGGGTACCTGGGAGCATCTGTACTTGCTGCATAGTCAGGAAACGATATTAAATAAATACTATGACACAGAGAGAGAGAGAGAGAGAGAGAGTGTGTGTGTGTGTGTGTGTGTGTGTGTATGTGTGTGAGCGTGAGTGAGATTACAGATGAACAGGAAAAGCTTTTCTGTTGTTTTTTGAACAAGTGCCTGCAGTTGCATTTGTACTGGAAATTATGTGGTTGACCCTGACTAGGGGTATAGTGAGAAACCAAAGAGACAGGGGTACAGCTCTTGCAGCAGGGGTGGGGTGGGAGAAGACAGCAAACAACAGACAGTAAACAAACAAGATGATTTCGGAAAGTCATAAGTACCATGAAGAAAATCAAATGAGGTGATAAGCTGGTGAGTTCCTGAGTATGGGACAGGAAGCATGTTACCTTAAAGAAGATGATGAGGGAACTGTCTCTGAGAAGGTGGCATTTGAGTGGACATCTGCAGGAGGTAAAGAGGCTAGGCCACTCCAGGAATATGGGGCAGTCTCTAGGCAGAACATGCTAGGTCAAAATCCTTGGGGCTGGAACAAGCTTGAAATGGCCAAGAGCTAGACACAAAAGCCTAGAGACTGTGGAACAGAGGAAGCTTGGGGCATTTACCAAGGTAAAATGAAGCTGATCCTTTATTTTATTTTATTATTCTTTTTTTCAGAGATAAGGCTTTGCTGCATCACCCAGGCTAGAGTGCAGTGGTGATATCATAGCTTACTGTAGCCTCAAACTCCTGGGCTCAAGCAGTCCTCCCAATTCAGCCTCCTGAGCCGCTGTGACTACAGGCATGTATCACCTCACCTGGCTAATTTTTAATTTTTTTTTTTTTGTAGAGGCAAGGTCTTGCTATGTTGTACCAGCTGGTTTCCAATTTCTGGCCCCAACCAGTCCTCCCACATGGAAAGTGCTAGGATTACAGGCAGGAGTCACCATGCATGGCCCAGCTGTTTCTTTAACACCAACATCATACTGGCTGTAGTGAGGACACAGCTTGCCTTTGGGCTTTTGTAGGTCTGTAGTCCTATATTTTCACATCTAAGAATCATTAAGGAGGGATTTCATAGCAATCCACTGTCTCTGCATTTTCTACCTTAATTTAATTCCCTTTTCTTGGTCAACATAGCTATACTGCACTGTTTGAAACAGATATTTTTCAAGGATGTAAATAATCATAGGTGGGCCAAGGAATGTGTAGTTCCTAGGGAGAGCTTTGCAAATGAGATTCGTTCCTTTCCCACAGAACCTCGAGGACTGTTGAATTTGTTTCAGAGGTCACCAGTGGGCACCTTATAGCCCAAACTGGGGCCCCAGAAATGTTTTATTTGTTCTGCTTGTTACCCTTCATGAAACAGGAGTGCCCCAGCAATGCCCCTATGCTCCCCAGGTAGCTCTGTCCTGATCTCTCCTGTAGCCTCCCACTTGTGCTTCTTCCCTTTATGCCTGAACTCATCTATTTAATTGTTTCTCATTAAAAAGTAATACTCCACTGTATAGTGCAGACCAGGAAATGTTGGCACATGGGATAGACCCTGGACCAAACACCCAGTGGAAGATTCAGGGTCCCTGAGATATTTTCTCCTCATCCACTTTGCCAAGCACCTCTTGTCACTGGTCTTGGGAGTCAGAGGTGGGGAAAATCGGGGAAGAGGGCCAAGAAGTCAGAGTCCTAATTCATGTACCCTAGGCCCACCTGTCTGCTGAGCCCATTCTGTGGACTCCCCATACGTAGATGCTAACCCAGGGAGCCCCTCAGGGCCAGTGGTGTGTGGCTGGCTCCCTTCCTACAGGCTGTTCCTTTAAAAATTAGGGGCTTTCACTGAGAAGAAAATTAAGTAATTTTGTTATTTTTCCTTGATAATGCTAAAATTATTAATCTTCAGAGATAAGTACTGTTCAGTGCATAATGAGTTAGAATTGTTGATAATTATAATTTTGAAGAGTTTCAGCTTGCTGTCAGCCAAGTAATTAAAGGGGTGGGACCAGGGTTCTATTTTGTTCATGATGGTTGTGCTTCTGGTAAGAACTCTCTCTGTGTGGTAAAAATGCCCTCATTCTAGTCATGTGGTGCAGTGAATGGGTTAATTAAATCAAGTAAAGTAATCCACTGGGTTGTGAAGAGTTCTCTTTTCCTAATTTTCCCCCCGGCCTTCCGTCTCTTCCTTAAGATTTTCCCATCGTCTTAGGAAAGCCGGATACCCTGACTAGTGCCTGCTCTCCACTGATGAAACAGGCGCAGGATGCCTGGGTCCTGCCTGAGCCCAGGGAAAAGGCTCTATTCCTTTCCCTCTTTTGCAATTGACCCCTTCACCCAATTGCCCATGAGTCACCTTTAAAAAAAATATCTTGCATATACTAGCACTGGACTAAAAAAAATTGAACTAAAAGAAAAGAGGAAGAGAAAATGAAAAACTAATGATTCAAGAAATCACATAGCACAAGATAATTCTATTTTGAAATCACAGCAGTGGCACCCAGAGGCGGACACTCCCCAAATTACTAGTGAAAACCCTTTGATGTATCCAGTTGTAGGAAAGCCCAAGGCACTTTTTTATTATTATTATGAGTGTTTCACATTCCCCAAAAGAAGCATTTAGCAGTAATTTTTAAATGTCGTTGCATGAGCAAGCTAAATAAAATAAAATAAATCCCTAAAAAATCTCCAACCCTAAATGTGCTTACTTGATGGCTGGCTCTTACTTAACGGTAAAAGCCAAGTTCTTACAATAGTATGTGAGGCCCTGTGAGATCTCTCTGCCCTCATCTGCCCTTTTCTCTCTCCTGGCTCACCCACTGTAGCCACGCTGGCTCACTGGCTGTTCAGGGATACACTGGGTATGCTCCCTGCTCCGTCTGTTCTCTTGCTGTATTCCCAGTTTGGAATGCTCTTTCCTGGGTATCTGAATGACTCAATTCCTTCTTTCCTTGAACTGTTTCCTCCAAAGTCTCCTTCTCACAGAAGCCTTCCCTTGGCATGCTGTATAAAACCTCAACTTCCCAGTTTTGACACTCTTAAAGGGACTTTTGCAGATGTGATTAAGGCAGGGATCTTGAGATGCATAGATTATCCTGGACTATGTGGTGGGCCCAGTGTAAAAACACAAATCTTTTTTAAAAGGAAACAGCAGGGATACAAACAGGGAAGGGAAATGTTACAACAGAAATAAGAGGTTGGAATGATGCAATCTGAAGATGAAGGAAAGGGCCACAAGTCAAGAACTGCAGGAAGCTTCTAGAAACTGGAAGGGGGGAAAAAAAAAAAAAAAAACAACGTTTTTTTTCCGGGCCTTCAGAAGTAACCAGACGAGCTGAGACCTTGAAGTTATAGCTCAGTGAGACCCTTTTTGGACTTCTGACCTCCAGATTGTAAGATAATCAATCTGTGTTGTTTTAAGCTACTGAATTTAATTTGTTATAGCAGCAATTAAAAACTAATACATTTGGTAGGACCCAGACTCCTAAGACCCCAAACAATTTGATCATCTTGGTCTCTGGTTGTTCTGTGCAGTCTTCAGAGCTTCTGTTTTCTTTCAGGATTTCCTTTCTGACTTGAAGACAGAGTAAGGAAACCTTTGCAGTTACATGTATTCTGGTCTCCTTTTGTACCTGAGGCCGGCCTTTGTCACTTGGTGAAATAAAAAGGCTGTGTTAGATTTTGTGGGGAGATGTGGTACCCAGGTGTGTTTTAACACAGTTCAGGTGAGGGGCTGGGGAGCTGGGGAGAAGCAAATGCAGCCTTGCTAGTAACAGTGGATTGCTGCTTCCACAACTGTGTAAAGGATCAGACTTGTCATCATTTTAATCCAAGTAGACAGTTCTCATCTAAGGATGTGATTGACTGGTGGTATCTTTTCATGGTTATGCAGCAGATTGAACTTCCAAAATCAGAGCTGATGGGATGTGTTTGTCATTGAACGTGGTAAGAACTGGATCTAAATAGGGCAGGAAGAACACTGGAGATAATCACACTGTGCCCTTGCTCTAGTCATTGATTCATAGAGCTCTATTTTAATTCTGGAGGATTACAACCTTAAAAAATACTTTATTCCTATACTCTCCCCAGCCCCTATGCCTTCCTTTCTCTTTGTCTGTGTCTCTTGCTTTATCTTTCCTGCTCTCTGTTTCATGCTTTTTCCTGACCTTCCATTTCCTGAAAGTTGTCTGTGTTTGTGAGGATAACTTTAATGCTTATAACTTTTTCCAGCTTTATCTTTTTTAAATGATCATTTTATCAGGAAATCCGAAAATCCAAAAATGTTCTTTGCTTCAAATGTCCTCTTATTTAACTGGCTAGCGAGGAAAACCCACAAATTGCCAAACAAGAGAAACAACAGGAAGCGCTGATGGAGCTCATTTACATCTGCATATGTTCTTTATTTAAAACCGGGGGAAGTGCTGAGTGGATGGGTTTGGGAAATACAGCCAGCATTCTGGAAAGGGCGGCTGTGCCCAAGTCCACACATCCTGCCGCACTAACAGGCGGAAAGGAAATACTATGGCATTTATGTTGCAGTACCATCTTTTATTGTCTTTTCTGTAGCATCTTCATTAGATCCCAACATGACCCACAAACTGTTAACATGACAAAGGCAGTAGGGAGAGAGGTATGAATATCCTAAAAGGACTTCTGATGAACTACCGTATTTTCTTATACTCTTAAGTTGTTGGGATAGGTACACATTTGTGTTTTATTTAAAAAAAATAGCAATAAGACATATAGCCAGTTAGAGATACCTGTTGAGACCCTTATGTTCTAAAGACAAATGTTCTAGCCTTTCAGGGTCTTTTGGTGGCACAAAATGTTTCCTCCTGAAGAGGTGAAAAGGTGACCACAGTGGTCCTTCTCACTTTGCTCTGCCTCTGGGGCCGTCTTGGGAGTGGAGTTGCCTATGACATCTGCCCTGCATTGATAAACAAGGCTGATTCAGGGTGGGTTGTTAGGTGCCCATTTATCATGACCTTGAGTGGTTCCTTCTAAAAGGAGACATACATGATGCAAAGAGGGGCCTTTCCTAGAGCAGATTTGTGAAGCAAAACATGAAACCATATTATTGGTCTATAGAACCAGCCCAAGATCCCCTGGAGATGGTCTTTGATTCTACCTATATTTTAAGGTAGGAAAAACTTCAAAGTTAAAGAAAAAAAAAACTCAGAAAGACTGGAATAATTGTTCAAGATCTCAGTACAGTTGAGCTACAGTTCACTCAGTCATCATTCCTGCTTCACTATCTGCCCATTTGTGCATCCTTTGATCCCTCCATCTACCCCAAACATTTGTTGAATGCCCATAAATAAGATCCAGTCCATGCCTCAAAAAGCTTATGTGCACAGGGAGGATGGGTATGTAGGGCTAGGGACTAGGGGTTACTGTAGAGACATGGCAGCTAAAGGGGGCACAGAACGGGGGGTGTGCACATCAGCCTGGGCTCTGTGGTGGAGCAGGGAGGAAGGCAGGGAGATATCCTCAAAGTTGCTGATATGTCTTAAAGGAAAAATTGTTTTTTGCCAGGTGCTTCATATGTGGGAAGACTCAGTCCTATCCTATTTCTATTTGCTTTTAAATAATAAACTTAACATTTCTATTGTTTCATTGATTCTCTCATTCAATCAAAATTTGAGGGCCTGAGATGCCCAGAGGAGTTGGAGCACACACTGTCTACTCGCATGAGGACTTGGCAAAATCATAAATTAATGTTCTAGAAGTTATTGGGACCACTTTTCATCCAATGCAAGAATAACTTCTAAGTTCTTCTCAACCTCGAGATTTCATGAATTAGAATAATGAAACTTTATCTCATTAATTCACGGAACTCGCAACAACTCTGTAAAATAGATTTTATGATTGTTGTCAATTTTGTAGTTAAGTAAAGAGAGATACAGAAGGGGTTAACAAATATATACAAGATTCTATAGCCAAAAGGTGACCATGTGAGAGCCCAAACTGTCTGCTGTCCTTAAATCCTAGGTGGTTATTTTATTTTTTTGTGTGTTACTTTTTGTTGCTTATAGATAGATGAACTCAATAAATGACTTCATACAGGCAGGGCAATTTCTTTATTTAACTCCACTTAATAGGAGACTAAATTAGAACATTTGTTTTGAATTAAAATATGATCTTTAAGGCATTCCTATTAAGAAATGCAGTATGTGAAATATAGAGTTTTAGATGATCAGAGCTGGATCCTATACAAGGAGGTAATAACTCTCAATACAATTAGTCAATCATTTTCTGCCATTTTGCAGATGAGAGGGAAAACAGTTCTAAAATCATAGGCAAGTACATGAGTTTCCATACTCCTAACAGTGTTATCTCAATGAACACTTATTGCTCTTTATTTTATTCAGCACCTGCAAAGGTTATCCAAAGAAAGGAAAATGCAGAACAATTGGGTTTGATGAGAGTCTGAGCCTGAGAAGGGTTTGGAGCACACAGTGAAATTTCTCATTCTGTGGTCATTTGATGCTGGGATGAGAACACCAGTGCAGAACCGTGGTGGTGTCTGTGGTCAACAGAGAGCACCGGGTACTAGCTGGGTTTGGAGCCCTTGTAGAACTAGAGAGAGGGCCTTGAATGGTCATCTCACTATTTAAAACACTCGCCTTTGGTTAGTCCTTTTCTCTAGTCATAATTCTGACTTCTGTGGAGTTTATTTAAAAGCATAATTCTCATTGATTGTGTACCAAGAATTGTGTTCTCATAGTTCTCATTGATTCTGTAAGGAAATTGCCCTATGCACATGGTTCTAGAAATACAAATTACTCCTTTTGATATTTAACCAAAAACCAGATTTGGTCCTTCAGACACCAGGGCAGGGATGGCTCATTTGTATTGATGTGATTTTCACTAAATAAGAGCTGTAATGGTTGAGGACCAAACTGGCCAGTTCATTTTTGAAATTACCTCTGAAATTTCTTTTTCATTTTCCCTTTTGTTTTTCTGTTGGGTTCTTCTTTCTCCTCCAAAGCCACAGGACTCCTGCTACATTGTTCAGTTCTACTTTCCACCTACACTTCTGGGCAGTTCCTTCCTTCCTCACTCCCAGGAAGAAATAACTCTCTTGACAGCTTTCCTTCGGTGGTTTGTATACTCCCCTCATGTAGCAGTCACATTATAAACATGGACAGGTGGCTTTGGAACCCTGGGCTTATTTTCTCCCTTTTCTGGTACTAGGCATTTAGCACCTGGTCAATGAATAAATGATTGAAGCAAACAAAGAGGAAATATTTGCTTCTCATTACTACCATCTGGAGATTCCAAGGAGGCCCTATGGTTCAGTCCACTTTCATTCAGTTTGCCACTTTGTGTCACTTGTTCAGGTGATTTTAAATAAACATTCATTCATTCTCTCCCTCACTCTCTCTACAAGAGGATGGACACTTACTGTACTCAATAGTGGTGAGATTGTCAGTGACTTTTATACTCTTTTCCTTTGAACTTTTTGTTAGTTTGATATTTTTTCTACAATTGGAATATTTTATTTCATAGTTAGAAAGTATTAACCTATTTATGCCAAGTGTTTCATTATTGGAATGCTAAGCTCGTGGGAGTTATTTATATCCTGCTGGTCAAGGCCATCGCCAAGATCTGATTTTTCACACACAAAAGTTGCAACCGCTAGCATAAATGGGTTAACATTAAATTTTTAAAATTGTAGTTTGTAGTCTAAAAATGGTTATTTTATAAAATTTAGAAAATTAGTAATATTGGGAGAAAAAAACTATTCATAATTCTGATACCCATAATCTATTGCTAACACATTATTTCTAGACTTTCATTTTTCAGTACATAGGTTTTGGTATGTAGTTGTGAACATGGTAAAAATTGACATTTTTATTTTACTTTTTCAATGAACACGAATACAAGTGGTTTTATGTTATGTATCTCCATGAATTTCACTTTTATTGACTGCATGTTAGTCTTTATAAATATTAATATCAAGTGCATAGTCAACTTTAACATTTCCCAATGTGTGATAGCAACACTAAAGTGAGCATTTATTAAGTGCTTGCTACTTGCTGGACAGTGTTCAGAATAAACTGATAGGCAAAATGAACTGCTCTCCACACACAAAAAAATCTACATTAGCGACTCAATATGGTAAGAGTTTTATAGTGAACGTGCAGAGTTGTGGGAACATTTTAAGGAATGTAGAAACCAATTTTAAGCAAGGATTTGGAAAGGCTTCCCGGAAGAGGTAACATTGAAAATTATCACAACTGACCAGGGTGAAATGTGGGAAGAGTTCACCTTGGGGGAACAATGTGTGTAATGGGCCAGAGGGCAGAGGCATGGAATGTTGATGGCACCGAATTGTAGTTTGGCCAGAGATCGCTGTGGAAAGGGATAGAGAGAAAAAAAGGAGAGTAATGATGTGATAGGGGACCTAATAGCAGAGGCACATAGGGGCAAGATCATGAAGAACTTTACATGCAAACTTAAAGAGTAGGGATTATAGCATAAAGGCTTTAAAAAAATCACCAAGGAGTATAGTATTTTTTCCTTTCCTTTCCCCTTTCCCTTTTTCCCTGTCCTTTCCTTCCCTCCCTCCCTCCCTTCCTTTCTTTTCCTTTCCTGTCTTTTCCTTTCCTGTCTTTTCCTTTCCTTTCCTTTTTCCTTTCCTTTCCCTTCCTTCCTTCTTTTTGTTTTTCTTTCTGTCTTTTCTTTCTTTCTCTCTCTCTCTCCTCCTCTCTCTTCTCTTTTCTCTCTTCTCTCCTCTCCTTTCTTTCTGTCTTTTCTTTCTTTTCTTGTCTTTTCTTTATCTCTCTCCCCTCCCCTCCTGTCTTTTTCTTTCTTTCTCTTTCTCTTTCTCCTCTTTCTCTTTCTCTTTTTCTTCTCTTTCTCTTCTCTTTTCTTTCTCTTTTCTCCAGGGTCTCTGTGACCCAGGCTAGAGTGCAGTGGCACAACCACGGCTCACTGCAGTATCAACCTCTTGGTCTCAAGTAATCCTCCCATCTCAGCACCTTGAGTAGCTGGGACTACAGGCACATTCCAATATGCCTGGTTACTTTTTAAATTGTTTGCAGAGACAGAGTTTTGCCATGTTGCCCTGACTGATCTTGAACTCTTAGGCTCAAGCAATCCTTTCACCTTGGCCTCCCAATGTGCTGGGATTATAAGCATGAGCCACCAACCCCAGCCCCCATCAAGAAGTTCTAAACTGGGGAGGCTGAAAGATCAGATTGGCTTATTACAAAGATCATTCTGGCTGGGAGAGGTGGCTCACATCTATAATCCTAGCACTTTGGGAGGCCAAGGTGGGTGGATCACTTGAAGTCATGAGTT
The DNA here is from genome assembly GCF_001604975.1 of Cebus imitator. Taxonomy (NCBI): domain Eukaryota; kingdom Metazoa; phylum Chordata; class Mammalia; order Primates; family Cebidae; genus Cebus; species Cebus imitator. The sequence continues at coordinate 7,177,500 of NW_016107326.1, forward strand.
TGAGACCAGCCTGGCCAACATGATGAAACCTTGTCTCTACTAAATATACAAAAATTATCCAGGCATGGTGATGAGCACCTATAATCCCAGCAGGCTGAGATAGAAGAGAATTACTTGAACCCTGGAGGCAGAGATTGTAGTGAGCTGAGATTGCGCCATTGCATTCCAGCCTGGGTAACAGAGCGAGACTCCACCTCCAAAACAAAACACCAGAAAGATCATTCTAGCTGCAATCCACAGGCATATGCAGCGAGACCATGGAGGGGGTTGGAGCAAGAGATGCAATTCATACAAGAGATGTTTGTCATGTCCCTGTTGTTGTTTTTACTTCACCATCATAATAACCATGTGAGGAAATTTTTATGCATAGCTATCTTGAATACTATTTTATTAGAAAAGATTAAAAGGAAAATGCTAACTGACCTTAGCATTACAACATGTCGGTGTCACTTGCAGGCTGAGTTTGTTCTCATGCTCACCTACCAAGTCATTTCAGTAGTGCATGTTGTAGTGCATGTTGGAAATGAGTGAAGGGCACCTTCTTGAGGATCGCTCTCCATAGTATATGTGGTCCAGACCCAATTTCATCCAGATTTATGCTGCATCATTTGCTGGGATCTCTACTTTCACTGTAAGCCTAGTGCCAGGTCTGTACAAATGATTTTTTAAAATCCAGCATAATTAGGATGATTACACACACCTCACGGCCATGTTTCACGGACTCCCTGGGTGGACTGCATTTGCCTAAGGTCAACCACATCATTTCCCTAAAGGGACATTCCTGTAAAATGTCCCCCTAAAGGGACATTCAGATAAATTCCTCACTGTTTTCCAAGTGCTTCAGGTTATAAGACTCCACTTTCTTGGCCAAAATTCTGCTTATGGCATGGTGTTATCCGTTGTGGGATCTCAAAGTACATTCATTATCATGTGCTGACAGCCATTTTCCAGGAGTGGAAAGTGGAGGTAGAGAGAAGTGAAATGTGTGCGAGGGTGCCAGCAGCAGGGGATGGAGCCACGCCCCTGACAGGAGGCATGGTCTCTGAACTCAGCACTGGGCTGGGAAGCTTTGCCTGGGCCTCCCTGGGCTTTTTTGGGGCAGGCCACTTTGGAGGCAAAACAAATGTAACCAGGGTAGAGCTCTGCCAGAAAGCCACAGCGGGGACAGTGATGGAAAGCAGATGGAGGCGCTGGCCTTCACTTGGTGAGAAATCCACTGAGGGAATGGAGAATGTTTGCAAGATCTCCTAGTGCTGTTGAGATACCTCCTAGTGCATTTACAAGGCGCCAGCCCCTGTTTGCCAGTGGTTTAGTTCGGTTTTGATGAGACCAAATTACTCTTTGAATTCTCTTGAAATTTTGAACATTTCCCAAATTTTATTTGACTTACCAGCTGGAGGCCTGGAATTAAAAATCCAGCATTAGTGCATGAGAAAAATAAGTGAAATTTTGCTTTATTTTGGAGGAATGGTTAAGAAAAGGTGCTTGTAGCTGCCTAGCTTGTGGTTTGCTCCCCACAGTGTGTAATCCTTGGCCTGGAACAAATTTTGAGTTGTCATTTTATATTTTCTCCTGCTTCTCCATGGGGAGAGAGGGCTCTACCTCCCCAAAGCATTTCAGAAAGATGGTGGGCTCTTCTGATGTAAGACTTCAGAAAGGAAGGTGCACAACCTTATTTGTTCTTGTGATTCGTGGACAAAGGGTTAACCAGTCGGACTGCTACTGTGGGTTTTGTAGCATATGCGGTTTGAACCTAGCTCTATATTAAACATCTTGCAGTGGGAAGGAAGGGCACACAATCAGAAGAGTTCATCTCCCTTCTCTGGAGGACTCTGCCTTTTCTAGGTGAGATGATGGTGTATGACTCTACGAATATAGTTAAGTGTCCTCACATACAAACCAGTATGATTCACTGTCTGGGGGAAAGGTGCAGGGGAATTGAATAAGGAATGATTCTGCAATCTTAGTCTCTAAGACGTTGAACCTATGCAATATTCAGTAAGTAGTTTTGGTTCTTCTGTGATGCCTCTATGCCCACAAACATCCTCCCATCATCTCAGTCTGAAAACACCTTTCCTGCAATCTCCCTCCTTTCTCTCTGCCTCCCTCCATCCCTCCCTCTCTCTCTCTCTCTCTATCTCATGCCACCTTCTTCATTTTGCTGCCCAATGTTAAAAGAATAATTTAGACTTGTTGCCTTTCCTCTCTCTCTCTTTCCTGCTCTCCCTTCCTTCCCCACTTCTTCACTCCTTGTCCCCTGACTTCCTTCCTTCTCTCTGGATTATAGCTGCTCTCCAGGTCAGCAGTCCAACCTCCTCTCACATTGTTTGCCTTACTGACTCTTTGGATGAGTCCCAGTGGTTCCAGAAACCTCTGTCTTTGAGCTTTCATGCCACTCTCTCGATGCTTCTCTCATATCTCTACCTGGTCCCTTTCTCTTCTCCTCACATCCCTTAATTGTGATCTTTTTCCAAGATTCTGTCTTTGAGCCCTTTCTTTCTTTTCAACACTCTTAGCCACCATGGGATCTTTAACATCTCTCCTAGATAGATGCCTCCACTTTTAGCTTTCCAGCACTGACTTTTGCATGACCCATATTGCCATCTGTATTAGTCTGTTCTCACACTGGTAATAAAGACATACCAAAGACCAGGTAATGCATACAGAAAAAGAGGTTTGATGGACTCATAGTTGTACCTGGCTGGTGACGTCTCATAATTATGGTGGAAAGCAAAAGGCACATCTTACATGGCAGCAGGCAAGAGAACGAAAGCCAAGTGAAAGGACGAATCTCTTATAAAGCCATCAGATCCCCTGAGATTTATTCACTACCATGAGAACAGCATGGGGAAAACTGCCCCCATGATTCAATTATCTCTCACCAGGTCCCTCCCCCAAAACACGGGAATATGGGAGATAAAATTCAAAATGAGATTTGGGTGAGGACACACCCAAACCATATCACCATCTGATTTTCAAAGGATAAAATAAAGCTTATCTATTTTATTTATTGCATGATGGCCCTTGTTAGAAGTAAGCTTCCCAAAGGCAGAGACTTCTGTCTGTGTTGCTGTTCTATCCCAGGGGCCTAAACCAGAGCCTGGCACACAGTATTGGCTCTCTAAATATGTGTTGAACCAATGAATGAATGTTACCTACATTTATCAAGCCCTTGGCTTAGAAAAAAGTTTCTAAACGCTTTATGTTAAGATAATTACCTCACATCGTCCTGAGAAGATCCTATGAGGTTAGCCCATTGTTAATCCAATTTTAAACGTAAGGACTGTGAAACACGAAGAAGGTAACTCTCCTGAGACCAGATGGCCGCTGAGAGGCAGAAAAGAGACTTCAAAATCAGGCAGAGTGACCCAAGCTCAAGCTTTCAACCCCTGGGTTGTACTTGGAGGTCAGTGTCTGATCTCTGCCACTGAATAGCTATATGAACTTGGACATGCTTTTTAAGTTACCTGAGCTTCAGCTTCCTTACCTAGGGAAAGGACGTCACCTCTGACTTCACAGTGTTATATCTAAGAACTTTGCAAACAATATAATACAGCATCAATGTTACTCCTCAAATAAGGTATCAGTAATATTTATGAAAACAATTACATACAAAGTCAATTAGGACTTTCAGAGCCACAAAACAAATCAGAAACCAACTAAACAGCAACAAACGCCCCAACCAACAAACACAAATCATGAAGTTTATGGTGCTGTACTTCAAAGAATGCCCATCCTTTCTTTCTCCTTCCCTTTCTTCCTTCTCTCTCTCAAATATTTATTGCAACCCTACAAGCGCTAGGCCTGGGCTACAGACAAAAGGATAAAAACAAATCTGTGTTGTGTGATAGAAGAGGTGGGTGTCTGCTGAGATTAAGGGGAGAAGTGCAGTAGCATCGGGGCATTCTACCATGCAAGAGCGAACTTAGACCGTTGGGAGCCCTGTGGAGCTGAGAAGTCCCTGGTGGTGAGGAAGCATTCATAGAAGACCTGCTACTTGACCTGGATTTCTGAGTTTCTGAAGGACTCGTGGATTATTGAATTTCAGGAATAATGTGAAAATAAGAGAAGCTAGCTAATCGTGATATGCTTTTACTTGAGTATAATTAAGAGTTTGATTTATAGTTCTGATAAGGGAAAGAATAAAGTTGACTGAAGATCTTGTGGAAGGCTGTCATGAGAGGGCCTGCAATGGGAGCTCAGAAGACTCAAGCAACAGAGGAAAATGGAAGAACTATATTCCTCTGTGTTTTCCTCTTCTGTGTCTAAGATGTGTAACCCCTGAGAAAACTGGTTGAGCCATGGTTCAGCTGGCTGCCTCAGCCATGGGCCCCTTGAAATCTTCACTTAGATCACCATGGATGCCAGAGAGGGCTTTAAAGGTCACTGCTAGATTACAGCCTAGATAAGAACCAGAGGAATGGGAAAGTGGCTAGGAAAGGAGTCTCATTTTTGTATTGGAGATATCTGGATAGTCAGGCAGAGGCATCTGCAGTTATGCTGCAGAGAAGGAAGAAAAGGAGGGTGAGGCTCCATAAGCTCTTGGTTCTTTGGCTGAGGGTCTGAAGAAATCCTCCAAGACATGTGGCATCCACCACCACTCATTGCCCACATCCAGGCCCTTCCCTCCTGGGAGCCTGTGAGAGGGTAAATGCAAGTGGCTCCATGTGTGTCTGCCTTTGTGGTAACTTTGCTTCTTTGCTGGAGGGATTAGCTGAGCATGTCTTCAATACATTGGTCTGGGGACCTTCTGGTTCTCTAAAGCTGACAGATTTTGGCTCCTTTTTGGACTCTCCTAGGCTCCATCTAAGTTTTAGGGTCAAGGGTTGACATAAAGACATCAGTCCAAATTCTGAATCTTCTCATGCCTTTTTAAAGACCTGCTACAAGGGCTTTCTGTCCCGAAGAGCTTTAGTTCCTTCCATTTGGGGAAAGGCAGATAAAGCTGGGTGATATCATCATTTGGAGAAGTATCTTAGTGTGGACAAAAGAGCTCTACACTGAGAATAAGGAGTCTTAGATTTTAGCTCCTGGGTTTGTTTGTGTGAACTGGAATATGCCCTGTCCCATACATTCTGGGCTTCAGTTTCTTCTGTAAAAAGTGGAAGTTGGACTAAATGATACCGAATACCAGTTTGCATGTTGATATTATCTAATATTTGACTGGGGCATGTATATGTGTGTGTACAGATTTTTCTGGAAAAGAAAGATTAAGGATACGCTCCCATACACACTGTCATCACCGTATGTGCGTGCATTCCTAACATGACTATGGGCTCCACCCGTGCCATATGCTCCCTACACTTTGTCAGCCTGCCTGTCCTTTATTGCCCATCACAGCTCAGCCTGACACATGTTCTTGTGCACATGAGATGCACTGACACAGGCTTTGTGAAGGCTGACTCCGTGTCTTGTTCTCCTCGCTGCTCTTTGAGGAATCCTAAATCCAGCTGCAACCTCCACACTTGCATGACTTTGTAGAAGAGGAAATATATGAGTAGGCTTCTAATCAGCTCACACACATTTTGTGAGGCAGGCTCTGAGAGGGCTTTGTGAAGCCACTATTCACTGCATCACATGGTAGGATCAAGCCTAAAGTGTGTCATATGAAAGCACTGATAGAGTCAGATAAATATTGAGGCTTAGGAAGAAGTGCACTGTACCTTTAGCCATCCAAATGATGGCAGGATCTGAGGACAAAGCATTCAACTAATATGGCAGAGCTCTACGAGGCAGACTGGGATGGAAGTTTTGGAAAGGGAAGATTTGTGACTCTCTGAAGGTGGTTCACATGACCCTTGCCGTGGAGAGAAATGGAGTGCCTCCTGGAATCATGTTTCCCCTGTTCTGCTGAGGTTCATGTGGCTATGTGTCAAATATTTTTCAGAGATTCTAAAGAAATTGTACACTTGATTCAATCCTCAGATCTGTGACTTACAATGCAGACTCAGACAGGTCATCTACCTTTTTAAGATTTTTGGTCCTCATCTTTGGAATAAGATATTATCTACTACATCATCTGTTTTCACAGGTTATTTATGAAATTCAAAGATGATGATGTTTGCAAAAGCAATTTGTAGATAATAAATTAACCAGTGTTTATGTCCTCAACACTGTGGAACTTTTCACCCCAAATAAAAACAAAGAAAAACCACCTCCATGGATATATAGACAATTTTGACATGTAACTTCTAGGGGCCTGCTTGACAGGCTCATGTGTCACAATTTGACAACCCATGAAACAGAGATCAAGTAATCATAATAGTATCTCTGCCTTCAAGGCAGAGGCGCACATCTGTTTCTCCTATTCCACTTCATCTCCCCAGTGCTCATACATACACTCCATTGGCATATAGTTAGTGAATGATTAAGGAAATGTGTGTGCACCTGTGTGTGCATGTATGTGTGTGGTTATATGTGCATGTAGGTGGCATAGCTGTGTCTGCACTGTCCATCTTTGCATTTCTATCTTTTAGCTGCTATGAATGAATAAGCACTATCTATGATGGACGCGTCATAGGGCATCTCCTAGGTCAGAAGCGTTTCACTAATAAGCTGGACAGCCCTACTCTGTGTATTTAACTTGTCTGACTCCCTTATGCAGGTTAATTTGGAAACATCATATTTTACTCTGCCTCAGTGGGATTAGCTGGGAAATTAGAGATTACAGGAACAATTTAATCTCCTTGGATCCAATTTGGTAGCCCTGTCTGTTTCAATCACAGCCTGGGTCACACCTGTTGATACATATTTTTAAAACGATTCCTCTCTGTATCATTTTTTTCTGATCAGCATAAGGCAACATGTTGAAATTTCTTTTTTTTCATCTGTTTTATTAGCATGTCTTTCAGGTGCTCCTTATTCTTCCAATGAAAATGGAAAGAGTTCTTAGTATTGTGCTACAGTCTTTGTATTCACTTGGTAACTGCCAGCTTATTTTAAAATAAGGTATTAAAGTGAACTATGGCATATCTACACAACATGCACAAATTATAGTATACAACTTTATTATCACGAGCTATCACCATCCTGACCAAAAAATATGTGTATATATATGCACATACACACACACACACACACACGCACATATATACACACACATACACATACATACATACTGGCAATGTCCCCTGCCCTCCATAAACTCTCTTGTATCCCACTCCTAGGCACTACTCATTTATCCCTGAAGGTAGCCAACATTCAGACATCTAGTGCTATGGATTAGTTTTGATTGCTTTTAAATTTTATATAGGTGGAAGAGTGAAGTATGTGTATTTGGGGATTTTTTTTTTGTTGTTTTTCTATGTTAAATAGTATTCCAAAATGCTGGAGTCCAGTGTATTAGTCTTTTTCTTTATGGTTAGTATTTTTGAAGTCCTATCTAAGACCTTTGTCTACCCAAAGGTCATGAAGGTGTTATCCTATGTTATCCTTTAGAAGTCTTGTATTTTATGTTCACATTTAGAGCTACAGTACACCTAACATTTTCATATGGTGTGCAGTAAGAGGTCAGTAATTATTTTTTCATGAGAATATCTGAAAAGACCTTACATTCCTAACTGCTTCTTTCATAAGTCAATTGTCTGCATGTATGTGAGGCTGTCCTGGACTCTCTATTCTGTTCCATTAGTATTCTTGTCTCTTCTGAGTCAGTGCCCTTATCTGTCAATGACTACAGTTTTATAATAATGTCTAATATATAGTCATGTATCAATACTACATTGGCTATCCTTGGCTCTTTGAGTCTCCATACAAGTTTTAGAATCATTATATGTGTCAATAATGACAACAACAATGAAAAAAGATGATATTTTGATTGGGATCATTTTGAATTTGTAGGATAATTTGTGAAAAATTGATATGTTTGCAACATGACATCTTCTAGTTCATGACTCTGAGAATATTCTTCCACTTATTTAGGTCATCTTTAGTTAACTCAATTTTTAGTTTTTTGTGTGTTTCTGTGCTTTATTTCTGTGTGTATATAGAGGTCTTGTACATATTTCATTATATTTCTATGTATATAAGTTTTCAAAATAGTATGGTAATATGATTTACTTGTTTTTTGATGCTAGTATATAAAGATTGAAATAATTCTCATATGCTGATTTTGAAGCCAGAAATCTTGCTAAATTCACTTATTTATTCTAAGAGTTTCTGGAGATTTTTTGATTTTCTTTACACAAATCTCATCTACTATAATAACTTTTTTTCTTTATACCTATTCCTTTTATTTCATTTCTTATCTTATTGGCTAAGATAAGATAATTGGCTAGGACCTCTAGTACAATATTGAACATAAATGGTCTTGAAAGATACCCTTGTCTCATTTTCAATCTCAGCTTTTAAGTTCATTATGTCTAATGAGTGCTATAGAACTTCTGTCATTGTCCTTTACCAATTAGAAAAGTCTGCTTTTGTTATGAATTTTCAACATCAATGGGTGTTGAATTTTGTCAAATATTAAATATTTTGTGCCTCTATAAAGGTGATCATTTGCTTTTCTCTATTATATTAATGTGATGAATTACACTGATCATTTTTTTTAAATAGACTTTATTTTGGGAAGAAGTTTCAGGTTCACAGCAAATTTGGACAGAAAGTACAGAAAGTTTACAGATACTCCCTGCCTCAACAGTTGGACAGCCTCCCACACTATCAGCATCTCACACCAAAGCGGTACGTTTGTTACAGTTGATAAATCAACATTGACACATTATTATCACCCCAAGTTCATAGTTGACATCAGGGTTCATTCTTTGTGCTGTATATTCTGTGAGTTTTCATAGATATGGAATTACATGTTTATTACAGCATCATACAGGATAGTTTCACTGCCTTGAAAATCTTTTTGCCTCACCTTTTCTATCCCTCCCGCCTCACTAATCCCCAGTAACTACTGATCTTTTTATTGTCTCCATCTTTTTTCCTTTTCCATAATGTAGTATAAATGGAATCATACAGCATGTATTCTTTTGAAATTAGCTTTTTTTTCAGTTTGTAATATGTATTTAAGTTTCCTTCATATTATTTTGTGGCTTGTTAGCACATTGCTTTTTAATGCTGAATAACATTCATTGTCTAGATGTGCCACAATATATTTATCCATTCACCTGCTTCAGTTTTGACAATTATTCAGAAATCTGCTGTACACATCTGTGTGCAGGTTTTCCTGTGGATATGTTTTCAATTCATTGGGTGAATACCAGGGAGTGCAGTTGCCGGATGGCATGGAAAGAGTATCTCTTGTAAGAAACTGCCAGATTATTTTCCATAATGGCTGTACCATTTTGCATTCCCACCAACAGTTATTGATCATTCCATACTTATTTGTTACCTGTATATCTTCTTTGATTAAGTGTCTGTTCAAGTCTTTTATCCATTTTTAAAATTGGGTTGTTCATTGAGTTTTAAGTGTTCTTTGTATAACTTTTCTAACAGTCTTTATCTATTGTTTGGACATATTTTCTCCCAGTCTTTTAAACATTAAAGCAACTCACATTCCTGAAATATACTCAATTTTATTGTGTTATGTGAATACACATTCCCACGTATATTAACGTAGAATCAAACTACTAATATTTTGTTTATGGATTTTGAATCTGTGTTCATAACAAAGATTGTCCTAGAATTTTGCTTCCTGGTAATGGTCTTACTAAATGCCATTATAAAATTTTACTACCCTCATAAAAGAAGTTGGGGGATTTTCTGTTTTTTTCTATTCTTCAGAAGACTTCATTTAATATTGGTGTTATATCTTTCTTAAGTATATGGGAAAATTCATGACTCAATTGTCTAGGCCTGGAGTTTTCTTTGTGGTAAAGCATTTAATTACAGATTTAATTTCCTTAAGATATAGGACTATTCTACTTTTTTATTTTACCTGTTGTATTTTTTAAAGATTTAAAAAATTAGATTTAAATGTCAAATTTATTTGCATAAAATTGTTCCTAGCATCCTTTTATCATTTTTTTTTTTAGGTACTATATTGAGATGCCCCATTTCTTTTCTGAGATTGTAATTTGGTACCTTTTGTAGATTACTCTTGAGTAGTCTCATTCCTACCCCCATCTCAGAATTTATAAATTTTATATCTCCAAAACGTTTTGGCTTTGTTGGTTGTTTTAATGTACATTTTATTAATTTCATTTATTTTCTCTTTTTACTATTTCCTTCATTCCAGTTTGTTGGGTTTTACTTTCTGTTTCTTAATTTCTTAGGATGGATAATTAGATCACTGATGTTAGGATTTCTTCTTTTCTAATATATGCATTTATTGATACATACGTCTAAGTGTGGCGTTAGCTGTCTCCTATGTGTTTTTATAATGACACACTTTCATAGTCATTCAATTTAAGATCTTTTCCAGTTTCTATGCTGTTTTTTTGACCATTGAGATATTTAGAAGTATGTAGCATAATTTCCCAGCACTTAAGTGTTTTTTAGTTTTCTTTTAATTTTCTTTTAATAATTTTGAGGTAATTCCTTTCTGGTTAGAGAATATATTTGCCACATTTCTGCCTTTTCAAATCTGCTGATACTTGCCTTATAGCCTGGAATATGTTTAATTTGGGTGAATGTTCTGTGTTGTGTAGTGTCTTTAGTCCTCATGTGCAGGATTCTTCATTTACGTATATGTGTATATGTGTGCATATGATCAAGTCTGAAGATTAATTATGTCGTTCAAATCTTCTGTTTAATTTCTTTTCATTATCTGCTTCTTTTAGTTACTGAGAGAAGTATGTTAAAACCTCCCACTATGATTGTGAAATTCTCCTTTTCATCCCCTATAATTCTGTTGATTTTTGCTTCATGTATTTTTGAACTTATTTCATAAATTTAGAATTTTTACATCTTTCTGAACAACCGTTTCATCATTATGAAATATCTTCCCTTTATTTTTAGTTACGGTTCTTCCCTTGAAGTCTAATTTACTTGGTAGTTGTAAACATACACTCTCCCTTATGGCTAGAAGTTGCTTTGTGTAATTTTTTCACACCTCTGCTCTCAAATTCTCTGAAGCTTTAATATTTAAAATGTGTTTCTTATAAGCAGTGTATTACTTTGAAATAGTTACAAAAATGTTTCTTGTAATAGTGATATACAGACTATTTAACAATTAATATAGTGAGGTCTTAACTAACATTTAGTATAGCTTCCTTATGACGCAGCCTCCCTTTTCCTAATAGTCTCTTCAACTGTGTCTCGTTTGTTAAATATACCAGTTACATTCTTAGTTCAAGCTATTGTATGTTTCGGCCTTGAATTTTCATTTGACTCTGTTGTCATTTCTTTGCTCAATTCTTTTTGCCATTTTGCATTTTTAGAATATATGTGATTGATATGTTCCAGTCTGTGGCCAGTAATTCCAATATCTGGTTCTTTTGTAGCTTGATATCTTTTATTGATTGATGGGATGGATCTTTGGGCATTTGGTTTTGTCTCTTGGTATGCCACATGGTATTTCATACTTGATACTGAGTACAAAAAACTTAGGAAAAAACTTTAGGCTCTGAATAGTGTTTCGTTTTTGTTTTTGTTTTTGTTTGTTTTTGTTTTTTTCAGAGAAGATGTATTTTGTTTCTGGGAGGCAAGTAGGGTGGGGTATGATCGCCTTAGTCCACTTAGGGATTTATCCCATGAGAAACTGGGCTACAGACTTTGTGAGGACAGATCTATATCCAGTTGCCCTTCCACCTGTGATGTAGTTTTTCAGGATCCCTGCTGAAAGTCTGGGATGTCTACCTTTACCCCTTCTCCTTGGCATATCTGATATATCTAATTTTGTCCCCCAGAATTATAAGACTGTGAAGTTTGATTCAGCTACTCAGACTCTTCACTGCAGCTTGAGAATTGAAAGTTGCCTCATGAGAAACAGTAGCACTGGATGTCGAACTCGGGTCTCTGCACTTTTACTCTCCCCAGATCTTATCCTCTCAGGTCATCACTGCCTTAGTAACTCACTGAGGCCTTCACGTAAAATTTTCTGTATATATTTAGCTCAGCATTTTTAGTTTTCTCAGTGGGAGCATTGGTCTGCAGCCAGCTAGTCTACTTCACTCTCACTCTCATCAAATTATTTTATTCACACTTTACAGATCTTGAATTTGAGGCCAAATCATCCACATTACAAAGACAGAAACTCAGCCCCACCACCCTCTCCTCAGTCTGTCTCATCATAAGACATAAGAAAGCTAAGCCTTTTTCTACTCAGGCCCCTATTTCATGTCTCATTCTAGGGTCAATTGTCAAAGAAATCTTGATAAGAAAGTATTAATTCTTAAGGGGAAGCTCTTCCTCAGGGAAAATTGCATTTTATTAATAGAGCTGTTTTGAAGGCCAGCAGCCTTTGATGGAAATACTTCTTTTGGGAGAATAGAAGTGAAAAGTTTGCTATTGTTTGCTTGGGTCTCAGTAATACCACTGGGGCATCTACCCCTACACACAGAGCCAACTTTGCCTTTGAATCTCTCCTCTCCAGTTGCTGTTGCCAATTCATTTATAGAAATTTAATTTTTCATAAAAAAAAGAACTTGCATTCCTGAATCTCTGCAATGAGCTGAAGAAACTAGCCATATAACTCAATCCTGTCCACAAGTGGAGAAACCAACAAAACCTTTTGAGAAAGCAGTATCCTGTTTTATCTAATAATGGTCAAAATGCAAACGATATAAATTTCCTCTTTTATAGCAAGGACAAAAAACTCCATGAAGATGAGTGTATTTAAATAACAAAATTGAGGCCAGACATAGTGGTACAGGCCTGTAATCCCAGCACTTTGGGAGGCTGAGGCAGGGAGATTGGTTGAGCCTAGGAGTTTGAGGCCAGCCTGGGTAACATGGTAAAACCCTGCCTCTACAAAAAATGTAAGAATTAGCTGAGTGAGATGGTGCACATCTTGGTCGCAGCTACTTAGGAGGCTGAGGTGGGAGAATCACTTGAGCCCAGGAGATTGAGGCTGCAGTGAGCCATGATTGAGACTCTGTCTCAGTAATATAATGATAATAATAATAATAATAATAAGATAAAGCTGCTTATTAGTTGTTTGACCTAGATATAAATTCATTTAACTTAGCCTTGATTTCTTCTCTGACAAAATGGACATGGCAATAACACCCTTTCATAAGGTTGTTAGCTGGGTTGTATAAAGTCATGCATGTGATTGTTGGTTGAGTGATTTTTCAGATTTCATAAGGGTTTGAAATAAAAATAAAGTTTTAAAGAGAAAGGTACAGTTTCAAACTTACCTGCTGCTTTTGCTGCTGTTTGGTAATAAATTCTACTCCCCTTTTGACTCTGATCAAAATCTGATGTCCTAACTTGGCTAGAATGGCTTTTCCCATTTCCCCTGTGTCGATTTTTGTTAAACAGTGGACCCTAATCAACTGAGGAGGTGTTCGTTATAGAAAACCAATGACTGGGAGTCACTTTCTCAGATTCAGAATATGAGGCCCCAAGGGGTGAGGAGATGTGTCCAAGGTTACTAGACCTGGTGGTCTCCTGACTCCTAGGCTACAAGGGAAGATATCACAGAGTATGCTCTGATTCCTAGAGGACCTGAGGTCCTCCTTTTTGGTCCCAAGTTCTGGTTCATCTTCTACATGGAGTTGTGTTCTGGTCTTAAGGGACTTACCACTCCATTCCATCACTCTCTGGCATCAAAGCTTTGCTTTATGTTTTCTGAGACAATATCATTGGCTGTGGATGTTGAACGATTTTCTGATAAAAGTGATTTTTGACATTAAAAATCTAAGTGCTCATATTTGACAGTCTGATCTTGTGACCCTCATGAGTAACAATCACACCTTATTTAGTACTGGGATTTTTTCCCTTTACAGTTGATGTTTACTTACACGATTGACCTAAATAACAGTTTAAAACAGGTAGGACCACCACAGTAACAATAACTGCCATTCATTAAGGGTACTTTGTTTGCAAAAATGTCTTCACTTTCATTTCTTATCATTCATATGCTAATCCTTTGAAGTGGGTGATCTCATTACTCATTTTAAGAAATGGCAATTGCAGCTCAGAAGGCAAAGAATGTGCTCAGGATCATAAAGTCGGTAAGTGAGGCAGCCAGATTTTCAGCACAGTTTGTTGATTAGGCAATACGGTAGGCTTTTCACAGCACCTTACTGTCTTTCCCAAGTTCTTTCTCCAACCTGTACAGAGAGATTGTGCCTAGCCTAAAAAGCGACAGCAAGTATATGATGGATGGTTGAGTCAGAAGTAGATTTTTAATCTTCTAAACCTTAACCCAATTCTCTTTCTATTGAGAATACACTTTTGTCTCCATTAGCATCTCAGCTTTTAGAAACGGGCACTTTGTGAACCTCCCCATTGCAATGCATCTCTATTGTTACATTTGAGATGCTTGAATGTGGAGATGCAATGCAGCAAACTCAACAATCCAAAATGCCAATCCAAATTTTTGGTGTCTAAAGAGTTACCATTTCTGCTATAACAGATTGCCATCAAATTTACTTAATGTTAATATCCTATTATGTAAACTTTAATTTCCAATTCAGAAAAAATATCTGGATCTGTTTCTGTCTTTATTACCAATGTCACCATTATTTTTGAGCCATTAGTATAAGGAATTCAGACATTCGAGTTACTAGAGTATTAAATAAGAGAGAATTTAGACAACCTAATTTCTTGTTCTGCTCAGTATTTCTTCTGGCTGAGCCAAAACACTCGTGTTATAAGACTAAATCAGTTTCTGGACCTTAGAAGACGTTAGGTCTTTCTTCTACTTTATTGAATTAGTTATTCATTGAGAGAGAGAGAATATCTAGGAGGATCTGGCCTGTCTTGGATTGCAGTAATATTTTGAATGATTTCTTTACTTGTTTTTAAAAGCTCATAAACCCCTGCTAAAGTAGACTATGCACCCAGGCCTTCATCTTTGATGCTGGCTCAGGCCTATCTATGGTGGTTGACATGGTTTGAACTTCATGATGAAGTTAATTTCATCATTTAACCTCATAAGCCGTAGATCCATCATAGATCCATCCACCCCAGTTTTCCTTCCATGCCCCGCATGAACTGTGCCAAGGCCGGAAAACACAGATACTTGACCCAGACATTTCCTGAGTACTCCTTTCTTGTGAAATTGTTACTGGAGCTCATCATCTTACAGATACATCATCTGTATCTCCATATGAGATACAGTGGGGGTGAATGAGGAGGGTAAACTGGCTCAGGATGCAAAGAAGAGAATGACTGACTAGCTGATTAGCTTAGCAAGGCATGGAACTCCTAGCACCTGGCTACTGGTGAAAGCTCAGATAACCAGCTATCTGAATAAGGAAACTGTTCAGAAGTGCTAAATCTCAGCAACTTAAGGCTCTGCCAGGCAAGGCAAGAAAAAGAAAGGGCAAGGATTTGAGAAGGGGTTAATTGCGGGTGAGGTAAAGAAGTTTTACTCTGTTATCAAATTGACCAATTTGTATCCCTTTGCCTTTCTCCTTTGAGTCATTGTCATTTCAGTTGCTAGGAGGTGGACTGAAACCTTGGTGTTATATGGGGAAATAACCCTGCCAGCTACACACATACGCGCACACATACGCGCGCACACACACACACTCACACACTCCCCTCACTGGCATGCCACTGCCTTTTTCAAAATCTGAGGAATCCCTTAACTAGTTATTCCATCATGCATGAAAAACTCCAAAGTAAAAGTGTTGGGGAATTACCAAAAAAATAAAAATAAAAAAGGTTATAGCCCCTAAGCCAGTGTTGCATTATTTTCTCAAAAACTCATGATGTCATGGACTTACCTCACCTTTAGTGCAGTCATGCGAATAATGTGTACTGAGCTTTCTATCATGTACCATTATAATTAGCTCTGTCAGGTCTTAGCCCTGCAACCCTCATGCAGATAATATGATAATATGTCTTCATAACCAAGTGACCTTACATGCACAATATTTCTCCCCTTATGAAGATTGCATGTCAATAAAGTAATTGAGTCTCAGAGGCTGCAGCGAGGAAAGATTTAGATGATTGGACGTGGAGAGCAGTGATGTATGACGATTATTATTCCTCTTGTCAGGGAGGCGCGTACAAGCGAGGATGGCCAGAAGATGACAGGGATGACGGGTTGCGTTTCATTAAAAAAAATATTGCTGTTAATCACCACTCTATTCTTTTCAAAGTCACTGAGGAAAGAAACTCTTTTTTCATTTTAGCTACAATGAACATCCCCAAATGGGAGCACATCTTAAGATTTTTAGCCTCAGCCCACTTTCACAGTGTCTTTCCTCTGTTGCAAAGAGGCTAAATTAAGATTTTAATTAATAGATCAGCCATGGGGGCCTGGGTAGGGGCCACCCAGCTTCCCTACTGTAGTGCTTCTTGGGTTTCCAAATGCAGAAAAGACGCCTGCTGAGATGGAATTGGGCTTCCTCTCCTCTCTGCATTGAGAGAAGTGTGCTGGTGAGCTCTATAAAAAGAAAGCAAATGTGAGAGAACCAGATCCGAGACAACTATTTTTACTTGAATTAATTTGTTTGGACAGTTTTAACACTTGGAACATTTATATTTCCATACTTTATAAAAGCAAACATGCTGTTTCTCTAGCTGTAAATTTATCTTATGATATCATAACAGCTGGAAACTTGTAGCCTGGTAGGATTTTGTTTCATATTTAAACAGCTTGAGAAATATGTCGGAAATAAGGTATATTTTCCCCCATCTCTGTGTGTTTTCTCCTCTTGTGTTAGGCTACCCTAGGAGTGCTGGCAGTATCGCTCGGAAGATACTGAGGCTCCAGGATTTTATTAGCCTGGCATTGTTAATTGCTGCTCCATTGCAAACCTCTTCCTATAAATGCTGAGAACACACTGGAGCCCCTTTCAGGGGAGTTCAAGAATCTTTTCAAGGGGAAAGAAAGCTAATAGTAAAAGCATCTTTTGTTGGCAGAGGGGCTTCTGAAGTCTTTAAATCTTCGTTCATGAGTAATTGACTACGATCTAACAGCCTTGAAGAAAAGGAGCTGATGGTATCACTTTTAGTCATACTATTAGCCTTATGATTTATGGTACAAAATTAGCCACTGCATCCTCTCATTACGGGTGCTGAGTGATTTCTCCAGGCAGCAGGAGGGAATTGAGAGCTGGATTTGTGTCTCCTGGAGCTTTACTGTTTCCTCCTAGGGAACCACAGCGAGTATTTTTGGGGATAGGAATATTGTTTTCCTTCCATTTTCTCTGCTCTATAAAAGAAAAGACCACATGTAAATAAATAAATAACCTAAGGAAGCTGGAAAGTTCAGAGGAAATGTTAACCCAAGGGTGGTCCAAGGGTGGCAGTGTAGAATAGAGAGTTTCCGATAGGGTCAGTGAGTGATTTCAACCTCCTTATTGTCCCACAACCCCCTCCCTCCTCCACAAATTCAAGGCCAAAGCTTTCTGATCATATTTTCCATTGAATAGTATCTGAAGTAAATATTTATTTCTCCATCTGAGTAGTTTTTTCCTAATGAATTAAAACCATCTAACAGATTTCAGGGGCACTAGGAAGGCTAATGATTTCATGAGTTCATAATCCCTTTTCTGTGCGGACATTGAAATTTTACAAGTGGAGCTTTACCCCTTTAGTTCAAGCCTTTGGCTTCTGGTGAAATACATCAACTCTCCCTGGGAGGAAGAAGCAGATTAACCTATTATCAGTTATTGACACCTGGGTGAGAAAAAAAAGGATCTAAATATTTTCTGAAGACTTTAAGAAGAGAATAAGCAAGATAATAACCAGGTGCCTTGGGGACAGAGTTTATGTGTTTGAGGCAGGCTGGTGCAGAGAGGAGCTTGGATGCAAACAGGCTCAAAACTAGGAGCTTTTTGCTATTGAAATGCAACTTTGCTGACTGCACAGTTTGTGTGACCCCTACCACAGCTCAGTGCTCTCCTCGCATCAGGCTGCTTCCCTGGGTGATGATACTGTCAAAAGCACAGACCTGAGTTAGACTGCGTGAGTTCAAATCCCTGCTCTGCTACTTGCAAACTCTGGGGCTTGAGAAAGGTAATAATCTCCTGTACGTAGCTCAGTTTTCTCATTTTTAAAAGTGAGAATAATGTTGCCTTGCTCTAGGGCAGTTATAAATGTAACATCCTCAGAATAACCAATAATAAGAGCATAATAAGTGCTACCTGTTGTTATCATCATCCCAGTGGATGAGAACTCAGACCTATGCTGGATTTGTTGTCATTGGCAATGGTGGTGGTGCTGATGATGACAAAGAGATGATAGATCCTGATATGGTTTGGCTGTGTCCCCACCCAGATCTCATCTTGAATTCCCACATGTTGTGGGAGGAACCTGAGGGGAGGTAACTGAATTATGGGGATGGGTCTCTCCCATGCTGTTGCATGATAGTGAGTTTCACAAGACCTGGTGGTTTTAAACACGGGAGTTTCCCTGCACAAGCTCTCTTCTCTTGTCTGCCTCCATGTGAGACGTGTCTTTCACCTTCTGCCATGATTGTGAGGCCTCCTCAGCCACGTGAAATAAATTATAAGTCCAGTAAACCTCTTTATTTTGTAAATTGTCCAGTCTCAGGTATGTCTTTATCAGCAGTGCAAAAATGGTCTAATACAGATCCTATATATAGCAAGTATACTGGTGCTTAGTTTCCTTTTGTAGAACTTGAGTCCAGGCTGATTATCTCCAACCTTTCCCCTGACTTCTTTTCTGTAGGTTAGTTCCAGTGTATATAAAAATAAAAGCTGAACTTCCTGCAATGTTGTGGGTTTGGGCCCTGGGGGCTGCTGGTTGGTGCTCCTTCACCTGCTCTGTCTCACCATAGATCTCCACAGAACCCTTAGCTGTAGGGCTCTTGATGACAAAAGAAAAACAAAATGCTGGAGAAAAGGTCATTCAGACAGGGTGCAAATCTCCAAACCCTCCCTATGATTTTTCTGTCTCCCATGCTTCACCCAAAACAACATTTGGCCTAGAAGGGAACTTTGAGATTATCTGGCCCTATCCCTTTCACACTGAACTATGTGGAATTTCAGCATTCCAATGAGACATGTTAGAGGTGCAAGGGGAACAAGTGGGTGACCCTTTAGGGTGGAGCTAATAGGGCTCCCAAAACTGGCTTCCAACTCCGTTTTTATCTATTTAGATTTATCTATTTCCATTAGATTCCAGCATATTTTCCATTATGCTGGAATCTAATGGAAAATATCATTTAATGAAAAACTTTCACGTTGAATCTAACAACAGAAGGTTCAAGCATCAGTGGTCTCATCCATCTTGTTCATTTTACAGAGTAGGCTTATCACTTGCTCATGTCATTGCTAGTTAGTCATGGACCCTAGCCTTGAAATTGCTCTTTGGAAACCCCACTGTTTCCACTCTTGTGTCTGCATAGTGGCTTCTGCTGGCCAAGGGCTCACCTCATGGCCCCTCCCCATATGCTCTAGCTGGTCTTTTGAATGACTAGCATGTGGTGGCCATGAATGCCACCAGTGCCACCACCCTAATGGCAGCTGTGATTATCAGCACAGAGGCCCAGGAAGGAGGACAGAATGGACTGCTGAGGGATGAATCGAGAGAGGAGGGAATGGGCAAAAGGTGAGGCACATTTAACTCAGAAGTGTAGGTGAAGAACCCACTGTAATGTTGCATGGGGCTTTGTTCAGCAAAGGAAGATTGCTGTCTCCAAGTTCAGTGCAGCTGAATTGAGTGATCCGGCCAGCATGGCAGTGGGGCCTGCACTCCTGCTCACAGTATCTGTGTTGATGGGCACCCCTGCCTGGAGCCGCCAGGGCAGCTGCTTGGATCTCTTATTCTTTTATTTCCATCCCGTATCCCTGTTTTCTGTCATTGTGTAATGTCAAATCATTGTCAGGTGGCAGACACCACACCCCCCAAGTACAAAGGTATCAGGTTTCAGGACACAGGTTGAAATGAATACAATAATGGGAGCCAGAAAGAGGCACAGACCACTTAGCAGGCAAGGAAACAGCTAATAAGTGTTGTTAGTGGTTTCCATGGGGAGGGCCTGGCGTGCATTTCCTAGACAGGCAGGTGGAGCACGGCCTGTCCTGGGGTCCAGCTGCAGACAGGCTTGTGCGATTAGTATTGATGCCTGTCACTTTGTGGCTGCCAAGCTGTTGATTCTGTGAAAGACCAAATACTCTGGTTATCTGGTAATCAACACTGCTCTCAGGAACACACTGGGGAAACAGAAATAGCCTTTCCTGAGTATTGACTGAAGCCATGGATCATGTTGCTGGTTTGTGTTTTCCTCGGGCCCAGCCCTGAGCTTGCTCCAGCCTGTTCTTCACCCTGCAGCACCAGGTAACCGTTCTCATTCGACATGGGATCAAATTCTCACCCCCTTAGAGGGAGCCCATCCAAACCTCCTGCCCCAGCTGAACACTGATGTAAATAAGGGTGACTTCAGGGACAGCATAGGAAATAAGAATGCATTTGTATGTCAAGGTAGAAATTCAGTCCCTCACATTTGACAGATTCCCAAATCCAAATGCATGGTTGATGTTTAAGCTTATTATTATCACACTCTACCTCACCTTTGCTATTTTTAAGACTTTTTAAAAATAGAAACATTAAAGTCCTAAAGGCTTAGTAAAAGAAGAATAAAAAATGTAATTCATTTTTTCTCCTAATTTGTTTTCTTGGTAACTGTTGCTTTATCTCCTTTTCCTATGTTTTTAATTTTAGAACTTTAATATTTTATTTTTCCAAAGCATCAATGTCTTGATTATAGTGAACCTGAACAGACTTCCCCTCCTGCCTATGAAAAAAGAGTTGTGACTTTTCTTGGATTAAGTTTTAATCTTTCTTTCTCTGTCTCTCACTCTTATTCACTCTCTCTTTTACTTTCTTCTTCTTTCTCTCCATTCCTATCTCTTCGCCCCCTCTTCCTTCCCTCCTTTCTCCTACTGCCTTTCCCAAAGCTTAAAAAAAAGCTGAAAGATGATTGCTTCTTTCTTTTTTGTGTAAGGAAAAATAGGAACTGAGGTTACACAGAATATGTCACAAACTGCATGTCACCACTTAGGTAACCCATCAGTCCACCCACTTACCTACCCACCCATCAATGCATCCATCCAGTCACCCATCCACCCATCCATCTGGCTATCCATCCATTCATCCATCCATCCACTAAGTGCCACTGAGCATTTACTATTAGCCAGGCTCTGGCAAGATGCTCAGGATACAACAATGAGTAAGATGAGCTTTCCATCCCCGGAGAGCTCACCATCCAGAAAGAGACAGCCAGTGCTGGGTGTTAAGTGATCTGTGATAAATGGTATGGATGGATGTATGTGTGTGTGAATGTGTATACCTACCTACCTACACACTGCCACCCAATCCTGAAGTATCTGCTTAGCTTTTGAGTTTTATTCATTTGTGGATTAATCAAACAACTCCTCATTAATGCCAATAGCCAGGCACTGTGTTAGGAGTTGCGTTTATAGAGGTAACTAAGACATAGACCCTTCTTATTCTTAAGTTTTCATGAAGCGCAGCCAGGATCATTCCCTCCCACCCCACCATGTTTCTGCCTCATAAGCTAGAACCATTCTTGGTAATCTACTTAATTTTATAGATTAATTAAGAATAACTTATGTGACATAGTCCTTCTCAGCATTTAAGGAAGGGAAACTATCACTGAATATGTCACTTGCAAAGGAGCTTAAAGATAATCTAGCTCAAGCACGTCTTTTTGTAAATGAGAACACTGAGGCTCTGGAGGAGGTGCAGTGACTTCTCCGGGCCACACAGGAAGGCACTGGCAGAACTATAACTTGGCCTTGCCAAGATGCGGCCTTTCAGTCCCTCCCAATGTCCTCACCCTAAGTTTCTCTTTCATGAGACCCCAGAAGCTGCTTAGATTAACTCGAGCCACTAGAGGCTGATGTGGTCATCTGAAGCCATGGCATGTTACCTGTCAGAGCAGAAGGGAGAGGCTTCCCTGGAGGGAGGGGGCTGAGAAGGCCACCCACGACTCTGAATCAAGAGTGATTTTATAAGTCAAGCACTTTGTCTTCCTGCTCTTCAGGGAGGCTAAAACAAGAAATAACCAAAAGGAGACATATTGCCCAGGTCAGCAACTGATTACATTTTTGACGTCACATTGCCTTCTGGGTTGGGAGAAGTTGAAAGACTTTGTAGACATCACCCCCACTCATCTTACTCTTGGTGAATACTCTTCTCACAAATGTCCCAAGTGACATGCTCACAGAGGGATTGGTGACTGGGTCATTGGTACCTTAGGCCATAGCAGTTCTCAGAAGGCATTATCCAGAAGCAAAAAGCTATTATCTAGAAGCAAAGTTCAGGAATGATGATTTCTCTCATAGGTCCTACTAACACTCAACTTTCTGGCAAAGGATAACAATAAAAAGACTGAACAGGGCTGGGCATGGTGGCTCACGCCTGTAATCCTAGCACTTTGAGAGGCTGAGGCAGGCGGATCACCTGAGGTCAGGAGTTCGAGATCAGCCTGGCCAACATGGAGAAACCCCATCTCTAGTATAAATACAAAATTAGCCAGACGTGGTGGCTCATGCCTTTGATCCCAGCTACTTGGGAGGCTGAGGCAGGAAAGTTACTTGAGGGTGAATTGACAGGAGGTGTAGGTTGTGGTGAGCTGAGATTGCACCATTGCACTCCAGCCTGGGCAACAAAAGCGAAACTCTGTCTGAAAAAAAAAAAAAAAAAAGACTTAGGTGACAGTCTACATTCCAGATGGATTGTGAGACTTCGGGAGAAACTGGGCTGAAGCAAAATCCCTCAATTTCTGGGATATTGGTTATTTCCCCAGTTTTTACTGTAATTCCATCTGTTCTCTAGAAATAAGAGAACATGCTAGGCTTTAGTTATATGAAAACATGGTATCGGTTCTTATGGTGAGAGGAGCCGGAGATAGATTGAGAGCCTGGCTCTGTGGTGATGGGTCTTGGAACCATCTCTCTGATGTTCTCATTGGAGAAGCAGGTGAGTAGAGGTTGGTGGTAGAGTTAATGAAATGGAGACTGGCTCCCACTTCCCACAGTGCTCAAGGACAAGGTGAAATACATTAATAAATGCAGAGTAATTAATATTTTCTTTGAGTGAAAAATAAGCGTGTGAAGAAAAGACTCTGTTGTGGTTGGGCTGTAAATGGTGAAAGGGTGGAAATTGAAGCCAGGTTTGTGGTCCCCTCCTAGGATGGCCGTGATGGCTCAGGCCACTTGGGGTTTCACATGAGCCCTGAGGAATGTGGGCTGGGCCGACTGCAGGTGAGGCTCTTGACGCTGCTGTCCTCGCCTTTTCTACGGGTTTCAAAGTGAACCGGTGTGCATGGAGGTACGCTACTCCCTGTGCCTTTGCTTCTCAAGCTGCTGAGTGACGGTGACAAATGCTGGCTTCAGAACAGGCACCGCAGGTTCCTGTGCGGAAAGTGTCTGTGTTCAGGGAAGGAAAATCCACCCCTGTCCTCTTCACACCCAGACAGACACTCACAGTTTCCAGGGGTAAATAGGGACATTTCTAAATCTGTCTTGGACGTCCATTCACTTTATCTTTAGCCATGGAATGCTGACAAATATTCAATACGGTTGAGTGACCTTCTATAGGTCAGAGCGGGCTGCCTTCTGATTGAGTTTGGAAAACTCATAAATCTGGCCAAGCCTGCGACTTGTCAGGTGGGTGGGGCTTTGTTAGGGGAGACTGCAGCCAGAGACAGCGGAGCCTACCTTCCTTCCCCCTCCACCTATGTGAGCTGCCGGTCCCTCCCTACTCCTCAAACACGACTTCTCTGGTTTGTGAACACATTGTCTCCTCTTGGTGCGCAGAGCTTTCAGTTCTAGCCCTCTCGGATGGTGATGGCACAGACCCAGTGGTGTTCTAATCACAGCGGTGGGCTCATTGCTTTGAACTTGCATAGTCTAAAAAAAATAAATAAATAAAACAGGACCGGCAAGAACAGCTGGAAGACATAGAAGGAACTAGAGTTTTAAAAGTTGGACATAGCGATGGATCCAGGCTCAGTTGGTCTCATTCCTCTGCCTGAACAGCTTAGCAGGCCAGATAACAAAGGATCCTTTTGCAGCTGTTTTTCTTCAAGTTAGAGAATTTTAGAGCCACAAAGGAAACTGGAGATTATTGTTACAGATGAAGAAAATGATGTCCAAAGAAATTTTCCAAGGTTAAAGAGATATTTGTTGCCACAGCCAAGATAAGGGCTCAGCTTCTTCCAACGCCTTAATTTTATTGTTTTGTTTTATTTATTTTCCTTTCAGTTAGCCCCCTGGGAAATGTTTATTGAGGACCTACTGTGCTCAGAGTTCTGGGCAGGCTTCTCTGGGTAAATCCTGAATTCAGGTACCTACATCTGGTAAGGAAAACAATAAACAAGAGTAAGATAAGACAGGAAGGCAAGAGAAGACAACGCCCAGAGTCCAGTGACATTCACACCAAGGCTTACAGTGCAATAGAAAATGTGACAGCAGGGAAAGCAGGGCAACCCTTCCGGAAGCAGCCATGGGAAGAACACAATGGGTGCATTCTCCACCTCTCCTCGCCTACTTTGAGATGCTCGTTTGATTGAATTTGTAACAAACAACTCCTCTGGATCAGTCCTTCTCCCGCCAACCTAAGGGATGATGGTCATTGTTAAAGCTTCCTCTGAGCCAGTCCTCTGCCATGTGGCTTTATCTGCTTATTTTATTTGGCCATCATAATAACCGTAAGGTGGGTTCTATCATGGGTTTTCAGATGAGGAAAGTGAAGAGCAGGGAAGCTAGTGACTTATCCCAAGTCAGCCACCTAGTCAGAGGCAACTCTCTTACTGATGGGGCTTCAATTCCCCTTAGTGTGAAACAGAAGTGTCCTTGAGATCACATGTTTCCAAAGACATTATCAAAATACAGACGTGTGGTGATGCAGGAGGCTGAGGACACTTGAAATCTATGCTCTTCACGTGTAGAAGGAAAAAATCTCGTTGCTTGGGCATCAGGGGATATAAGCAGCAGGTCAGGGCCCAGTATCACACTGAATAGAGCTCCAGAAGGCTCCGAGGACCCTCATCAGAGGCTTTCTCTGTGTTTTATGGCCCGTTGAGCTTTACGACCCCAAAGAATCCATTATTTGTTTTCCTATTGCATGCCTCAAACACTGGGCTTTGCTTATTCTTTAAATTTACAATGCTCATTGCATGACAGAATTATTTTTTATTTCTCTTTCTCTTTCAGAGCCTTGGAATCCCATTAGGAAGTTTCTAGTACAAGCATTTGGGGGAGATACTAGTACTCGGGTTGGGCATCTGGGAGAGATAGACAAGCTCTTATTACAGCATGGAGGATGGGGAGATTACCTGGCCAAGTATCATTTCAGGTTGTGGCAGAAAGAGATTAGCTCCAATTTATCGCCGCTCACATTTTCCTCTTTTCCCCCGTTTTCTGAGTGTCATGGAAATGATATTTGTGAATCCCAGGGCCCTCTCACAGTGGTGTCAGTTTAGAGATCTTCCCAGATACATCTAAATGTGGACATAAAATGTAATGGGAAGAAATTGAAAAAATATCTGTTTCTTGATTCTTTATTATTATGGAGTTAAGAAAGCTATTTCTCATGCTGTTTCATAAATTTGAATCCAAATGTGTATGTTAATGTGTATTCAGATGGATTTTGGATGATTCAAACATGCAGATTTTTTATAAAGTTTGTCAAATTTCTGGCAGTTTATAGATATGTATTTAGACAATGTATATGTGCATACCTGCCATATGTATATTACTGTGTTGTCAGAATTGAGCCTAAGTGAATTATGATGACAATTTAAAATAAGTAAGCTTATAATGAATACTCAGTAGTTGGACTCAGTATTTGATTTGGAAAATATAAACATGAGTGAAATTAATTTTTGGCTGCTTACTCTGTTAATATTTTACGTAAATTAAATTTGAATCTGACAACGACAAACATACACATTTCTCTCCAGGTCTGTTGTTATCTCTGTGACACAAAAGCACACAGGGAGATTTCAGACTGTAAAAGAAATGCCATAGCATGCCCCAAAGAGAATTTTTTAAATTTCAGAGAAGGTTTTATGAGGCAGGAGTGCTCAAAAACATATCTGTGACATCTGTGTATCATTGACTTGTTTCCTAATATTGCCATTACTTTTGCTAATTCGGGCCAGTTACTTACTGTTTGCCTAGGTTGTGGTTGGGTTGAGGGTGGACGGTGGCTCGGGCACAGTCTGTTCTTCTGATTCAGAAACATCATTCTCTCCTTGCATTCCTCAATCCTTAGCAGGCAGGGGGCCCAACCCAAAGATAGGCCTAAGCTAACACAAAGGAAACGTGTTGTCTCTGAAGTTTAGAAAGAATTCATTGAGCTCCTGACCTCACTCAAGTGATTGTGAACCACAGGACCAAGCCAGCTGAGCGATCTCAGATTACACAAGTAGATCAGGAATGCTCATTGATCCTCACTGCTGAATGCAGGCTCTCAAAGTGCCACCATGCCTGCACCCAGTGCAGGGCTGGATGGTAAAAGCGGTAGTGTGGTAGTCCCCTGTGCTGAACGCAGGGGTGTGGGTGGGAGAGTATCTTTTGGGGTTTCCCTCTAAATATTGTCATATCTGAAATCTCAGAAACAGAAGAGAAGCTAGAAGAGAAGACATCGATTCATGTCTTCTGAATCGATGCTGGTCCGAAGGTTCTTTAGGTCAGAAGTTTTTGAACTGCAGGGTATAGAAGAATCTCTTGGGGAAGTCTTTAAAAAATCTTACCCACCACTCACCAGAACTTCTGACTCTGAAAGTTGGGAGTAAAGTGTAGGACTTCACCTCAATCCTGGTGGCATCTCATGAGCTACATTCCTCAAGCTTAAGTAATTGACACTCTACATAGATTGTTGAATTAAGAGCTGTTAAGAATCCAGTATACTCTGTAAGTCAGTGATACCAAGGTTTTGGGAAGCAATGAGGGCAAAGAGAGGTGTGCAGTCTTGGAAGGCCTCTCAAAAGGTTTGGAACTTGGGCAAAGCTCCTTGGCCATGCAAGATTTAGATGATATCAGCCAATAGTGAATGGGGATGAGTCCTACCAATTGTGGACAAATTGACTAAACGGCAACAATGCAGACATTTTCAAATGGCCAAATAAGTAATATTCATAGTCACAGTTCAGGATGGGTAAAATATTGAGGGTATTACTTCTCACCCCAAAATGGCCTCCATTTTTCCCTAGTACCCCATCTGGATGTGAAATAAGGTCAGCCCTCTCTTAGTTTCGCAGAGTTCAGTAGAACTGTCTGTACCTGGTCTTGGACAAGGCAATTAACTTCACTTAGTCTGATTTCCATCGTTTGTACACTGGGAGAGTTGTGGTGGACGATTTCAGATCCCTTTTGCTCTAGCATTCCATTTGACCCAGTTAAATGCTTCTCATTATTACGTGACTGGAAATAGGCCAGGTCAAATGATGCCCCTTCAAGCAGAACCATCAGATCCGGCTGTACACAGCAAAGATGGATATTAGACTGCTCAACTTATCATCATTAGTCCCGTAGTCTCAGAATGGGAATGCACTGTAGTTCATATCTGTCATAGTTAGTATTTGGAAGTCTCAAAGCTGGTGAGATTATTCACATATTTATTCCTGTGTACCACATATGCCACCCCACGTCTCCCCTTCATCATATGTCTGTGACAATATATTGAACAGAAAATCTCCATCAGCTGACTCTGACAGAGTATATTATTTACAGTGGTGTCAAAATGTGCTGCTTATAATTGACTGTGCTCATAATAAACTAACCTAAGAATCTTTTATTCTCATATTCCTTCTTACTGGTAAATCTTCTGCTTGCATTCCTCCCTTCCATCAACAGCTTCTTCATTATTTACAGAGGAGGGAACACACACCAGATGGTGCATCAGTGTTATTGTAGGGTGACTCTTTCATCTTGGGAAGGTCTCTCTCTCTCTCTCTCTCTCTCTCTCCCCCACACACACACACACACACACACACACACACTGTCTCTCTCTCGACTTGGGATTTTGCTGTGGTAATTAGGGATGAGGGAAATCAAGTCAATTGTACTTAATTTCTAAAGCAAACAGAATATACTTCTCCATTTCTCTCAGCTTCATGAAACAATGTGAGATACTACTAGTAGCTCCATGGCCAATTTCATTTTTCATCCTCATGTTTTCACTTACTATCTGAAACCTTGAGAAAATTACTGGCCCTCTATGTGTCACAGTTGTGTCACCTGTAAAATGGGGATACTGATAATACCTAACTCATAGGAATGCTGGGACTGTTCATCAAATAATGCATATAAGGGGCTAAACACAAACTAAGAACAACAACAAACACATCTAGGGCAAAGCAAACAGAAAGTACCATCTTTTGTGTTCCCTATTCATCTATAGAGAGCCCCCTAAAATGTTCCTGTACTGGAATGTGTTTGTAACGGGGGAGTGGCAGCTTTTCCAGCTGCCATTCAGCAGGATGTGGACATGCCGTGCTGTGCCCCAGCTCCTCTCCCCAGCTGTGTACCTTCTCTTGTTCTTCTTCCAAAGATTCATTACACTTGGCATACACATGAGGTTCTTACCTAGCCTGAGGTAGATTTTCTGTTTTTATTTTGTGGCCCCAATAATCATAGGTATTAAGTATTACTGGTTGCCTCTCCTAGACTCACCTGGAAAAGCCAGCAGCTGGGTTTCTATGGCACCATGCTCACTGAAGCAGTGTTCTCCTAGTCTTCCCTCTGCCAACTAGACTATCTGCCTGGAATGTCCAGAAATACTTTGGTGTATTATTCCCAAATTTAAATTGACAAAGTTTGTTCATAGAAAGTACTGATTTTGATGAGCATTTCTTTTTATTTTAATTGCTCTGATGAAAAGCCTCATAATCATGTAATTCTTAAAGATGAATGTAAGGTTGTTGCCCTAAAAATATGTCTAGTTTGGCACACAGGATAAATGCGTGATTATTGCTACTTCTTGGTTTTACACAAGAAAATTATCATTATCCATCAAAGCAAAAATGTTTAGTGGAATGAAGTAACCAAAGGAAATAATGCTTGAACATGGGGTCCTATTCCTGAGATTGATGGAACACTTATGATGTGGCTTTAATCCCAGGTATTTACATATTTTCTCACAACCTTGCTTCCCCTCTCAGAGGATTAGGTTCTTACCTTAAAATGGGAAGGTAAAACTAAATAATAGGCCAGACATGATGTCTTACACCTATAACCCTAGCACTTTGGGAGGCTTAGGTAGAAGATTGCTTGATCCCAGGAGTTCAAAACCAGCCTGAGCAACATAGTCAGACCCCGTCTCTACAAAATAATAAAAAATTAGCTGGGTGTGGTGACATGTGCTACTGGTCGCAGCTACTCAGGAGGCTGGGATGGGAAGATTGCTTGAGCTGGGGAGGTGCAGGCTACCATGAGCTATGATCATACCACTGGACTGGGCAACATCACAGAGTGAGACACTGTCTCAAAAAAAAACCCCAAAACCAATACCTAAATCATATGTTTGGTCAAGTATTTTATCTTAACAATCAGTTGATTTCTCCTTTTAGGGGTGCATAGAAATATGTATTTGCTGAGCTTCTGTGACAAGTCTCATGGAATGAATAAACTTGTGTTCAGTCTTTTAATATAGAATATTTTACTTTCTGATGGAAGATGCAATCATTCTACCAAGTGTGATTTCCTTTTCTTTATTTGGATGGAAACAAATGAAGATTTGCTTCACCTAAGTCTCATAGAATTATTCAGTTTTAGGGTATGCAAAAACCTAATGATGGACTAATCTTATATTTGATTTAACTGTTGAGAAAACTGAGACAAAAACATGGCCAAGGATGGATTAGCTGTGGAGTCAACTATAGCATTGTGGTGCCTTCATTCCTAGTTCAATACTTCTTCACCTGTACCTCCTAGAATCATGAAAGCCTTAAGGTACCTCATACCTGAGTTTATATCAAACAGCCTTAAGACAAGCAGATATGTACAGCTTCAAATGCAAAACCCAACATGCATATATTTGTTTGGCTTGAGGGGCTTTCTATTTTACATTCTCTTGCAAATACTGTTTTCCAAAATGCTTGCAGCTCAAGCTGGGTAATAGCCATCCTTCCATTGACTGACCATCCACTGCCTGCTCTTAACTGCGGCATCCCATCTTTGAGATAATCTGAGGGAGAATTTGGCTCTCATCTAGAATTCACAGCTTTAGTTTAGCACTTTGCTGACTAGTACTTTGCTGACCAGATAGTACTAGTTAGCTTTCTGAGACTCTGGGATGGCAAGCACATGGGTCATGATATTTGTAATAGCTAGTATTATACTGAGAAAAACTAAGGGGTCTCGCCAGATGAAACCATCTTTAATATCACTTTGCTAGCTATCAGTACAGCATAGTGTAGAGTTTAAAGTGCTTTATCCACATTTATGTTTCAACTGCAGCCTTGTTTCCTATAGACATGGCATGTGGGATTTTTCATGTGTCTATTACTACCAGCTATCTTGATTTTAACTTACCATGGGTTGCAGGGTTATATTTTGGTGTGTCAGAGGCTGTCCTTATTGGATGTCAGGATATTTGAAATCTTTTGGAATAAGCAAGTAATTGCTTTTGTGAGAACTTATAGATTAAAATTAACTTAATATTGTCCTTTTGGGTCTATATTGGTTTCTTCTGCTGGTTTTTATTTTATTAAGCAGTTTTCTAAGTCCTGGTTTGCTAATCATCTGTAAAGCACAGGGAAATAAATGGCTTGGAGTTAAGCCTGACCTTGAGGAATGTAGCATACATACTGTTGCAGGTTGGGAAGCCTCCTGTCTATAGTAGGCTTTGGTTGGATGACCTAAACCAGAGAGGAAGGAGAATTTCTGTTGAGGGTGGGTGTATGGACAAGAAGTCCTTCTACTTGGTTGAAAGAAAGCCCCATGGAAGACTGAGTGAGTGAGCCGACTCACCTTGGAGTCGTGACATGACAACAGAATGGATATGTCTTCACTTCTCAGGCCTCTGCTTCCCATTCCACAAAACCAAAGCTTTGTTCAGCTATTCTCTGGGTAGGGTGTTTGCCTTTGCCTTTCCTCTGTGAAAACCTGCTGGTGTTACAGAAAAGGGAGTTGAGGGGTGCGATTTTCCTCTGGCCTACATCACTTTCACCTCATCTGAACCTCATAGAAAGCTTCTGCTGATTCAGAGGACAATGACTTTGATCTCTTTATTTTAAGGCCTCACCCTGGCTCAGCCCAGCAAATGAGTACACAGTGCTTGCTCAGAACACAGCTGAAAGAGGAGGTATTGTTCAGTGAGGATCACAAAAGCTATGGTAGAAGTGAGTAACAGAAGCTGGGCTTAAGCCCTGGTCTGAGTTCAGTGTGGATGTGGAAAGGTGACCATTCTCAAGAGGCAAGAGAGTTTGATACTGGGTTCAAATCTCAATTTTGTTTTAAAAGTACATCAATAATGTGTAGCTTGTTTGCTGGCCTGCAGCCCAGCTTGTTTAGAAATCCATTCTATTCTCTCTGGCATTGCTAGTCCCAAAGGATCTATGCTGATGGTGCGGTTACACATCCAACCAAGCACAGGCTTAGGTTGCTCTCAGCTCAGAACTTGCCCTGTCACATGTTGAAGGAGAATGCAAGAGCCTGTTAGAGACAGTGGAACCCAAGATGGTGAATAATATTAACCAAAGGCCAAACTCTATAAAATGCATATGCCAGGAAGGAGGACAAGGGGGAAAAAAGTTTGGAACAGTATGTATGTGTATGTGTTCTATATGTGTGTTTATAATGTATATATATGTGAATATATTTGTAATATATTTAAATTATATAATTATATTCATGTACATATCTACATATATGTATATGTGAATATGTTTATGTGTACACATATATGTATATCCATATATATCCATACCTATCCATAGACATATATATTAATATGCATATATAGGTATTCCCACTGTGTGTGCATATATAGTGTGCCTATGAAGGACAAAGCATGGTGTCATGTACTATGGGGAACTTGGTACAGTAAGACACAGGTCCTCAAGGAATCTAGAAGGCATGTGGTCATCAAAAGCCATTAACTCTCCCAGGAATGCCCATCCTTCTCCATGATCTGGTAGCTGATATCAGATAATTTGCCCCTGGATTTTGTGAATAATAAAGAACAGAAGGCTGGTCAGTTTCATCCTCTCTCCTGAAAGGCAGTGATCACATTTTCTAATTGTACTGCCTGTTTTTAGAAAAGGCCTCTGCTGCGATCT
This sequence comes from Cebus imitator, assembly GCF_001604975.1. NCBI lineage: Eukaryota > Metazoa > Chordata > Mammalia > Primates > Cebidae > Cebus > Cebus imitator. The sequence goes on from NW_016107326.1 coordinate 7,209,793, forward strand.
AACCAGCACAGTCCCTCTTTGCTTAGGGTCTTGGCAAGAGCAGGTTCTGATTCCGAAGCATTAACATTCTTCAGGGCTCTGACTCCTCTCAGAGGTCTGTTTGCTTCTGACCCTGCAGATGCAGGTCATCACGGATGTTTATTTGTCTGTTACTTAAACTCAGGACACATGTACAGCAGTAAATTCTTCATTTACCAGAGTTAATCACAGCCATGCTGTAGCTTATATCATTCCCACTGCCTATTGGGAAAGCCTTGAAAATATAGATGGGATTTGTTCTTCAGGAAACAAGTTCAACAAACCAGATTGGTGAGACTACACAGAGGGAGAGCTTTGAGTTGGAGTCCCTCCTTGGATAATATCTTATTCCATTCCTGCCAAGGATCAAATTTAAGACTTGCTGCATTCCAAAAAATAGACTTGTGACAACTTGGAGTGGAAGGAAACAAGAAAAGTTTTCGTTTGTTTGCCTTTTTCATTAAACATTTTTAAAAATTAAAGTCGTGGAGGAAAATGGAATGTTACTCATGCTTCCCTAATCAACTGAATATGAAAAAGTACTAACATTTTGTCATATTGACTTCAGATCATTTTTATTAAGAAATAAAATATTTAGAAATAACTGAAATCCCTCACATTCCTCTCCCTAGACCCAGTTTCCCCAAAGCAAATGTTGTCATGCATTTAGTATGTAGCTAGTACATTATCATCCTTCTATTACATAGATATCTATACAGCTATAAACAGTATAGGGCATTGTTTTAATACCTTTAAAAATTATTATGATAGTGTTACACTATACCTTTTGACAATGTGTTTTTATTCTATCAACATTGTATTTTTGAGAATTATCTATGTTTGAGTTCACTCATTTTAACTGCTGTGCTGTACCCTATCCTATACATTTGATGCTGTTTATTCATTCCTACACAGATGATCATTTCCAAATTTTTGCTATTGTAAGCAAAGCTGCAATGCATACCGATATGTAGTCAACCCTCCATATCCATGCTTTTTCATATATGGATTCAACTCATGGATCGAAAATATATGAAAAATAATTGTGTCTGTACTGAACATGAAAGAGGCTTATTTTCTTGTCACTATTTCCTAAGTTCTACAGATAATCTTTTATGTCAAGATTGCTAATTGTGCTGCTTTTTCTTCTAAATTTAAGTTTTTCTTAATATCTTGTAACCGTGTTTATGTGTTTCTCATAATGATGTTTTATTAAGTTAAGCTAGTAACTAGTACTTCTGAAACCTAGCAGGTTAGCACACAAAAGTCTTGTGCAAAGTGAGCTATGTAATTGCGCGATTCCTTCAGTCCACTTGGTGACTCACAGATCTAGGTTTTCATCTCAAGAAAAGGCAGGTTGGAGCTGCCACATCTTACACCCACTTACTTCTGCTTTGGTTAGGTAGTGGCACATGTCAACTTCCACTCAGAGCCCTTTGGCCAGACCTGCCTTGCAGTATTTTTAGGTGCAGAGTGGTCTTTATTTACTATGCTCAGCTGAGTGGATGTGTGCCTTTAGTGTGAGAATTTAGGGTTTTCCTTAGTTATGGAAATATTCTCTGCTGTTAGCTGTTTAAATTGCTTCTCAGTATTCCTGCTGTGGCCTAATTCTGGAAATTGTATATGGTATATGTTGGAGACTCCATACTACTTAATTTCTCTCTCTCTCTCTCTCTCTCTCTCTCTCTCACTCTCACTCTCTCTCTCTCTTTTTTAACCTCATGATGTCTCAGTGCTGTACTCAGAATTATTTCCTCAGTACTGTCTTCCAGTTCACTAGTGTTCTCTTCAACCATGAAAACTGTTGGGTTAATTTCATCTATAAAGTTTTGAAATTTCAATTATACTATTTCTATATTCTAGTTTCTATATTGATTATTTTATTAGTCATTTTTCTCAATGTATGTCTTCCAGTTTACATAATCCTTTCTTATTCAAAAGGATATTATTTTTTAAGTATTTTAATGTTATTCAGAGACAATTATGTGCATTTTTTTCTGCAGTCAAATTGTCCTCTGTTGTTGAGTTTTCTGGATACCTTCTTGGTTCTGTTTTTCCTTATTGGTTTTGAATTTTAGGTTGCTTGCTCATCTAGAGTGAAAGTTATCTTTAAAAATAAATCTTTAAATATCTATCATGTTTTACAGCTTTTCAGTAGCTTCCATGTGGCTCCCTGAGAATCTCAGACCAGAAACAAATTCTATGTTAGTGGGCTGGGATTTCTGTCTCATAGATTGGGGCTATTGCAGATCCAGTACCTAGCAGCTTGTGACAAATCTGATCTGTGTGACTTGCTCTCTCCCTTCCTGTCTCACATGTACATAGTGATACAGTTCACAGCCTTATTTTTTTCTCATTTTACCCCCTCTGTTTGGGAGACCCTACGAGTTTTATGCTGAGTCAGGCTTGCAGCCCTAATTCGGTAGTGTTCAGTGACAGCCTTCTCTGCCTTTGTCTGTTTCTAACCTAGAGTTCAACAACCCCATGATTCAGCACTTTTTCCTTGATGTCTGTTTCAGTACTCTTCTGGTGTACAAGACACATCTTGTATTGGGTATAGATATAGCTTTAATTTTTTGAAATTTCAGCTAGAATTGCTTTTAGTGATGTATCAAGGAAAAGGAATTTGTAAGTTTACAATGTTATCTTGATGAGAAATCTTTTACATTCATTTTACAGAGTTTGATTGTAAAAGAATAGTTGTTCATTAACATAGATTTGGAAACTATTGAAAAGCATATAGAAAATATTTAAATAACCAAAAATACAACTGCATAAAATAATTACAGTTAACATGTCAGTGTGTTGTCATCTATGTTTTGCTTTTCACTAAATAGAATTCACACTATATATTTAGTTTAACATCCTTCTCTTTTATACCAGCCATTATAGGGTGCATTTACCATGCCATAAAATAATCTTCAAAGGCAATTTTTTTAACAGCTCCTTAATGTCCCAACATATGGAGGTACTATAAAAACATAAATCATCCAAATTTTTAATATCTCTCTTAGCATAAATTAACAAGTAATTACTTAGTAAAAGAGTATGAATATTTTTAAGGCACTTGATACATAATGAAACATTTTGATCCAAATACGCTGTTTCCAATTTACATTCCAATGGTAGCATAATCATTCTCTAGCCAGTAGGTATTTTCTCTCCAACTTTACCAGTTGGGTAGATGAAAAATGCTGCCCATTGACATGTTAGTGCTCTGAAATATTCCAGTATCTCTTTTGATATTATTTATTAAATTCTCATTCTTTAGTTGTATTTTTTTCTAAATAAGACTCTAGGTTCTTCTCCTTTTCTGGTTTTCCCAGAGAACCTATTTTAACATTTTCCATTTTTCATGATTTTTGCTTATATGCATTTTTCTTCTTTAGCCTTTTGTTGTGCCAGCTCTCTTATTTTATGACTCTTTAAGCTGATTAATTAATTAATTTTAGTTATCTCCTGTCTATTCACAGGCTTAGCTTACCTGCTTTGTTACTTCTGAATCTATATTCTGTAAGTCTTGACATGAATTTGCTTATTTTTATTCATTTCCAAAGTAGGTATAACTGATGTTTATTTAATTTCTGATTTAATATTTATTGAGGAAATCTCCAATTTATTTTAGTTTTTACTTTTATTTCTGACATTCTAGTTTTATTAAATTGAAGTTTGAGATTACAGATTTTTTTCTTTCAAGAACTTTTTCAAATATACTAAATTAATTGGTAAATTTAAAAATGCCTCAGGTATTTGAAAAGAACATATTTTCTTTTTGAAGGGTATAAGATAATATATGTATATGTAAGTTTATTTATAACTATGATACTCAAAGATTTCATTCCTTTTAATATTTGTTTAATCTGTCAGAGGCTGACAATTGTATAATATTTTTCAATTCATTATTTCTGGTAGTTACTGCTAAATAGATTTTGGTATTTGATGAATATATCATCTGTATCCTAAGTGATATGGCCTTTACATCTTCATTGCAGAGGATTCCTTTTCTCAGCCCAAAATATTATCTTCTTTTTCCAGATACTGCTTTCTGCCTTTCATGTTGTTGCCATCATTGTTTTTTGCAATTCTTTCTCACTTACTATTATTTCAGTTTTAAAATTATCCTTTAAATTTTATTTAAAGGTTTTTGGTGATCTGTATATATTTGATTTTGTAACAGCTATTAGGAAAATTTAAGGCATTTACATCTGTTGCTATAACGTATATTTGGGCTTAATTTTATAACTTTGTTTAATGCTTTCTTGCTTTTTCCTTTTTCTGGGTTTTGTCTCTTTTCATCTTAAATAGAGGTTTGGAAGGTTGAAATATTTTCATTAATTGTAGTAGTGATAATCTTTTTGTTTATAAACTATGTACTAAATCCTATATTCCTCTGTCAAACAAGAACAAGTTTCTAATAAGAAATGTAAATTAACTGGGCTTTTCTTGACTTTCTACTTCTCTGTATTTATCAGTATTTGTTCCTTTTTACCTGGTGTTAATGCTATGAATGTTTTATGATAAAATCCTGATCTTTAAAAATATGTAACCTTCCTGGACTTTGAATTTTGTTTTGTGCCCATGTTACAATCGTTCTTCATGTGCGTTCCTAAAAAGTAAATTGATTTCAAAGTTCCTTGACATTTTCTTTATAGTTTAGCTATTGCAGTCTTGCATTCTTGATTTCTGTTTTTCTTTATTAGTTGACACATATTCATTTTTCCTGTGCTTTCTCACGAAGAGAGTAAGAATGATTAATGTTTTTATGATTTTAAGCTTAGTAAAATGTCTTCCTGCAAACTTTTTACATGAACAACTAGGTCATAAACCTCTTAAGTTATAAACTTTTCTAGTCATTGCTCTGGACAAATTGTTTCATTGTCTACTGACATTTATTTGAGTTAGCAAAGAAGGGTGAGGCCAGCCTTATTTTTGCTACTTTAAAGATAAGGTTTCATTCTTCTTCTCATTTTTATAGGATCCTAAATTTATCGTTGAGATTTAAAACACAATAGAACTCCCTAATATTTCTAGTCACTAAAAAGATTATTTCACTTGGTTCCCCCTAAGCCCTTTTACCTAAAGTCTTATAAGCATATCAGACTTAAAAGGTCTTTCTTTCTCTGTGGCAATTTCGATTTTTTTAATTCTTTGGTGACAAATTATCTATTCCTGCCCCAGTAACACTTCATCTGGATCTAAATAGTCTTCCATGTCCATCAACTTCTGTTCTATTTTTTCCTCTAAATACTGAGAAATATTCTTTAAATTTTCTTCCACATTATTCTTTTACATTTTTGCAGTTTTACTTCTGTTTGTATTGCCTCAAATAATGGACTTTCACTTTACCATTGGGTTTTGGGTTTCCCTGGTTAATCCCTTAATTCAGCCAGTTTCCTAACTGTCTCTTCATTCATCTCACAATAATTTTTCCTGTGACACTCTGATTCTTTTTTACAGTGTCTGTTTTACAGAGTTTTGGGGGATAGCAAACGAGTTCTACATCTTGCTTTCGTCTCATGTAAAAATAAAATTTCAAATATATCCTCCTTATCTGCATCCACATGGAAAAGCTCCTTTCCTAGAAGGTATTGTTGTCGTTTTTTGTAGAATCCACAGTGGCAAATGTATATATGTGTTTTTCCATGTTTATTTTTGAATAGGGATTGCTCTAAGACCAACAAGCATTTTCTGTGGCATGTTCCTTCCTTCTATCCCATGCTAATTTGGTAGGGTTCTACTCTTGAAGTTTGGAGTGATGTAACTTAATTTTGGATGTCTAGGAAGAATTCTTCTGTGTGTTTCTGATTTGCATTTTTATAGATTATTATTGACAGCTGGATATTTTGACCAAGCTAGGGAGCCAGATGGGCTTTTCCTTTGAATGGTGTTGCATGTGAAGACTGTGTTCTTCAGGAAGTGCTTCCCCAATGCTCTTTTTCATTTTGATATGGAGTTTCACTCTTGTTGCTCAGGCTGGAGTGCAGTGGTGCAATCTTGGCTCACTACAACCTCTGCCTCCTCGGTTCAAGTGATTCTCCTGTCTCAGTCCCCCAAGTAGCTGGGATTACAGGAATGCGCCACCACACCGGGCTAATTTTGTATTTTTAGTAGAGACGGGGTTTCTGCATATTGGTCAGGCTGGTCTTCAACTCCAGACCTCAGGTGATCCACCTGCCTCAGCTTCCCAAAATGTTGAGATTACAGGTGTGAGCCATTGCACCCTGCCCGATGCCCTGTCTTTGCCCATTTATAATGCTCTTCTTCAAAGGAATGGCCTATCCCTAAAATCTTTCTGTATTTTTTTCATTGCCTGATTGAGGAAGAATGAAGAGAATTCTAGCCCTCTATGGCTCTGAGGTCACTAACCAGATGGCTCATCAGCATGGCCAGGAAGTGTGTAGCATCTTACGAGATGCTTTAAGTCAACTAGATTGCCTATGCCTACGTCTTATGCTCTTATTCTGCTTCTTCAAATACACCTAAGTGTGGGGGAGCATTCAATTTGGATATAGAATATAATAAATGGTAAGAAGCCCTGGAGTCTGGGTCAGGGCCTCAAGGTCCATCTGATTGCGGCGGGTTTGTGGGAAGGCCATGTGGGGTCCAGAACACTTAACTCTCTTTTAAACAAAAGACCTAATCACTTACCTGTTTCTGCTGCCCTCAAAATTTTTAAAAGTTACTGAAATGGAATAAAATTAAAACTTACCTACTGAAACTCCTTTAACAGGCAGATGGTGTGGAATTTAAAATGGGCACTGAATGGCCAAAAAAAAAAAAAAAAAAAAAAAAAGATATCCATCAGGTAAAGATGAGAACAGGAGGATATAGATGTCTGGAGAGCTAGTGCAAAGATGTGAAGTAGAAGATCTAAACGAAAGCCAGGAATAGCTGGTGTATAGTGGGCTAGTGAGAAAATGGAAAGCAGTGTCCAGGAAAGAAGAGATTTTTATGGTGGGGTAAGGAATTTGATTTAATTAAAGTGTTATTGGAAGGCCCTACGGGAGGAGGGTTTAAAAAGCTAAGTAACCTAATATCAGTTGACAGCAAAATGTTTATATATTTGTTTTATTCATTTGTACACTTGCATATTCTTTCATTCATTAAGTAAGCCCATATTTATCAAATAACCACTACATGTGATGGAGTTATATCCCAGGATTCCCAATTCCTAGTATAAGGGGTATTTCTATTATGCCATGCAACTTCTCTACTAGACAATAAATTTTGTGTGAACAGGGTCTGGACTTCTATATATTTGAATCTCCTATGATTTACACAGTACCTGACTTATGGTAGCCTCTAAATAAATATACTTGATAGATGAATGATAAGTAATATTCTATAATGTTCACAGAGGTCTCTGAAGTAGAGGAATATTTCATATTTCTAAAACACAGTCAAAGACAGTCATCAGCAGCAGTGACCAGGATTCCCCACAGGGCAGAGCTCCATAAAGTCCTTGCAAGGACTGATCAGTGGGTTGGACCCACTGACTCTTTTAATCAGGCTAAATATGCTGTCTCTTCTATGCATAGATTTGCTGGGATTTTACCATGCTGGTACCAGTGTGGCCATGTTGATAAAAAAGAGTAAAGACTAGTCTCTTTAGTTGTCAACTAAGGTTTAATGAAATCTCATGGCTAAAGCATATATAAATTCAAATAGGAGCCAAGCCCTTCACCTCTACTGTGGGTTCTGTGACATACAGAGTCTTCTCATAACATGTATTCCCAAGACTTTCAACAGTGCAACATCTGTTTTACTTTGAGGGATCTATGATAAGTATCTGCTTAGAGAAATGATCTGAACAAAACCAGGGCACATTTGTTTGCCATGCTATAGATTATCTAGTCTTACACTGTTTATGAATAAATCATGCAGGATGGATAAACCGGTAACCACAACAGCATGTTTCATACTCCATTTAAGACATAAATTGATGCATTCATATTTTTTCCTGTAGACACTAAAACATTTATGTTTTAAATAGAAGATCACATGGATTTTGATGTATCTCAGCAGTTGGATATAGATTCCAGAAACTCCTTTATTAAATTAGAGCCTAGGTGGCTGATTAAGAGTTCTAATGTTCATAACTGTACATTCAATGCATTAAGATAAGTGAGTCAAAGATAAAAATATATATGGTGTTTTATGAGAACATAAAACACATACCGATGTATATATTCTATATTTGTATGAAACATTACACTTAATCCTCAAAATTCGTTTCAAAGTTCATGTCATGAACGTTTACAGTTTCAGAAACTTTGTAAAGTCACATGGGCAATTAGTAGCAGAGTCTGAAATGAGAATCACATCTTCTCCGTCATAATCTAGTTTTCTTGCCTTACCACAAAAACTTTATCATTGATAAGTTATTCTGAAGCCACATTTGGGGCTATCACTGACATGTAATATGAAGCTAAATCTAGAACTTTAATTCCCTGGTCTGGTATACACAGTTCTTAGGATGAATCACGTAGATGGAGGAGAAAGATAACACAAAACGTTGATCTTTGGGTGATTGCATTGAGGATTCTGATCTCTATTGACAAGCTGAAGGTTGGAATTGAACTAAAAAGAGTCATTAATCATATACTTCCATAGTTAAAGCAGCAGTGTCTGCATTGTATGTTCTTTTGTTGTTTAATGCAGACTCCCAAAAAAGGCAGATTTTGGTCACTCCAAGGCTGCATCATTCTTCGTACCAACTTGGCTATCCTAAAACAAGCAAAACAACCAAACAGAGAATCAAGAAATAGTAAATAAACATTCTTAAAACCCACACGTTACTTTAAACATAAGGACAAAAAAATGACCCAGTGAGAATTGGAGGTGATTTTGGTCTGCATTTGCTCAGCTAGAGCAAGGTGTTCTCACCCACCTCCCGTCCCGCCTCCGACTTTGACTTCTTTTTTATTTGTATTTTCCATTTCCTTTCCTTGGGCCAGATGTGTGGATTCCCCTGTTGTGCCCAATGACAGAATAGACTTTTCTGGAAACTGCCAGGACTATTTGTAATCTCTTGGCTTTACAGAGGTCTCATATGCTGAGAAGGACAAATTCTGATGTTTCACAGCAACAGGAAGAGGGTTAGGGATGTTGAGAGGACAGTTTGGGTGGAGTTTTCACATATGTTTCTCTTTGATGGAGAATCCAGGGCAGGGATCTGGTTTGACAGGGGCCGAGTTGTATTTCTGCTCTCTTTATTCCATGTGACTTGAGAGAGCAACCACAATGAGTACAGAGTTTTAGCTTGGAGCATGACTTCCTCCTCCTAGAATGCCAGAGTTGGAGAGGCCATTAAAGGTCAACTTCCCATAAAATTAATTTTAGATGAAATCTGCAGGAGAGAGTAAGAGCCTCTGTTTATAGAAGAAATTATCTCCTAGAATCTAAAACTGTCAGCTTCCCATTGGACAAACATCTATGGCCGTCCAGAATTGGTGAATATCATAGAAAGAAGGTGCAGGAAGGCGTTAAAGGACATTAATTTAACTTCTCACTTAACACACAAATTCCTTGATTAGAAATGGAAAATATAAGATATGTTTATGTCACTGAATTGGCGTGAAATTCTGAAGGTTGTAAAATGCTGTTTTTCCTCAAGGCCAAAATAGGTGAATCCTGAGCTTGGCTGGTCACTTCTTCCCGCAAGGTCCCACAGTAAGAGTATGCATCAGTGATGATCCCTGATAGGATAAGATTTTGATACTAGCCAGGGCCTTTAGGAATACGCTCCAATAAAAACACTGATGGGCTAGGATGAATGTCACAGGAGGCTCCTTAACTTAGCTTAGGCTAACTTAAGGGTCTATGCTAGAGCCAAAGCAGGCCAAAAGGTTTGTCCTTCTTGTGTTCACCTCCAAATTCAGATTGTGAATCTGATCACTTCTCTGTGAGACAAGGCCTTACACACCAGTTAACAGCAGATGAAAGCACAAGAATTAGAGCTTGTAACCCACCGTCTGGCATGGATATGTGTAGGGGAAGTGGCAGGGGATCAGAGGGCATATGACAAGGGTAGGCATATCTTCTCTGGATCATCCTACTTAGTTATGTGGGAGAGGAGAAAGCCCCTGAATAGTGGAAGGAAATGCCCCAAGGGATATACTCTGTTGTTACTGTGACTGTGTGGTAGAGTTGGGAAGAAAGGAATCTTGAAGTGCCACATCAACTTGTATAGGCCCTATAATTCCAACCGTGTGCACCACAGTGAAGAAAAGGTATTCTATGCTGGCCAACCCTGCTAACATTTAACCTCTTCCTCCTTAGGGGTTGGGTTGCAGGGCTCGAGAAAGGGTTTGAGTATCCCTCAGAGAACATCCCCTTGCACAGCATCCCTACCCAAAAATAGTCATACAGTCTCCACTTTGTTCCTGGTGTCATCTAAAATAAGGAACAATAAATAGCCAGATTAAATCCCAGCATTATGGTTTGAGCAAGGGCCTGGCTTGTAGAGTGGGGTGTGTTGAGGTCATTTTCCCACTATTTTTACTTAACTCACCAAATATGTTCTGTAATTGGGCATAACCCAGCAAAATGTTCTACTCTAAAGTTTTATCATGGAGGCCAAAGAGCATGTTCAATGTCCGCAAGGTTCTCAAAGGAAATAGAAAGTAGTGGGAGGGCAGGTCCTGAGCTGGGGTTTCCCCAGTGACTACAAAAGCATTCGCAGAGGACCACGTGATGTGGTACCAGAGCACATGACTCAGATGTCCTTTGAAAAGCTGTATTTGCTCAGGATGATGGCTAAGAAAAATGTCTTATGCTCTTTAAGAAAAGAGTCACTTTCACGTGAGGTGGTCCTTCATTTTTATAAGATAGCTACTGAAAGAAAGTGTTCATTTTATTTGTGCAGACCAAAGAGTAGGCCTTCTGAGAAAGTTGCACTCTTTAAAAAAAAAAAAAAAAAGCATTTCAGATAAAAGCCTGAGATGAGGATTTCAGATTTTAAAACTTGAAGTAAAAATCAGCACTCCGATGTGCCCAGCCTGTCTTTTCTACCTTCCCATTGTTACGAGATTTTCTTTTCCAGCTCTTGAAGGAAGATTTTCATTCTTCCATGTCACCTCCTTCTTCCCTTCTTTTTTATTTTTTGGGGGCCTGAAATGTTAATGCTGCAACACAAAACTTGGTTGAAATTCCGACTGTTTTAATTCTTGCCTTAATTCACTGAGGTTAAGTTGAAGATATGATGTGGAGTGTTGGTTTTTTTAAATTGTAGTCTTAGCCATAACTCCAACTTCCAATATTTTCTGCAGTTCCATGGATGTCCGGGAATAGTCAGAGTCACATTTCATTGTCTCTAAGAATTGTCTTGACCCTGTCTTTAGCATTCCTTCAGGTTTCTCTTTACTACAGATCAGGAAAGTAGTTGGTGATAGTCTCCCGTTAGGAGAGAGCATTCAGGGTTTTAGTTTCAACTTTTCAAAGTTTAATGCTTTTCCATTTTCTTTTCTCTGTGTCAGCCTTAGGAAGAGTAATATACAGTTGATCTTCAGTAATCCCTGATTCTGTGTTTGCAAATTTGCCTGCTTAGTAGAATTTGTAGCCGCAAGTCAATATTCATGACACACTTTCTCAGCCATTCATAGACATGCACAAAGCAGTGAAAATGCTGAGTGGCCCATGCGTGTGTTTCCAGCTGAGGCTGAACAAGGCGACCCTGCTTGTTTCAGCTCTCAGACTGAATGCGAATGTCTTTCTAATGGACTACTTAGCACTATGCTCTTCACATGTTTGCTTTTCTTTGGTGACTTTGTGGTTTAAAGTGGTCTCCAAGTATAGTGCTGAAGTTCTGTAGAGTACTCCTAAGCCCAAGAAGGCCATGATGTGCCCTGTAGAGAAAATCCATGTGTTAGATAAGCTTTCTTCAAGCATGAATTATCGTGCTATGGGCCATGAGTTCAACATCAATGAATCAACAAAATACCTTAAATAAGTTTTCTTAAACAGAAATACAGAAACAACAAGGTTATGTCTCAATCAGTTGACAAAAACGTTATGACCAGAAGCTTTCAGGAACCTAACTCTGTATCTTCCTTAGGAGCAACAGTTAAGTATTTGCTAATTCAGTGTTTGCAGAGACTTTAAAGGCTATAGCTGCTGCAAATGGCAAAAGTCAACTGTAATCATTTACTAAGTGTCAGCTGTAATGATGAAGATAGATATTCTAGACTTAATATGCTAGGAGGGATGTGCATGCCTTATATACTCTATGGACATGTTACAGTAAGGGAAATGTGAGGGTTCTCCCTCAGCCTGGAACTCCTTTAACAAGCCAGATAGACATGCATCATTTTTTAGGCCGTTTCACATGGATTAAAGCTTATTTTCTTTTACACTCCTAGAGCTTTCAANAAAAAAAAAAAAAAAAGCCTGGGTGTTTAGTTTTAGTTTTAAAAAAATTGGCCTCACTGCTCACTGTTTTGTGTATATTTGCAGTCTGAACACCCATAGAGGGGAGTCACCCCTCTCTTCCAGACAAGTGTTAGTTGTTGAATTTTATGTGAAATCTTGACATCGCAATAAATCTCTGAACCTGAACCAGCCCTCATTGGATATTTAATACTGTTTTCATTTCCAATACTAATCAATCTTGGAAGAATGTGCCATTATTTTGTAGTTACATATAAACATTTAGGTGAATATAAAATGGCTTTTTGATAGCCTACGTGCAGGCAAGTTTATTGATACTTTTCTCAAATTCTGTTTGATTGATTGATTTAGTCATCCTACTGTTATGGATGTGGAGTAGAACTGACGTGACATTTTTTATTTCCTGGCAGTGGTACGTGTGGATGAATGGGATATGGGGATGCTTAAGCTCTGTCTCTTGGATGCGAGCAGTATCAGGGCCTGATCAGCCCATCTCCTATCTTTAAGGAATGACCTAAACTCTGTTTCACATCAGACCCAGTTTGGAAGACCACACAGGCCATTGCACTGTTGTATCATTCATGTGGGAAACCCAGCTGCACAGGAGCCACAGGAATCTCCACTATGTATTACTTTGGATTACAGTGTATTATTTTGTTTTATTCTCATTTTTTAAGGAGGTCCCTAATAGGCACCTTAGGAAACTCTCAAAATATATTAATAAGATTTGGCATTTGATGCACAGATACTCATAAGGCCATTTTCCTCAGTCTGCAAGTCCAGTCTGAGACTTTGCAACCTTTCTGTCTTCTGATTGTTAATTCCAAGTGTCATTACAAAATAGCACTAAGAAGTCAGTAAAATGTGACGGTTTTTCTCAAGCCTCTGCTAAAAGCATAGCCAGATGCACATTTCTTATTCCTTTTGGTAAATAGATTCAGATTTGGTATGATTCAACGAACTAAAAAATATCCCCTGCTCAAAGCTTGTCTATGCCTGCTAATTGCATGAAGCTTAACAGATCCTCTACACACAGCACCAAATAAGGGCTGGCTGGAAATCAAAACCTCCTTGCCAAGCACTTTGGATTTTCCAAAGGAACTGTAATGTTCCTGGAGATGTTTATTAATGGAAATGGGGAACTTTGTGGACCAGGGTGAAGTCCCAGAGATTGATAGCCTGTTACTAGTGTTTATTATTTTTGACTGCAGGTTTTGAAAGCTTTTCCTCCTATCCTCCCTAAAAGGAACTTTCTCCATCACTTGGGACTGGAAGTGGGGGCGGGGTTTAGTACCTCATGGAGCAATCCAAAATAGACACACAGAATGTTAATAAGCCCAGGATTTTGCCCTCTGTTTTGTATTGCTCTGCCCCAAAATGCAAAAACCTAATTAGTGCATCCAGAGAAGCGTTAAATGGATTTCATGCTGTTTAATAAATGCTTTACGTGCTTTGGTGCCACTGAGAAATGTGTGGTTGAGTGAGGGTGGGAATAGGGAGAGGAAATGGTTGCTGTAAATGCTTCCTACCAATGTCAGACACTTTATGGTGAGCATCAGAGAGGTGTGTTTATTACTCAGATGCTTCAACTTTCACTCAAATTTTCCTCCTTTTGGCTAGCTTGCCATTTTCCTTTTGGATATTTTTTTTTCCTACCAGACATCATCTCCTAAGGCTCAATGCGCAATTGTCTACACTCAGAACAATCAGAAATTGTGAGTGATGGATGTGCACTGAGTGCCTACTGTGTGATGAGCCCAGAATGGGATATGGGTATTAGAAGATGCGGCTGTTGCCTCTGGAGAGCTTATGTCCTTTTGGGGAACACAGAACACTATATCCCATTTTTAAGGTAGAGCCTTAGTCTGATGTTCAAAGCCCTCCATAATTTGTCCCCTATTTAGTGACTGGCCTGTGATATCGCCCCTAGAGGCTAGTCTTTATTGTCTTCCACATCGTTCAGTAGTTGTGAGACTTTGCTGCACAGCAGAATTGCCAGGAGAGCTTTGAAAAAGCCCCAGTGTTCACGTTGCACCCTCTGTAAGTGCTTTGATACCTTTAACCTGCATCAGGATCACCCAGAGGACATGTGGAAACACACATTGCTGGGCTCCACACCCAGCATTTCTAAGTTAGCAGGCAGAGGGCTCTAAAATTTTGAATTTCTAGAAATTATTGCCAATGCTGCTAGTCTAAAATCACACTTGAGAAGGATTGACCTCCATTGGTTAAATCAGGATTGTTGTGTGGCTTCAGTATTTATGTATATTTTTCTGATGATTCCAGCATGCGGGCAAGACTGAGATTTGTGTTCTACACCTTCTTTCATGTACATGATAGAGACAGGTGATCACGTACCATAAATTCCTCTGATATTTTCCATGATTTGGCTTTTCTTCTCTGACTAGACAGTAAAAGTCATAGCAAGAACCGTGCATCTTTACCTTTTCTTGATTCTCTCAGGGTGCCCAGCCCAGGTTGGCCACACAGAAGTATAACTTCAATGGTGTTAACCAAGGAAGCTTAGAAGGGTATATGGGAAGCATTGTAGATACCACCAGCACTTTTCATTTTCCTACTCTCTAAAACCTCTAAAGAAAGTTCTTTCCCTCTATTTGTGGACTCTAAGATGCACTGCAGAGCTACTGTCCCTCTCCTCTTCCCTCTACAGGGAGGGTGCATTTTTAGCCTTTTCTTTTAAAGAAAGCAATTGCAAAGAATACTGTATTCATACATAAAACCCGCATTCACATCCTGGTTCTAATGTTTCTTCTTGTATGATCTTGGGGACATTACTTAGCATTTTCAAGTCCCCGTTTCTTCATAAATAAAATAGGGACAAGAATATCTCTTTCACAGACTTCTGGAAATTAAATGAGTTTGTGCTTAAAACAGTTGTAAGGACAATATAAAACACAAAGGCTCTGTAGGCCTTTAGTTTATAACCATATTTTAGCAAACACACATTTTTCCTGGAAATATAATGGAAGTGCTCTTGGGCTATGGGAAGTGGCAAGGGGAGATGAGTAAATGTTTGTGCTGCATCCTGACCTCGTGATACATGATGTGAAATGTCTAGGTATGCCATGAAGAACCAAAGTCCTGCAAAACAGAAAATCCCCAGTGAGTCCATCATTATGAAGATGGAGACAAGCTTCTGTTGAACTTCACTGCCAGTGAACTCTACTAAAACATTGGTCCTGTATTTGCATAGCTTATTAGTCAGGAAGCAGGCTGTGAGCACTGAGATTTCCATAGCAACCTGTTGGTGCCTTTAGTGCATTCCTTCCGTAATGATTCACCTGAAATAAAGAGGTCTGGCATTGTACTTAACAGTTCTTAGCAAACATTCTTCCCCATAGATAGAGTGCCTTAACTCTAGAACCATAAACGTGTTTTCAGAATGCAGCAAGATTGCATAGCTGTGTCATAAAGCTCCTGACAGAGTGATAGGGATAGGAGAGAGAGATGGTGAACTGGGAGAGCCAGGAATCCTCATCAAACTAACATGGGAGGCTCTGTCCTCTGAGAAGTGCTGCCTTAAGAAATTTCCTTGATACTCAACTGGGAGCGGTCTCTCATGCCTGTAATCCCAGCACTGTGGGAGGTCAAGGCTGGCAGATTACCTGAGGTCATAAGCTCGAGACCAGCCTGACCAACATGGAGAAACCCCGTATCTACTAAAAATACAAAAAATTTGCTGGACGTGGTGGCATATGCATGTAATCCCAGCTACTTGAGAGGCTGAGGTAGGAGAATAGCTTGAACCCAGGTGGTGGAGGTTACGGTAAGCTGAGATCGTGCCATTGCACTCCAGCCTGGGCAACAAGAGCAAAACTCCATCAGAAAGAAAGAGAGAAAGAAATTTCCTTGATGCTGAAAGGGGGTTCTACACAGAGTTACCAAGGCTTTTGCTAAGAATCTGGACTCAGGCCAGGTACAGTGGCACACACCTATAATCCCAGCACTTTGGGAGTGCAAGGTGGGCAGATCCTTTGAGTCCAGGAATCCAAGGCTAACCTGGGCAAGATAGAAAAACCCCATCTCAATGGAAAATACGAAAATTAACCAAGTGTAATGGCATGCACCTGTAGTTCAAGCTGTTTGGTGTGGCTGAGGTGGGAAGATCACTTGAGACAGGGAGGTCAAGGTGGCAGTGAACTGCAATTATGCCACAGAGTGAGGACCACAGAGGAAAACCCTGTCTCAGAATAAAAAAAAAAAAAAAAAAAAGAATGTGAATTCAGACAATACCCTAGACCTTCTGTATTGGAATCTGCGTTTTTTTCAGGAATCCCAGGCAATTTGTATACACTTAAATGTTTGAGGAAAAAGAAGAGTCTCTTAGAACTAGACTGGAAATCAAGAGACTTGACTTGGTATTCTTTTAGTTCCATCTTCACCTCAGTGTTTCCATATGAAAAAAACAGAGGAGTAGAATAAGTTCCTTCCCATCAGTTGACAGGAATTAATAGTAAAATAATCCCCACAGAAAAGGTCTAGAAGTCTAATGTCTAGAAGAACCATCCTCTTCCTCTTCACCCTGCTCCTTTTGGTTAACATTCTTGGATGCCCAACTCACTTCCAGCTGCTTTGGGGTTTGGCAGTTACAGCTAGATGTCTCAGAAGCTTCCAGTTCCAATTATGAGAAGCTGAAATTCTCCCTTGGGCACACAGTTCTTCTGGCATTCAGCACCATCTCTGCCAGTGCTAAGTGAAGTGTGGTCTAGCCTTCAAGGAAGCCCAGTTTCCAGCAGTACATGTGAGAAGAGGCTCTGTCTCTGGCTGCTAGGAAGCACTCCAGACAACAGCCCTCTCCAGCTACTGAGTGCATCCCACCTTGGACAACTGGGAAAGTGCACAGGGAACAG
The DNA here is from genome assembly GCF_001604975.1 of Cebus imitator. Taxonomy (NCBI): domain Eukaryota; kingdom Metazoa; phylum Chordata; class Mammalia; order Primates; family Cebidae; genus Cebus; species Cebus imitator. The sequence continues at coordinate 7,227,069 of NW_016107326.1, forward strand.
TGGGGGTTGTTGAGCTCAGCGAGTGTTTCCTATAGTGCATAATTAAAGAAAACACCTGTGTGGCTGCTATATCACTTCCCGCTGTTCCCCTGTGCAAATGCTGTGCTCAATAACCTTACAAATGCCTCATTCCTCCTACCCGACCGAGGCAGCGCACAGAGCCACAATGCATAAAGCTGGCAAGTTATTAGTTCAGAGCCCCTTAAAGGATCTCTTAAGATTGACTTGTTACTAGTCCATGAGGCCTCTTGGTTAGCCTGGAGGGATTTCACTAGACTACAGCTTCAGGGAGGCTCAGGGATGGGCAGTGGGTCTATTCTTACAAACTGCCCTTCTTTGATCAGCACTTCTCTGTATCCAAGCCAAGTCCATGGAAGAGCTCTGGAGCTACAGGAGCCAGAAAACCTTAAACCACAACTTCAATACTGTAATTGTGGGCCAGATGCTTCCCCAGGGGAAAACATCCAGCAACAGTGAAATGAGATGCAAGTGGGACCTATGGATTTTGTTGGAAATTCAGGAAAGGAAAGTGACATAAATCAAAAGGAAAAGCTATCATTCTAAACAGACCTCTTCCTGCTGCTGAAGTTTATGGGGTGCTTTGGTTACCACTAGGATCTTATAGGACCCTGGCTGCCCAAAGTGAAGAAGATAGACTCCCCTGTACCAGCAGGTGGACTGGCAACAGGATTTGGTGTGATGACAGGCTAGCTTTGTAATTTACTTCTTCCAGGGCAAAGCACCATGTTTTTACTGCAAGTTTAGAGTGTTTGAGCAGATAAGTGAATAGGTCTAAGAGACCCAGTGAAGAGGATTGCTGGATGTTAGGGGTAGGGGGAAGGGGAGGGCTTTAAATAAACAGAACTGAGGAGAAAGGACAACTGCGGATTCATTCACTCCCTGCTGCCTCACTGCTTTGTTGGCTTTATAGCCTTTGTCACTAACTGAAATTAGCTTGTCTACGAGTTTGTCCACTTATGTATCTCCGCAAATAGGATGTGAATGCTGCAAGAATTAGATTCTTACCTAACTTGTGCAGAGCTGGATCTTCAGAACTAGTCCAGTGCCTGGCACACAGTAGGTGCACAATATATTTTTTTTGAGACAGAGTCTTGCTCTGTCACTTAGGCTGGTGTGGAGTGGCATGATCTCGGTTCACTGCAACCCCTGCCTCCAGGTTTAAGCAATTCTTATGCCTCTGTTTCCCAAGTAGCTGGGATTATAGATGTGTGTCACCATGCCTGGCTAATTTTTATATTTTTGGTAGAGATGGGGTTTCACCACATTGGTTGGGCTGGTCTTAAACTCCTGACCTCAAGTGACTCGCCTGCCTTGACCTCCCAAAGTGCTGGGATTATAGGCATGAGCCACTGCGCCCAGCACAATAAATGTATTGAATGAAAAAGTGAATCTTTAGTATGTGGGAACTGTGATCCTGAATTATTTCTGTTTTGGTGACTTTTAGAACTGGCATGTGTTGTCTTTATAATTTGGTGAATGATGGGTAGGAGTGTTGCCTTGCTTTATGGGAAAGGGAGCACAAATCAAAATGGAAGCCTGTCTTCTGCCTCCTCCATGCAACTGTGTAGAACTTTAGTTCTCTCTATCTGCTAAGACTCTTGAAAAGACACCTTGGGTATTCTGTTATACAGCCCTTCACAAACATTAGCACAGTGTGCCTGCAATCTACTAAGTGGAAAGTGGGGAGAAGATACAAAAGTGACCATTTTCTGCTCTCGAGGGGCCTGCATGCAAAATAGACAATGAGTCCATTTGTGCATAAGGGCTATGATGGAGATGTGTGTAAGTTACACCTGGAAAAACACCTTGGACTTGGGAAGAGAATGGGGGAAAGGTACTAATAGCTCCCTGAAGATATTCTGAATCTTGAAGGAGGAATAGGAATTGGTTCTGGGATAAGCTGGCAGGGAAGGGTATTCCTGGAAGAGAGATGAGGATTATGATACTACAGAGGCCGGAGAACCTGGTGTGTTGGGAACTGCAGTAAGGTATGAGTGGACAAGTGGTGAGAGACTAGAACGGCCTGGTTCCCAGTCAGCATGCCAACAGCAGACACAGCACTGGGAAAAGCACTCCTAGGTGAAGACAGCTTCTCAGATATGAGAGTGGCCAGGGCAGCTAGGTGAACTCTAGTACGGATGTACGCACTGGACAGTTTAAGGACCATTCATGTGTCCTTACAAAGGATTATCATTCCATCTGTTACTTCCTGTCTTCCAGCTCATCTGTTGGCCACCTTGTTGTTTACCCCCTTGAGTAAAAATAAGCGAAGAGCCAGAAGAATGGGATAATCTCAAATACCTCTTTAATTTTTTTAATGAGGAGCCCTGTCAGAAACATTTTTTGAGTTAGAAATCTGAAACAAAACAAGGCTTCCAAATGCTTCATGCGTTTCCATTATTCAAGTTTCCCTCATATCTTCATCACCATGTAGGTAATGGGTGTGAATCTTTATGTGCTCATATACATATACTTGATTATATGATCATCTCTTGAGGGACATGTGACACAGGAAGACAGTAGGGCACATCATTTGCTCTTTGACGTAAGGTAAGTGTAGCTTCTTTCTCTTTCCTGCTTCATTATGGCTTTGTAGACTTGTGGGCACACAGAAGAAGCAGACAGCACTGCAGAGGTTGCACTTATATATACAACTGCTTCTTGAGGTCAAAGATAAGAGGATGGGCAGGATTGAGGTAAGTCTACATTTTGGCAGACAAGAACTCTTGGTGGCCTCTCCATTCAGTGCTAGAATGTTAGTTGATGCTTGTGATTTCAAGTGCTCATGTGGTCAGCTCCTCTGATACCACTCCTGTGATACTGAGGGGTCACCAGGAATATCTGTGGCTATGGGCATCTGAGCTCCAAGAAAGAAAAGATTCTGTAAGGGCTGCCATAGCTACTTTTTGGTTTTCTTGTGACTTTAGCTGAAATTGTAAGACCTGCATGTGTCATTTCCTTTGTATAAGTACTGCAGTGTCCCCAGGTCTGCCTCCTGCTCCACAGCAGCTATCACTGCTGACATACGAAGAAAGGACAGTAGCTATTTGTTCCCCTGAGATGCTTGGTGTACTATCCACAATGACCCACAGCAATAAAGTTGATTAATTTTGATACAACTACCTATGATAGAAGAAAGTGAAGGACATGTCTAAAACAACCCTGGAACATCACCTTTGAGGATCTGTTTTGTACGACCCCTTCTGGGCACTAGTGTAGAGTTAGTTTTGAGAGATAATTTAAGATAAGAATTGTTTAAGCAGGGTATGAGTTTTCTAGAACTTCTGTAAGAAATGCTGCTGATGGGGTGATTTGGACAACAGACATTTATTTTCTCCCAGTTCAGGAGGCCAGAAGCCTGAGACGAAGATGTTGGCACGGTTGGTTTTCTTTGAGAACCATGAGGGGAAGAGTTGTTCAAGGCCTCTCCTCTTGCCTTGTAGGTGGCTGTCTTCTCCCTGTGTCTTCACATGGCCTTCCCTCTGTGCTTGTTTGTGCCCTAATCGTTTCTTACAAGGACACCAGTTATATGGGAGTAGGGCCCACACCAGTGACCTCATTTTAACTTAATTCTTTGTGGACACTATCTCCAATTATCAGTCACTTTCTCAGGTGTGGGGGGGTTAGAACTTCAACCTGTGAATTTTTGGCCATGCACAGTTCAGCCTGTAACAAGCAGATATGGGAGGACTGAAAAGGCAAGGAGGGAACATTGAAAAAACAAAGATAGTAGCTACAAGAAGCAATTACTCTATCCTTAGGACTAGAGGAATAAAAGGAAGAGTCTGGAGTCATGAGAACTTAGCAATTTGGAGAAGTCTTTCAGGACTGGTGCCCAGATTTCTGAAGGGCAGAGGGTACAAGTAGCTGGTACTGGCAGCTATGGGGGGTAGGCAAGGAGACAGATTCTGGGAGCATGGGAGAAATGGAGAGGAGCATGTCCTTTCTCCCTCCTTTAATCTTCAGATCTTGCTTTTGTGCCCCTTTTGGCAGGACCTAACAGGTGTCTTCTGGCAAAAGAGAAATGTAATCTGTAACCTACAGCATGACAGGCCATCTTATTGAAGGATGAATTTTAACTAAGAGATAATAACTTAATAACCAGCACAGGTTGGGGGTGGTGGCTCACACCTGTAATCCTAGAACTTTGAGAGGCCAAGGCAGGTGGATTGCTTGAGGCCAGGAGTTTGAGACCAGCCTAGCCAACATAGTAAAACCCCTTCTTTACTAAAAGGACAAAAGTTAACCAGGCATGGTGGTGTGTGCTTGTAGTCCTAGCTGCCCAGAAGGCAGAGACAGGAGGAACAACTGAGCCTGGGAGTTCGAGACTGCAGTGAGCCATGATCACATCACTGCACTCCAGGCTGGGTGACAGAGTGAAACCCTGTCTCACCAAAAAAAAAAAAAAAAAAAAGTAAGCAACACAGAAGATTCCTTCAGCTTCTTTTAAAAAGTCATATCTTGCTCTGCAACTATGCTTTTATTACTTAGCACATCCTTTAAAAGTCTCCAGTGTCTATCCTCTTCCAGAGCATGAATTCTAACGGCTGCAGAGTATATGCCATCATAAGGATATATCGTCATTTACTTAACCAATTTCCTCTTCTTAGCCACTCAGTGTTTCAAAATTTTTCTACTCTTATAAACAGGACTGCAACCCAATAAATCTAAGCACATATCCTTAAGTAATACTTTAGGATTAATTTTCAAAGTGGAATTACTAAATCAAAAAGTATGAAGATTTTTAAGGGCCAAAACTCACTTTCGTGAGCTATGGAAAACATGAATTAAGTGTGGTTTCTTCTGTAGGACAGTAGAGTGAGATTATAAGGCACTAGAACACTGGGTTGAGGCGAGGGTTTAAATAGTATCAGCTGAATGTGAGTAATAGGATGTAATGATTTTAGAGTGAAACTAGACCTTCCTTTTATGAAAGCATTTAAAGGTGAGGGGACAGTTAACAGTAGCATCTGCCCCAGCTGGTGGAGACACCATGTTGTTACTGATGTTAATGCAATTGCATTCTTAGCAGAACTAATTTTGTAAAGCATTTCTCTAAATAATCCAATTTTACTTGGTGCTTATGGTTGGACAAAGGAGTAGGCAGGGTTTATATCAGTATTTATGGAGTGTAGCCTTGTAGGAATTACTCTGGCCAGAGGACATTGCTATAAATCTATAATGATGGTTGTGTTTTTTATTCCATCTTTAGTTTCTGAATTTCAGCCATTGTAATTAAAAATCCATAACATAAAATATTGGTCTGTGACAATTTTATTTTTCTCCTGGGATGCTATGATTTTTCTGAGGTATGCCTTGCTCGGTCCTTTGTGGAGGATAAAGGTCTGGGGGGTTTTGAGCAGGGCATTTGGAGCCCATCCTCATGACAGATATTTGGCATGCCAGCTTGGGTGCTACCCTTGGAGGATCTGAGTCCAAGCTTTTACTGGCTTCCTGAGGACAATTCTGAGAAAGTTACTACCCCTTCTGCTGATTTCTGGTGCTGGTTACATACTTGGCTTTTGTAAGACTAAATAAATTGATAAATTCAGCTGATTCAGAGCGTTTACATAATCTTTCCAATGTCAACAGTCATTTAAATTATCCTAACTTTATACTGAATCTCCAAAATCCAATTACTAGCTAATAATAATTGTCAGTTTTACTTTAAACCTTTAATGATAGGTCACAAGGGAAGTGTAGCAGCGGGATTAAATCGCTGTAGACTGTAGCTATACCCAGCCTTAAATTACTCGCCTCTTATCTCTGGCTAACAGAGCCACTATATGTTTTGTCACCATTTTTGCTAAATAGAATAAATGTCACCAAAATTAATTTCATCTCCCTTAAATTAGCTTCTTAGTGTGATTTCTCACTTCAGTCAAAATTTATTTCTTCAGGAATTTAATTTCCTTCTTCATCTCTTTTATTCGTGAGAGTGAGACTGTTCCGGAACAAATGTCTTTTAATCACTGGCTGGCAAGTTTTGAGGCTTGCTTTTCATTAATAATTGCTGACCCCTTTAGGGGGAGTGTTGGAGGATATTTCTGTTGTATTTATGCTATTGTATGCTTTTAAACAGAGTAGACTGGGCTCTTTCTGAATAGTCTTAGATAAGCTATAAACCTTGCATAGACCAGGAAAGATGAAGTTACCACAAAGAAAACATTTTTTTCATGTGAGGGATGATTCAGCAGAGAGTTTGTAATTAGGCAGTTTAGTTGTTTTTTCTACTTTTTAATCATTTTCAGGTATACACATCTGACAATAGCTATCTTTTAAGTAAGTCATGTGTTTGGAAAATAAACTGTAGGGATTTAAAAATTAAACTTCTCACAGAACACATAAAAACACAGAAGACTCATCCAACTCTGAAATGCATCCTAAAGACAGGATGGTAGCACCTATCACAAATTCCCTTTGCTCATCTACAGAAATCTCAAGGCACTAAAACATGAAGGGGCATGGAGAGAGAGAAGAGAGAGGAAGTGAGAGAAAGAGAGAGAGATCCATTTCCAGAAAGACGCAGTGTGAGGAGCTCTGTGACTTGCTCCCCAGTGAAGCAAACTTCACTGGTGAAGATTATGGAAAAAAAATCCAACTATTTTGAGTCTCTAGATATTGAACTAAGGTAATACAGCAAATGCAGAAACATTTATTTAAGAAAATCTACTGAAACTCGAACAATGGGATTCTGTGGCACCTGAATATGACCTGTTCCCTTTCTACTACCCCCAGCTTACTTCGAAGGAAGCTCTCTATTCTGGGTGGGTGTGGCCAAGAAGCTGGGGCTCCTTCCCTGCTCATCTCTTAATCAAGAGATTTGGTATCTTACCCAGAAGAGCAGGCTGTCAACATTTCTTATTCCCTCCAACTCTGAGATGCAGAGGTTAAGTTCCTGGTGAGGGCAGCCAAGAAATCAGGGACTTCTATTTGCTAGTCCCCGACCCCCAACTCATCACTCATAATGTGGCAGTTCTACCACAGGTGAAGCTAACTGGGGACACCTGGGCCCTCATCATTCTTGCTCAAGAATGATGGGATAGAAAGTCCACACTGGGAGAGGCAAGCTGAAAAGACCCAAGAGTGTCATCTGTGCTTCAGTGTCTGGAGCAGGGGCTTAGAGGTTTTCCTTAGCGGGAGAGGCAGTCCATAAATACAAAGAGCTCTGAAGCTCTCCCTAGAGGAACGGTCTTTGAAACAGAGTGAGGGGAGTTCAAGGCTAAAGGCACTCTCTTACATAATGAAGATTTTGGTGGTAAGTAAATAAGAGGAGGCTAATAACTCCATGAGAGCAAAAACTTACACCAGAGGCAAGCAGGTTTACTAGCGAGAAGCACAGAAACAGATAACTAAGAACTCTCCTGGGTTCACCACAAACCTAAAGGACTAGCCTTAAAAATTTCCTCTACCCATGTGCAGTTCAGTGGCACCTATAACATTCATAGTATTGTGCAATCACTTTCTAAAACACTGTCATCACCCCAGCTGGCATCTATAACATTCATGATATTGTGCTGTCTCTTTCCAAAACACTGTCATCAACCCGAGAACAAACTCTGGATTGATGAAAGCAACAACTTCCCATCACTTCTTCTCAATGATCATGGATTAACAATGAACTTAATTAACTTTCATTAGAAATAATGGAGACCAGAAGCCAATAGGATGACATATTCAAGGTGCTGGAGAAAAAAAAAAAACTATCGGGCAACAATATTATATCCAGCAAAACTATCTTTTAAATATGAAGGTGAAATAAAGATGTTTCTAAGTGAACAAAACTAAGAAGCTTTATTTGATAGCAGACTTCCTTTTCAAGAAATACTAAGGGAAGTACTTCAGGCTGAAAGCAGTACACCCCAGACATTAATTCAAAACCACATGAATAAACAAAAAGCACCAGTAAAGGTATTGTATAATAATGAAAAGATAGTATAAATACATATTTATCTCCTTTCTGCCTTTAACTAATTTAAAAAGCAATTGTATGTAAGCATGGAATTACCACATAATCTAGTATTTTTCTTTCTTTTTTTTTAACTCAATAATCTAATATTTTTCACTTCTAGGTATACACCTCAAGGAACTGAAAACAAGAACTCAAACAGATCCTTGTACACTTATGTTCATAGCAGGCTTATTCACAATAGCCAAAAGGTGGAAACAGCCTAACTGTCCATCAATGGATTAATTGATAAAAAATGTTGGATATATATTTGTAATATTATTCAGCCATAAAAATGAATGATATACTGATATATAATACAGTATGGATGGAAAAAGATTATTCCAAATTAAATAAGCTAGACTCAAAAGAACACATATTATATAATTATACTTATTTGAAGTATCTAAAATAGACAAATTGATAGAGACAGAAAGTAGAATAGAAGTTACCAAGGACTGGTAGGGGAAGGGGAAGAGTGAGGACTTGCCAGGGAGAGAAGAGTAGGCAGTTATAGTTTAATAGGTACAGAATTTATGTTGGGATAATACAAATATTCTGGAAATTATAGTGGTAATGGTTACACAAAATTTTAAATGTACTTAAGACCACTGAATTATGTACAATAATGACAAAAATGGCAAATTTTGTTATGCAGGTTAACCACAATAAAAATAACTCTAAAAATGCAATTACATAAAACAATATGTATGTAATTATATTATTGGGCTTCTATGTAAATGTAATATATTTGACAGTAACAGCACAATGGAGATGGGTGGGAGGAAAACTGTACTGGTATAAGGAAATGATGCCAGCTGGTAACCCAAATCTATAGGAACAAATAAAGAGAATCAGAAATGACAGATAGAAAGGGAAATATAACAAGCTCTGTAAATATATACTTATTCTCATCTTTCTTAGCTTAGACATAAAATTACATATACAATAATAAAATATGTTGGTAGATTATAGCACAAAAGGAGGACGATGGAACAGAGCTAATAAATGAGTTCAACAATGTTGCAGAATACAAGACCAATGTAGAAACCTCCATTGTATTTCTATACACTTGCAATGAGCAATCTGAAAGTGAAATTAAGAAAAAAATTCAATTTATAATAACATCAAAAGAATAAAAGACTTAGAAATAAACCCAACAAAAGAAGTGCAAAGTCTATGCCCTGAAGCAAAACATTACTGAAATATACTTAAAATAACCTAAATAAATAGAAACACAGCCTATGTTCCTGGATCTGAAGGCAACAGTACTCTTCCACATTTGATTTACAGATTCAACACAATTGACTCCCTAGTCCCAATTTCAAAACTTACTAAAAGCTACAGTAATCAAGACAGTGTGGCACTGGCATTGGAATAGACACATAGATCAAAGTAACAGAACTGAAAGTCCAGAAAAAAGTCATTGTATTTACAGTGAATTGATTTTTGATGAGAGTACAAATATAATTCATTGGGGGAAAGAATAGTATTTTCAACAAATGGTGCTCAGGTAGCTGGATAGTCACTTGCAAAAGAATGCATTTGGAACCTGCACCGTATACACCTCACATAATCTGCAAAGTTAACTTAATATATTAATAAAGCCCTAATATCACCACTAAAAGCATAAAACTATTAGAAGAAAACATATACATAAATTCTGTGTGACTTTGGGCTAAAGCAACAGTGTCTTAAATATGACATCAAAATCACAAGGAACAAAAGAAATAAATAAATAGATTGGATTTCCTCATAATTTAAAACTTGTGTGCTTCAAAGAACATCATCAGGAGTGTGAAAAGATAACCTCTAGAATTAGAGAAATTTTTGCAAGTCATTTATCTGATAAAGTATCCAAAATATATAAAGAACACTTATAACTCAATAATAAAAAGGCAATTATTATCTCATATTAAAAACGGGCAAAAGAATTGAATATGTGTATCTCCAAAGAATATATAGATATGACCAGTAAACACACTACCAGAGGCTCAACATCATTAGCCATTAGGAAAATGCAAATCAAAATCAGAGATATCACTTCACATCTGCTAGAATGGCTATAATCAAAAAAGATAAATAATAATAAGCGTAGGATGTATCGAATTGGAACCCTCATATATTACTGTTGAGACTATAAATGATGAAGCTTCTTTGGGAAACAGCTTGGTAGTTTCTTAAAAGGTTAAATATTAAGCAATTCCACTCCTAGGTATATACCCAGGAGAATTGAAAACATACATACACAAATGCAAACAAAAGTTGGTCATTTATATTCATAGCAGCATTATTCCTAATAGTCAAAGAGTGGAAATAACACAAATGTTCATCAGTTGATGAACAGACAAATAAAATGTAGTATATTTATACGGTAGAATATTTGGCAATTAAAAGAAATTAAGTACTGATATATGCTACAATGTGGGTGAAACTTGAAAATATTATGCTAAGTAAAACAACCCAGTTACCAATGACCATATATAGCTTAAGGTAAATTCTTAGGGACCGAAAGAATACTGGTTGCTTAGGGATGAGGGTGTTACGGAAAACAGTCAGATATTACTGATGATGGGCTGGGATTTCTTTGGGGGTTGACGAAAATGTTTTCAAATTGTTGTGATGATTGCACACTTCTGTGAATATGCATAAAGTTTTGAATATATATTTTAACATAGTAAATGTTATGCTACGTTTATTATGTCCCAATAAAGCTTTTATTTAAAAAAAAAAAGACTAAAATAGAAGTTGGAAAACACTAGATGCAATCCTACATTTGCTTTTACCTACCAATATGACTTTGGGTATTTTTCTTATTTGTGGACCTTAGCTTTCTTGTGATAATGCTTGCACCAACAAGATCTTAGAGGAGATACTTGGCAATGTGGGGCAGGGAAGAGGGACTTCGTTAGAGGGTACAGTGACCAAAAAGGGCTCCTCTCACAAAGAGCCAGCTTCATGGGGTGTAACCCGTGCAGTCACACCCCACACCATGCTCAGAAAGGCCCAAGCTTGGTTTAATTCTCTGCTGTATGTTTTGAACAAGGGGTCCTGCATTTTCATTTCAGGGGGTCCCATGAAGAATGTAGCCAGTTCTGATCCTACTGACAATGAAAAGGGGCTAGGGAGCCTTAATATCCTGCAGAGCACAGGACAGCCCTGTGCAGTGAATAACTGCCCTGTCCAAAATGACCTGATGAGAAATACTGAATGCTAAGTCATGGTTGAACTCTGAAGGGCTGCAATTTTTAACTAGCTTATTAGAACCTAATCTGAAATGTTCAAGAATAGTGTGTGTTTTTCAAAAAGTTGCTTTGATTTATTTCATGTGCCTAAAAAAAGAGTATGATGGGTCTAAGGCAGTTGGACATTTGATTTCTCTTTTTTTTTTTTTTTCCTGAGACTGGTAGTATACTCTATATGAGCCTTATATGCTTTGACCTTGCTTCTTATCCATTAACTGGGCTGTTGAAGTTTAGATGATTATAGCCTTAACTTATTTCATTTTTGGTTATTAGGAGGTTTGTTAAGAAATTGCCAACTCAGTAGGCTCTTTGGCAAAAACAATTATGATTCTTAGAGAATCTCTGATGAATAATAAAGTTCTAAGCTAAGCACTTTATTTACATTATTACATTTAACTTTCCCATCAATCTTTTAGGTTGATCATGATTACCCTAACTTTATAGTTAAGGAAACTGAATCTCTTAAGAGAGAAAGATTAGACAAAAATCATGTGTCTTCTTTTTTGACTTTGCAACTGCTATTAGATGAAACCTGAAATCCATGAGTATTTCTTTCCTTCATTGACGTTTCCCCCAAATGTATTAGGCCTCACTGGAAGAATTAGTGTTGGAATCCACTGATATATGTTACTGCTATATACTTTACTGTAGTAAAACCCTAAGTTGGTGATATTTTCATGTTGCACCAAGATTTATTATCTATCTAGGTTGAGAATATAATACTGTACAAGAGAAAAGATACTGAATTAGGAAGTGCAAGGTTTAATCATTTATGAAGTTATAGAGTAGTAGAGCTGGAAAAAATTTTAAAGCACTCCTCTGCCAATCCATACATTTCACAGATGTTGAAACTGAGGTTACAATAGGTTTAGTATTTTCTCTGTGTTCACATATTTGATGTATGACTTTAGTGGCAAAGCCAGGAATATAATTTATGAGTTAAAGTAAATTATTGGCTCTTCACTCTTTCCAAACATTATCTTGTCTCTCTTTGGTCAGTTTTATCTAGGTGAAATAAAACAACCAAGCTGATGGCTTGACAGATTTCTTCTTCAATGGAAATAACTTACATGGAGTTTAGATAGTCTGTGGATTTCTTGTTTATGGGAGTTATAACCTTTTGGAACTTCTTTAACTCAACATAGAGGTGTCCTCTTTCAAGAGGACTTCAACTTAGCTTCAACTCTAACAATATGAATAACCTAGTGGAAAAATAATTTCCCAGTAAGTTCAAAGAATACCTTAAAGATATGTATTGAGAAAGAATAAGTCCTGTCATTGGGGCTTATTATTCATACTCAGTGGTATGAATAATAGGATGAACAAGAAAATGAAGCATTTAGAGAGGTTAGAAGGGATGCGCTAATTTATATTTTTGGATCAATTTAGAATTCAGAAGCATTTGTAGCTTATTGATCTTTACTTTTTGGATCCATTAAGATGTAAAGATGGTCAATTTTATAAATTAATATGGATCATGAGGACTTCTCAATTTCTTTTTTCTTAGAATTCTATTAAATGATATTTAAACCAAGAAGACAATGCTTATATTTTCTTTATTCAACTGGACACTTAAAATAAAACTGTTCAAGATACATCTCAGACCTTGTGTTTGATTTTTAGATTGTAACTTTGATATGCTCAGCCTTCTGCTTCTCAGGCCTCTGCAAGGGGCCTGAAATGACCTTTTATTGGCCTGGTTCTTCTGATGAATAAACTCAGCACATTTTTTGATAGAGATGAAGGCTGGCTTTTTTAAGGCTTTCTTTAGGGAGATATAAATCTCTTGCTGCTTTAGAGCTGCAAACTGTTTATAAACCAAACTTTATGCTCCCAAAATGAGAAAACCTTCCTCCTTCTAGTCTTGCAGGGCCTCACAAGGATCACTGAGTATGTTTATTAGCATTTAAAAGGAGTAGCTAATTATGAGGAATGATCTACATAATGGGGCAAAGGTCTCAGGTATATGTTTAGCTCTTATTTTTTATCTCTAACTTGCTTTGTACAAGAGGAAAACAGATTAATTTTTTTCTTTCTTAATTCAACTTACAGAAAATGTAGGGTCAGATTAACTCATAAGATCCTGCTTTCCAGTTCATAAGTCCTTTCCAATAAGAAGCCCTCCTATATACTGGGCTTCTCTAATATTTCCTAAGGCACTGACCATCAGCCATCCTTACTTCTTATTGCATTCATGTTCCTTGGGTAATGCATTCATTTTCATGACCCCAAACATATACCTCATTGACCCACAAATGTGTATCTCGTGACCTCCATGTATTTCTTGACCTGCAAATCTATGTTTTCAACTGACTGTTAGATATTTCCACCAGGATTTCCTTCAGGAACTTCCAAGTTTAACAGAAACCATCATCATTCTTGTGTCAACAGCACCTGTCGCTGCCTCTCCAATTTTTTCTCTTCATGTATTTTCCTTCTTGGTTCATAACATGGTAATCTTACCCAGTTTGGGCAACTGAAGTACCTTAGATAAATCCTCAGCTCTTCTTTCTTGCTACATATTTGATAGGTCATTAAATATGCCTTCTGGGTACTTTTTATTGAAATATTAACATATTTATACATATGCACAAATTTTAAGTGTGCAATTCATTCAATGATCACAAAGTGAACAGACCTGCAACCAGTAACTAAATTATTTGCACTCTTAAACTTCCCTTTTGCCCCACTGTCTCCATTATGTCTGCCCATCAAATGCACTTCTTACTTAGCATTTAATACAATAGAATAATTGTCCTGTTTTTGAACTTTATGTTAATGGAACCATACTGTATGTATTCTTTGTGTCTGGATTCTTTGGGCCAAAATTACATTTATAAAATTCATCCATGTTGTTGTTTGTTGCAGTACTTTGTTCATTCTGATTGTCTAGCATATGCGGAATGAATATATCACACTTCATCGATTCATTCTACTGCTGATGATAGGCATTTGATTTGTTTCCAATGTGGGGCTATAGTCATCTTGCAAAGAACATTCTTGGACCTGTCATTTAGTGCACATATTTATATATTGCTCCTGAGGAAACACATAGGAGTGGTCTTGCTTGTGCACAGAATATGCATTTGTTCAACTTTAGTAGATGTGGCCAGATAGTTTTTTAAAGTGGTTGTACCAGTTCATATTATTTAATTCAATTCAGCAATTATTCAATACCAATTCAGCAGCATATGAGAATTTTCAGTTTCTCCACATGCTCACTAATACTGGGTATTATGAGCCTTGCTCAGTTTTGGCATAATGTTCCATATGAAGTGGTAGCTCATCATCATTCTCATTTGCATTTTTTCCAGTTGACTGATGATGTTGAACAAGCTTTCATATATTTCATGACCATTTGAATATCCTCTATTGTGAAATGGATTTTCAGTCTTTGTTCATTTTTTAAAATTGAATTATCTTACTATATGCTAGTTTCAAGTTCTGTGTCAGATTATGAATTGTAGTTTTTTCCTTCCCACATCGTAGCTTGTATTTCATTCCCTTAATGGTGTATTTTGATGAACAGAAGTTCTTAATTTTAATGTAGCACAATTTATCATTGCTCCTTAATGATGAGTGTTTTTAATGATCTGTTTAAGAAATATTAGCTATGTTTTACAACATTTAAAACATCGTCTCATGGTAGTATACAGACAGTGACACTCTGATGGGTGAAAGGCAGAACTCTTTGTCACTTGCAGCTCCAAATCAGAGAAGGCCAGGCAGGGTCCCAAAGGGGATTGCACCCAAAACAAGGATAAAAACAAGCTGGAACTACATCGGGCGGCTTATGGCAAGCAGGATGTGTTTAGCTAGGTCTTCCAAGCCTAAGCTTCTCATGAATTGAGTAATCTGAATAATTTCCAGGGCTCCAATGTATAGGAATATCAGTAATTGTTTCCTACCTGGTTCTGTGGAAAGGGGGCAGGCACATAGTAGCCTTGGTGTGTGAGAGCAAAATGAGAGAAATAGCTGAAGTGTGACTTTAATCAGCTGCTTAGAAAGGAGAACTGATTGTCCTCTAGCTAGGGCCTCAGGACTGGGTCAGAAAAGCATTTTAAAAAAATAGCAAATTTACAGACTGCCACAAGCAGTGTTACTTTATTTTCCGTATTTAGGTCTAGAGTTAATCTGAAGCTAACTTTTATGTAAACTGAGTTCAAGATTCATTATTGTCCACATGGACAGCTACTTGATTTAGCACAATTTATTGGAAAAAAATTCCTTTTGCAACCACAATGCAGCTGTTTATTGACCTCTCTTTCTGCCAAAACCATGCCATAGTAATTACTATAGCTTTATAGCTATTGCATCTGTAGGGATCTTGATGTCGTAACAACTATTCATGTTAGTCCTTTGACTGCTATTGTACCTCTGCTGTTTTCGTTGTCATATACTCTTCCTCCTCCTCTTTCCTCATTCCCATTCTCTTCTTTTTTCTGCCCTTTCCTCCTTTTCTTTCTTCTTCTCTTCTTCATCCTTTTTCTGCTTCCTTTCCTTCTCCTTATCATTCACTTCCTCCTCGTCCATCTTATCTTCCTTCTCTTCCTTCTTCCCTCTCCTTGTCATTTCTTCTGTTCCAACTTTTCCTTAACTGTTTTAGGAATTCTTTAGAAGTTCTTTGCCTTTCTATATAAATCTAAAAAGACATTTCTCAAAATTCCAACATTTTAATTAGGGTAGCAATGAAATAATAGAGCAATTCGGGGGAGAAATGATATCTTTATAATACTGACTCTTTCAGTCTGTGGACATGATATGGCTCTCTATTGATTTGGTCATCTTCGATTTTCTCCTTTGGTGCTTGGTAGCTTTCAACATAGAATCCTGTATGTATTTTCTTTGATTTCTACTTCAATATTTTTGAGGTATTTAAATGATACTGCTTTTATGACTATTTCTGACTTTTAATTTCTACTGTTGTACAAATAAAATTGAGTTTTGTATAATGATCTTGAATCCATGATTCTGATAAAATCATTTTTGTGTGTGTGTGTGTGTGAGTATATATATATATATATATATATATATATATATATTTATATTTATATTTATATATAACTGCACTTTCTGGGGTACATGTGCAAAACATGTAGGATTGTTGGAAAGATACATACGTGGCAATGTGGTTTGCTTCCTCTATCCCCACGTCACCTATATCTGGCATTTCTACCACTGTTATCCCTCCTCAACCTCCCTACACCTCACTGTCCCTCCCCTGTTCCCCCTCAACAGACCCCAGTGTGTGATGCTCCCCCTCCCTGTGTCCATGTGTTCTCATTGTTCAACACCTGCCTATGAGTGAGAATATGCAGTGTTTGTTTTTCTGTTCTTGGTGAGTTTGCTGAGAATGATGGTTTCCAGATTCATCCATGTCCCTACAAAGGACATGAACTCATTGTTTTATTATGGCTACATAGTATCCCATCGTGTATACGTGCCACATTTTTCTTGTTCCGTCTATCATAAATGGGCATTTGGGTTGGTTCCAGGTCTTTGCTATTGTAAACAGTGCTGCAATGAGCATGTGTCTTTATAATAGAACGATTTATAATCCTTTGGGTATATGCCCAGGAATGGGATTGCTGGGTCAATGGAATTTCTATTTCTAGGTCCTTGAGGAATCGCCACACTGTCTTCCACAATGGTTGAACTAATTTACATTCCCACCAACAGTGTAAAAGTGTTCCTATTTCTCCACACCCTCTCTAGCACCTGTTGTTTCCAGAATTTTTAATGATTGCCATTCTAACTGGTGTGATATGGTATCTCAATGTGGTTTTGATTTGCATTTCTCTAATAACCAGTGATGATGAGCATTTTTTTCATATGTTTGTTGGCCTCATAAATGTCTTCTTTTAAAAAGTGTCTGTTCATGTCCTTTGCCCACTTTTGAATGGGTTTGTTTGTTTTTTTCTTATAAATCTGTTTTAGTTCTTTATGGATTCTGGATGTTAGCCCTTTACAGATGGGTAGATTGCAAAAATTTTTTCCCATTCTATTGGTTGCTGGTTCATTCTAATGATTGTTTCTTTTGCTGCACAGAAGCTCTGGAGTTTAATTAGATCTCATTTGTCTATTTTGCCTTTTGTTGCCAATGCTTTTGGTGTTTTAGTCATGAAGTCCTTGCCTATGCCTATGTCCTGAATGGTTTTGCCTAGGTTTTCTTCTAGGGTTTTTATGGTGTTAGGCCTTATGTTTAAGTCTTTAATCCATCTGGAGTTAATTTTAGTGTAAGGTGTCAGAAAGGTGTCCAGTTTCTGCTTTCTGCACATGGCTAGGCAGTTTTCCCAACACCATTTATTAAACAGGGAATCTTTCCCCATTGCTTGTTTTTGTCAGGTTTGTGAAAGATCAGATGGTTGTAGATGTGTGGTGTTGCCTCCAAGGCCTCTGTTCTGTCCCATTGGTCTATATCTCTGTTTTGGTACCAGTACTATGCTGTTTTGATTACCATAGCCTTGTAGCATAGTTTGAAGTCAGGTATCATGATGCCTCAGCTTTGTCCTTTTTGCTTAGAATTGTCTTGGCTATGTGAGCTCTCTTTTGGTTCCATATGAAGTTTTAGCTGTTTTTTTCCCACTTCTGTGAAGAGGGTCATAGGTAGCTTGATGGGGATAACATTGAATCTATAAATTTCTATGGATGGTATGGCCATTTTCACAATATTGATTCTCCTCAACCATGAGCATGGAATGTTTTTCCATCTGTTTGTGTCCTTTCTTATTTCCTCGAGCAGTGGTTTGTAGTTCTCCTGGAAGAGGGCCTTTACATCCTTTGTTAGTTGTATTCCTAGGTATTTTAGTCTCTTTGTAGCAACTGTGAATGACAGTTCATTCTTGATTTGGCTCTCTTTAAGTCTGTTATTGGTGTATAGGAATGCTTGCGATTTCTGCGCATTGATTTTGTATCCAAATACTTTGCTGAAGTTGCTTATCAGTTTCAGGAGATTTGGGGCTGAGATGATAGGGTCTTCTAAATATCCAATCATGTAATCTGCAAATAGAGACAATTTGACTTCCTCTTTTCACAATTGAATATCATTTATTTATTTTTCTAGCCTGATTGCTCTGGCTAGAGCTTCCAATACTATATTGAATAGGAGTCGTAACACAGGACATCCTTGTCTAGTGCTGGATTTCAAAGAGAATGCTTCCTGTTTTTGCACATTCAGTATGATGTTGGCTATGGGTTTGTCATAAACAGCTTTTGTTATTTTGAGATACATTCCTTTGATACCTAGTTTATTGAGAATTTTTAGCATAAAGGGCTGTTGAATTTTGTCGAAGACCTTCTCTGCATCTATTGAGATAATCAAGTGGTTTTTGTCTTTGGTTCTGTTTATGTGGTGGATTAGGTTTATAGACTTGTGTATGTTGAACCAGCCTTGTATCCTTGGGATGAAGCCTATTGATCGTGATGTATAAGCTTTGTGATGTGCCATTGCAATTGGTTTGCCAGTATTTTATTGAAGATTTTTGCATCTATGTTCATCATGGATATTGGCCTCAAGTTTTCTGTTTTTGTTGTGTCTTTGCTGGGTTTTGGTATCAGGATAATGTTGGTCTCATAAAATAATTCCCTTCTTTTGAATTCCCTCTTTTTGGATTGTTTGGAATAGTCTCAGAAGGAGTGGTACCAGCTCCTCTTTGTATGTCTGGTAGAATTCAGCTTTGAACCCATCTGGACCTGGGCTTTTTTTGATGTGTAGGCTATTAATTGCTGCGTCAACTTTAGCCCTTGTTATTGGTCTATTCAGGGTTTTGACTTCTTCTTGGCTTATGCTTGGGAGGGTTCAAGTGTCCAGGAATTTATCTATTTCTTCCAGGTTTACTAGTTTGTGTGCATAGAGTTCTTTGTAGTAATTTCTGATTGTAGTTTGTTTTTCTGTGGAATCTGTGGTGATACCCCCTTTATCTTTTTTATTGCATCTATTTGACTCTTCTCTCTTTTTTATTAATCTGGCTAGTGGTCTATTTTGTTGATATTTTCAAAAAAACAGCTCCTGGATTTATTGATCTCTTGAAGGATTTTTTGTGTGTCTATCTCCTTCAGTTCTGCTCTGATCTTAGTTATTTCTTGTTTTCTGCTAGATTTTGAATTTTTTTGATCTTGCTCCTTTAGCTCTTTGAATTTTGATGTTGATTTTAGCTCTTCCCTTGATTCTCATATGGGCATTTTATTGCTATAAATTTTCCTCTAGAAACTGCTTTAAATGTGTCCCAAAGATTCTGGTACATTGTCTTCATTCTCGTTAGTTTCAAAGAGCATCTTTATTTCTGCCTTCATTTCATTGTTTATCCAGTCAACATTCAAGAACCAGTTGTTCAGTTTCCATGAAGTTGTGCAGCTCTGAGTGATTTTCTTAATTCTGAGTTCTAATTTGATTGCACTGTGATCTGAGAGACTGTTTGTTATGATTTCTGTTCTTTTGCATTTGGTGAGGAGTGATTTACTTCTAATTATGTTGTCAATTTTAGAGTAGGTGTGATGTGTTGCTGAGAAGAATGTATATTCTGTGGATTTCAGGTGGAGAATTCTTTAGTTGTCTCTTTGGTTTGCTTGGTCCAGAACTGAGTTCTAGACCTGGATATCTCTGTAAATTTTCTGTCTCATTGATCTGTCTAATAATGACAGTGGAGTGTTAGATTCCCACACAATAATAGTGGGAGACTTTAAGTCATTAAGAACTTGCTTTATGTGTATCCGGGTGCTCCTGTATTGGGTGCGTATATATTTAGGATCATTAGCTCTTCTTGTTGCATTGATCCTTTTACCATTATTTAATACCCTTCTTTGTCTCTTTTGATCTTTGTTGGTTTAAAGTCCATTTTATCAGAGACTAGATTTGCAACTCCTGCCTTTTTTTTTT
>NW_016107326.1:7248017-7254253 GCF_001604975.1 Cebus imitator
TATTTCTTGGAGGTTTTGTTCATTTCTTTTCACTCTTTTTTTCTCTAATCTTGCCTTC
This sequence comes from Cebus imitator, assembly GCF_001604975.1. Taxonomy (NCBI): domain Eukaryota; kingdom Metazoa; phylum Chordata; class Mammalia; order Primates; family Cebidae; genus Cebus; species Cebus imitator. The sequence goes on from NW_016107326.1 coordinate 7,248,076, forward strand.
TCATTTTATTTCATTGAGTGGATCTTTAATCTCTGATATCCTTTCTTCTGCTTGATCAATTCAGCTATTGAAACTTGTGTATGCTTTGCAAAGTTCTTGTGTTGTGTTTTTCACCTCCATCAGTTCATTTATATTCTTCTCTAAACTGTTCATTCTCATTAGCATTTTGTCAAACCTTTTTTCCAAGTTCTTAGTTTTTTGGCATTGGGTTAGAACATGTTCTTTTAGCTCAGAGAAGTTTGTTATTACCCACCTTCTGAAGCCCGTTTCTGTCAGTTCATCAGACTCATTCTCCAACCAGCTTTGTTCCTTTGCTGGTGATGAGTTGTGATCCCTTGGAGGAGGAGAGATGTTCTGGCTTGGAGTGTTTTCATCCTTTTTGCACTGGTTTCTCCCCATCTTTGTGGATTTATCTACCTGTGGTCTTTGTAGTAGGTGACTTTTGGATGGGGTCCTTGATTGGACGTACTTTGTGTTGATGATGAAGTTACTTCTTACTGTTTTTTAGTTTTCCTTCTAACATTCAGGCCCCTCTGCTGTAGGACTGCTGGAGTTCCACTCCAGACCCTGCTTGCCTGGGGATCACATGCAGCTGCTGCAGAACAGTAAGGGTTGCTGCCAGTTTCTTCTGTTATCTTCGTTCCAGAAGGATACCTGCCAGATGTCAGCCTGAGCTCTCCTTTATGAGGTGATTCTTTCAATATACGGGGGTCAGGGAGCTGCTGGAGGCAACAGTCTGTCCCTTATAGCAGCTCAAGCACTGAGCTGTAAGCTCCGTTGTTCTGTTCAGAGCTGCTGGGCAGGTACGCTTAAGTCTGCTGCAGTGGAACTCATAACTGCCTTTTTCCCCAGGTGCTCTGTCCTGGGAAGGTGGGGTTTTATTTATAAGTTCCTGACATGCTGCTGCCTTTTTTCAGAGTTGCCCTGCTCAGGAAGGAGGTAGTCTAGTCACAGTCTGCCAGCAGAGGCATTGCTGAGATGCTGTGGGCTCTGCCCAGTGGCTGTGTGAACTTCCTTGTGATTTTGTTTATAGAGGTATAGTTAGAACTCCTGGGTAATGGCGGTCTGCCTCAGTAATGGTGGACTGCACTGGTAATGGTTGACTGCCCCAGTAATGGCGGATTGCCTCGGTAATGGCAGACTGCCTCGGTAGTGGCAAACTGCCTCAGTAATGGTGGATGCCCTTCCCCCAACAGAGCTGGACCATCCTGGGTCCAGCTGTGCCTGCTGTGAAACTCTCAATCCAGAGTGTTTCAGGTTGCTAATCTTTGTGGGGGTGGGACCCGCCAAGCCAGATCGACTGGCTCCCTGTTTCATCCCCCTTTTTTTCAGTTTTATGGGCAGCTCTGCCTCCCAGGCATTCCAGGTACCAGTTGAATTGGCCACCCAGATTTATGTGAGTTTTTGTGTGGAGACCCACTGTGTTGGCTGCAACAGCCATGCTGGAAACTCATGTCACTTTTCAGCCCGGGAATCTCCTGGTCTGTGGGTAGGAATAACTTGTTTGGAAATGCTGTGTTCACTCACCCTGTGCATTGTTCTCACTGGGAACTGCTCTGCAGAGCTGATCCTATTCAGCCGTCTTATATCAATTGTTTTAGCTTTCTGTAAGTTCTATTAGGTTATCTATATAGACAATCATGTCATATGCAGATAGAGACATTTTATATCTAACTATAATTGGATTTCTTTATTTCTATTTCTATTTATTTCTTCTTGCAGTCTTAGCACTTATTGCTTCATCTATTTTGATGCTCTGTTGTCAGGTGCATATATGATAAGTATTGCTACACTTTCTTGTAGAATTCACTCTCTTACCATTGTATAATGTCCCTCTTTATCTCTGATAATTTTCCTTTACTAAAATCAGCTTTGTCTGAAATTAATAGATCTAGTACAGCTTTCTTTTATTAGCGTAGTATATGTTTACATATCCCATTTTCAAACTCTCTCTGAATTTACATTTAAAAAAGATTTCTTACAGACCACATGTAATTGCGTGTTTTTTTAAATCCACCTTGATAATCTCTTTTCTTTTCTTTTCTCTTTTCTTTCTCCTCCCTCCCCCTCTTCTTTCTTTGTTTTCTTTCTTTTGACAGGGTTTCCCTCTGTTACCAGGCTAGAGTGCAATCTCAGCTCACTGCAACCTCTGCCTCCTGGGTTCAAGTGATTCTCCTGCCTTAGCCTCCCAAGTAGCTGAGACTACAGGCATGTGCCACCATGCCCAGATAACTTTTTTTTTTTTTGTATTTTTAGTAAAGATGTGGTTTCACCATGTTGACCAAGATGGCCTCAATCTCCTGACCTCACGATCCACTCAGCTTGGGCTCCCAAAGTGCTGGGATTACAGGCATGAGCCACCATGCCTGGCTGATAATCTCTTTCTTATAATTGGCATATTTAGGCTATTCTCATTTGAAGTGATTACTCATATAGTTGGATTAAGCTCCAATATGTTTGTGACTTTTCCACTTACTGAACTTGTTCTCTGTTTGATTCAGCATTTTATGATTCTGTATATCTCCTCTTTTGTCTTATTAACTATATTTCTTTAAAAATTTTTTGTACTTGTTGAATTTTGTAAAGTTTGTAATATATACTTACAGCTATTCTGAGTTCAACTGAAAATAGCATTATGGATAGTGTGGGTACCATGTAACAGAATATTCATAATCATTCCACTTATTCTATATGAAATTGCTCATTCATTTAACTTATCCATAAACTATCATCACCAAATACAGTACTACTATTATTACATTAACCAAGGAATTATTTTTTAGATCAATTAATTTTTTTAAAAAATATTTAATTTACTTTTGTTTATTCCTTCTCCAAAACTCTTCCTTTCTTCTTGTTTATTTGGATTTTTGACATTTGTCATTTCCTTTTTCCTAAAATAATTCTTTTAAAATTTCTCATAGAATAAGTTTACTGGCAATGAATTTTTCAATTTGTTTGTGAGAGTCTTTATTTTTTCTTTACTATTTAAGGATAATGCCACTGAATATAGAAGTACCTCTTTTTGCTTGCATAGATTCTGATGAGATATCAATTGTAATTCTTATTCTGTTTCTCCTTATGGGGTTTTTACCACTGCATCTATTAGAAGTTTTAGTTTGGGACTGCTGTAGCTCCCAGGATAGGATGTATAAAAGGCAAAAACAAAACAATACAAATGGAAAAAGCCAAACAGGGAGCTGACTGAATCTTTCTTTGAGTACTGAGATCCTGATTCAACTATCCTGTTGTGATCCCTTTTAGAAATTTCTGACAGATGCTTCATTATGCATTTTACTCCAGAGTTTTTAGTTACAGATATGGAGAAAATAGAGTGACATGTGGTTACTCCATCTTGTATGAAACCAGAGGTGACATTTTTGTACCATGTGTGTGAGGCATGTTTCTTGTTAATATCCTCTGATACGCAGAATGTTTTTTAAAGCAGGCAATCCACCCAGTGAGATTCATACCACAAGTTCTGTTTTGCCTTCTGTAGGTGGTGATTCCAATATCAATTAAGTTTGCAGAGCCTTTGTTATATTCCCTGAAGCTGCCCAGCGTATGCATCAGTCAAGACTTAGTCTAAGACTTGGGCCATGAATTATGTTGTGGATCATTCTGGATACCTTCACTGCAGTGGTTTTTGTTTTATTTGTTTTGTTTTCTGGCTCTGTGCTACATGTATATAGATCAAGTTTGATTCTCCATCTTATGCCATATCATACACAAAATTAGAGGACCCTGTTATCTAACTCTCTCTTAGGAGTCCTAAATTGTAGGAGAAACCTGAGAGTCCCTTTTTCTGATGATTTTCGCTAAAAATTGGGTTTATTTCAGGGTTTTAGTCTCCTACACTGTCACACAGTGGGTACCTTCTTTAGATTCTTACTGGGACCTTGTTTGGGGAGATGTAGTGGGAATTAAAACAAAAAAGAGAAAAGTAATGGATACTCTCTCCTCACTCTTTGGACAACAGAGGCTACTTTCCTAGTAACTCTGCCTAAAAATACAAGTCCTTTTTCTGGATTTTATGCCATTATGCAGCTGCCACAGCCACACCTGCCATGGAAACTCAGGTCTCTGGATGACACTGGCCTTGAGAGAAGTCTAGAAGAGAAAATAAGAGAAGGGAAAAATGAATATTCTTTGGTTTTGGGGGGCTCCCAGTTACAGTTTTAACTAATTCTACTTGGACATCTAATAAAGATGCTAAAGTTGAACAGGTTATTATTCTGTTGCTAGATATGTAGATTAAGGGCAATTTACTCTTACTTAAACTTTAGGTAAGATGGAAAGTTTTCTTTCTTGGGCAATAATAACATTAAGAACAGTGATGGTGAAAGTGTGGTGCATGATCCAGCTGCATTGAGTCCTTCTGTGAAGGATGTTGAATGTGAATGTTTGCAGGCCTTAACTTTGGCCTCTTGAACCTTGATTTCTAGGTTTGCATTCTATATTCCTATATCCACTAAAGATTTAAGACATTACTTATAAATGGTGATGAATCCCTAAGTCATGAAAGTTAAAGAGACCAGTAGATAATTAAATTATTGTAAGCAAAAGATATCGGTGGCCTGAAGTTGGGCCAAGGCAATAGAAATGAAAATTACAGAGGAAATAAAGGAGATATTGTGGAGGTAAGGAGGCCACCTGGGAGGAGATTAGCCCTGAAAGGTGAAGAAGGGGTATGTTAAAAGATGAGTCAGAGGAAGTATTTTGGATGCACGTGAGGATGATGATACCATAACAAGATAAGGGAATACCAAAGTAAACTCCAGATGATTTAATTAGATTGGATTTGAGTAGTCCTGGCATATCTATATAGGGCTTTTGAGAATGTGTTATGTTTAAGGTAGGACCAATGTAAGACACACCTTGCAAGAATTTACAATCTGTTAGTGGGATTGAGAAGTGAGGGAAAAAATAAAAAACTAAAACTAACTTCCACTGAGTTTTTTCTATATGCCAAACACAAATAGTGTTCTAAACATTTTACATAGATAGGTTAAGCAACTTCCCCAAGATCACACAGCTACTAAGTGAAAGAGCTGGGATTTAAAACCCTGTGCTCTGGACTCTATTCTCTTAATATCTACACTATTAATATCACCAAATTTATGGTAACTTGACCCCTCTAGCCATCAGTTTCCTTATTTCTAAATTAAGAAGAATAATCTAGTAAAATGTGTGTGGTAACAAAATGACACCATATACCGAACCTAGAAGTAGTAGGTGTTCAAACTGCGTGATTTACTTCTTGTTTCTCCAGGTGGTTCACAGTTTTTTAAATGCTGTTTGAAAATACTGTAGCTGTAACAAGTCCAGTTTTCTGAACTTCCACTTATTTTTGGAGATATTCATGGTGTTTCAATAAAAATTGTATAACATGGAAGAAAAAAATTACCTGTTTTTCTCTTTTTTCTATAGCTATGTAGAACTATTATTGAAAGACAAACTACACATATTTATAGCAGACAATTGAATAAAATTGGACATATTACATATATGAGAAATTATCCCCCTCCAAGTTTCCCTAAGGCCCCTTGAAATTACTTATTCCTTCCTAGCCTGCCCATCTCTGAGAAATCATTAATCTGACTTATCTTGTTATAGATTATTTCACATTTTCTAGACTATTATATAAAAAATACAATATATACTATTTGTTCTGGCTTCTTTCAATATAATTATTTTGTGATTCAGCCATGTTGTGTGTGTCAGTAGTTCGTTTAAAAACATTGCTGACATATTCCATTATGTAGATATACAAGAGTTTGTGTCTTCACATTTTGATGGGCATTTATGACAGCCCAATTTTTAACTTTATTAAAAAGCAGCCATGAACGTTAGTGTACAAATGCTTTCATGTGGTACTTTTATATTTAATTTTTTAAAAAACTGCTAAACTATTTTCTAAAGGAAGTATACCATTCTATATTTCCACCAGCAGTGTCTAAGAGTTGCAGTTGCTCCAAATACTCACCAACACTTGGTATGGTCAGTCTTTTTGATTATCATATTGGTTTGTGTATGTTGAACCATCCTTGAATCCATGAGACAGATCCTATTTGGTCATGATGAATGACTTTTTCATGTGTTGTTGAATTTGGTTTGCAGTATTTTGTTGAGGATTTTTACCTAGATATTCATCAGGGATATTGGCATATAGTTTTTT
>NW_016107326.1:7254273-7311072 GCF_001604975.1 Cebus imitator
TATTGGTCTGTAGTTTTCTTTTTTTTTGTTATGTCTTCATCTGGTTTTAGTATTAGGGTAAATCTGATAACAGAGTTAGCATAGCATGTGTTTGGAAGTATTCCTTCCTCTATTTTTTGTCATAGTGTGAATAGAATTGGTATTTCTTCTTTCAAAGTTTGATGGAATTCAGCAGTAAAGCCATCAGATCCCAGGCCTGTCTTTGCTGAGAGACTTTATATTATAGATTCTATTGTGTTACTTGTTACTGGTCTGTTCAGATTTTTATTTCTTCATGATTTAATTTTGGCACATGGTATATATCTAGAAATTTGTCCATTACTTTTAGACTTTGCAATTTATTGGCATATAGTTGCTCATAGTAGCCATTAATTAGCTTTTAAATTACTGCAGTATCAATAGTAATGTCTCATTTTCCATCTCTGATTTTATTTATTTTCATCTTCTCTCTTTTTGTCTTAGTCTGTCTAAAGGTTTGTCCATTTTCTTTACCTTTTCAAAAAAAAAAAAAACAAATTGTAATTTCATTGATCTTTTGTATTGATTTTGCATTTCAATTTTACTTATTTCTGCTCTGATCTTTATTGTTTATTTTCTTCTCCTAATTTTGAGTTTTACTGCTCTTGTTCTTCTAGTTTCTTTCAGATGCATTCTTAGGTTATTCATTTAAAGTTTTTCTTCTTTTTTGACATAGGAGCTTATAGCTGTATCTTCCCTGTTAGTACTGCTTTCACAGTGTCTCATAGGTTTTGCTATGTTGTGCTTACATTATCATTTATTTAAAAAATGTTTCAGTTATACTGCTTAGGTGATGGATGCACCAAAATCTCACAAATCGCCACTAAAGAATGTACTCATGTAACCAAACACTGTCTGTTCCCCAATAGTATACATGCTATATATATTCATTCATCTTTCAGTCTTCCTACTTAGAACAAGAATAGTTTACACACCACAATTGCAGTGTTACAATATTCTGTGTTTTTCTGTGTACTTAGTATGACTAGTGAGTTGTAAGGTGCAAAATTCACTGGTTATACTAAGTACACAAAGAATATATATATATATTCATATATATTATATATATTCATATATAAGTATATGCACTGTGTGTGTGTATATATATTCTCTGTGTACTTAGTATGACCATGTATATTCTTATGAATATATATGTGAATATGTATATGAATATTTATGGATATATATATCCACATATATATATCCATATATATATATATCCATATATCTATGTTGGGCTTCCCTCTTCATGTGGCAGTTATTCTTTCTCCTGCTGCCCTGTGAAGAAGTGCCCTCTGCCATGATTGTATGTTTCCTGAGGCCCCCCAAGCCATGCAGAACTGTGAGTTAATTAAACCTCTTTCCTTTATAAATTACCCGGTTTCAGGTATTTCTTGATAATAAAAATAACAATAAATGTATTTCTTAACTTATTCATTGACCCATTGGTCATTCCAGGAACATTTTATTCCGTTTCTATGTGTTTGTATAGTTTCCATAATTCTTCTTGTTATTAATTTCTAGTTTTATTCCATTGTGTCAGAGAAGATACTTGATATTAGTTCAATATTTTGAGTGTTTTAAGACTTGTTTTGTGACCTAACATATGATTTGTCCTTGAGAATGATATGTGTTCTCAGAATAATGTATATTCTGCAGCTGGTAGATGAAATATTCTGTAAATATCTGTTAGAATCATTTGGTCTATAGTCCAATGCTTCTTTGTTAATTTCTGCCTGGAAGATCTGTCCAATGCTGAAAGTGAGGTGCTAAAGTCTCCAGCTATCATTGTATTAGTGTCTCTCTCTCTGTCACTTTAGCTCTAATATTTGCTTCATATATCTGTGTACTGCAGTGTTCAGCACATACATATTTAAAATTGTTATGTCCTCTTGCTGAGTTGATCCCTTTTCATTATAGTGACCTTTGTCTTTTCTTACAGTCTTTGTCTTAAAATCAATGTTATCTAAAATAAGTAAAGCTACTCCTGCTCATTTTTGGTTTCCATTGGCATAGGATATCTTTTTCCATACCTTATTTTCAGTCTATGTGTGTCTTTATAGCTGAAGTATATTTTCTGTAGACAGCATATTATTATTATTTTTTAAATCCATTCAGCCGCTCTTTGTCTTTTGATTGGAGAATTCAGTCCATTTACATGTATTATTATTGATAAGTGGAGACTTGCTCCTGGAATTTTGTGATTTGTTTTTCTGGTTGTTTTGTGGTCCGCTCATCTTTCTTTCCTTTTCTTGCCGTCTTTTAGTAAAGGTGATTTTCTCTTTTGATATGATTTAACATCTTTCTTTTTATTTTTTTGTATCTGTTGTATATTTTTTCATTTGAGGCTACAAATACTATGAGGCTTGCAAATATTTTAAACTGATGACAACACTGATTGCATAAACAAAAGGAAAACTAATAAAAATGCAGCACATTAACTTTTTCCCCTCCGCTTTTTAATTTTTTGTTGTTTCTATGGGTGTTGTATTGTACTATGTCTGGAAAAGTTGTTGTAATTATTTTTGGTTCATTCTTCTTTCAGTCTTCCTACTTATAATAAGAATAGTTTACACACCACAATTGCAGTGTTATAATATTCTTTGTTTTCCTTGTGTACTTAGTATGACCAGTGAGTTTTGTACCTTAATATGATCTCTTATTTTTTATTGGCAGCCTTTTTTTCCTGATTGAAGAACTCCTTTTAGCATTTCTTGTAGGACAGTCTGGTGTTGATGAAATCCCTGAAGTTTTGTTTTAGAAAGTCTTCAGTTCGCCTTCATGTGAAGGACATTTTCACCAGATATACTATTCTAGCATAAAAGCTTTTATTTTTCCTTCGACACTTTAAATTAATGTTAGGCCACTCTCTCCTGACTTGTAAAGGTTTCTGCTGAAAAGTCTTTTGCCAGATGTATTGCAGATCCATGGTGTATTTATTTTTTTCTTTTATCTTACTACTTTTAGGATCCTTTCTTCATCCTTGGCCTTTGGGGGTTTAATTATTAAATGTCTTGAAGTAGTCTTCTTTGGGTTAAACCTTCTTAGACTTCTAACCTTCTTCTACTTGAATATTGATAGCTTTCTCTAGTTTGGGGAAGTCCTCTGTTATTATTTTTTTGAGTAAACTTTCTACTCTAGTCTCTTTCTCTACCTCCCCTTTAAGACCAGTTACTCGTAGATTTGCTCTTTTGAGGCTATTTTCTAGATTTTATAGGTGTGCTACATTATTTTTAATTTTTTTTCTTTTATCTTCTCTGACTGTATATTTCTAAATGGCCTGTCTTCAAGCTCACTGATTCTCTCTTCTGCTTGATCAGCTCTGCTGATAGGAGACTCTGATGCATTCTTCCATATGTCATTTGCATTTTTCTACTCCAGAATTTCTGCTTGATTCTTTTAAGGTATTTCAATTTCTTTGTTAAATTTATCTGATAGAATTCTCAATTCCTTCTCTTTGTTATCTTGAATTTCTTTGAGCTTCCTTGAAACAGCTCTTTTGAATTCTCTGTCTGAAAGGTCACATATCTCTGTTTCTCCAGAATTGATCCTTCATGGTTTATTAAGTTCATTTTGTGGGGTCATGTTTTCCTGGAGTGTCTCAATCCTTGTGGTTGTGGATGTTAGTCATTGTCTGGGCATTGGAGTGGTAGATACTTATTATAGTATTCATAGTCTGGGCTTGTGTGTACCCATCCTTCTTGGATAGGCTTTCCAGGTATTTGATGAGATTTCAGTGGTGTGATCTAAGCCATATCTACATTAAGGGACATGCCAAGCCCATAACACTGCTTCTTGCAGACTCAGAGATTAAGACGGTCTTGGGTAAGAGCTGGAAGGATTTTCTGATTTACTAGGCAAAGAATCTTGTTCTCTTCCCATCCTTTTTCCCTCCAAAATTGGAATTTCTCTATGTATATGCTGAGCCACCACAATCAATGGAACTGTGCTGGATTAGACCTTGTATTAGTTTGTTTTTATACTGCTATAAAGAAATACCTGCAATTGGGTAATTTATAAAGGAAAGAGGTTTAATTGACTCACAATTCTGCATGGATGGGGAGGCCTCAGGAAACTTAAAATCATTGCAGAAGGAGGCTCTTCACAAGGAAGAAGGAGAGAGAATGAGTGCCAAGTGAAGAAGGAAGCCCTTTATGTAGCTATCAGATATTTTAAGAACTAATTCACTGTCATGAGAAACAGCATGGGGGAAACCACCCCCATGATTCTATTATTTCTATCTGGTCCTACCCTTGATATGTGGAAATTATTACAATTCAAGGTGAGATTTGGGTGGGGACACAGAGCCAAACCATATCAGACTTGAAGCCAGTACAGCACTGAGTCTCACCAAAGGTCCCCTATAGCCACCACATGGTTACCACCTGTCTTGGTTCAAGGCCTTAGGGCTCTACAATAAGCAGGTGTAAAGCCAGCCTGACTCATGATCCTCCAGGACACAGGGCGGTCCAGAGATGCCATCTGGGAGTCAGTGATTAGAATAAAGAATCTTAGAAATCTACCTGGTGCTTTATTTACTGCACCCAAGCTGGCACTCAAACCATGAAACAGAGTTGTTTCCACTCTTCCCTTCCCTTTTCACGGGCAGATGAACCTCTCCCAATTGTCACCATTACCACAGGCCCATGAGGAGTACTACCAGTTTACCACTAATATTTACTTAAGGCTCAAGGGTTCTTTGGTCAGCTTGTGGTGAATGCTGCCAGGCCTGGGACCCATTCTTCAGGGCAATGAGTTGCCACTCTGGCTCAGGGCACATCCCATTTTTAAAAAGATTATCATTTGCCTATTTAATTGCCTTGACATCTTTGTAAAATGCTATTCAATTATATACATATAGATGTGAGTATATTTCTAGATGTTCTGTTTTATTTCATTAACCTATATTTCTATCTTAATGCCAATAGCACATAGTCTTCATTTTTATAGCTTTATATTTAGTCTTAAATAAATCAGAGTAAGTTCTCCAAGTTGTTCAATGTTTTTGAAGTTGTCTCAGCTATTTTAGATCCCTTGCATTTCTACGGCAATTTTAGAATCAGTTTGCCAATGTCTAAAAAAATTCCAGCTAGGATTATGATTGGGATTGTGTTAAACTTATAGAAAAATTTGGATAATATTAAAATATTAATTATATTTGTTTTTCTAATTGATTCACACAGTATATTTCCTTGTTTTTAGATTTATTTCTCTCAGCAACATTTTATAGCTTTTGGGTTATACATTGATCCCTTAATTTCATATTTCTATGCTATTCTTTGATTTCTGATAATGTATTGGTTTTATATGTACATTTAATTGATTTTTATATGGTGATTTTGTATTATGTTACTTTAATAAATTCATTTTGTAGCTCTAGTAGATTCTTTCATACATTTGGTGTGATTTTTCTGTATAGCTGATCATGCAAATAGTAGCAGTTCTATTTCTTTCCAATGTAGTTGTCTTTTGTTTCTGTTTATTTCCTTATGGCACTGGTTTAAATATCCAGTTATATGTTGAACAGAAGTGGGAAAGTGGCCATTCTTGTAATCTTTCTGATCATAGGTAGGGTTTTCAACTATTTTTTTTTAAGTACATATTACACAGGCTACACAGTTTTTGTGAATGAATATTGATGTTTTGTAATTTTTTAAAAATTGTCAATTACCTTATTTGTTGTTAAAATTATTGACATGAAATTGTTTACAGCATTCCCTTATTACCTCTTAAATTTCCATAGAATGATGGCACCTCATTCATTCCTGATATTGATAATTTATCTATTTTCTTATTTTTCTGATTGAGTCTGACTAAAATTATATGGTGTTTTAAATCTTTCTCAAGGCCAACTTTGGTTTCATAGATCTTTCTTTTTTGTTCTATTATGGATTTTTATACTTTATTATTATTTCTCCATCGCTTAGTGTTTAATTTCCTCTTTTATAGTTTATAAAGGTGGAAATGCAATCATTGATTTGGGATTTTTTTTTTTTCTAATATGATCGCTAATAATAAAAATTTTCTCTAAGTAATATTTTGTTGCATCCCACAATTTTGATATGTTGTATTTTAATTTGCAATTCATTTAAAATATTTTCTAATTTAAGTTTTTTGGACTTAGAGTTATGTTTCCACTTAATATTTTGTTTCTAAATATTTTGGGATTTTCAGTTACTTTTCTGTCACTGACTTCTAACTTTATTTTGGCCCAGAAAATATTCTTTGTCTTTGTATCTTTCTTAACAATGTCATAGTATCTTTCATATAGTAAGTGGATAATCTCTTGTGCTAAAATTGTATAAAGTGTGAGGTTTAGATGTAGGTTCTTTTAATTTCTTATGTTTTCTTTTGTTTTGCTGATGAATGTCCAGTTGCCCCAGCATAATTTTTTGTAAAGTCTCTTTCTCTTCCATTGAATTGCTTGTTCCTTTATTAAAAAATAATTGATCATATTTGTGTAGAACTTTTTGGGGTTCTATATACTGTTTCATTGACTAATGTATCTATCTTGCCACCAATACTATACTATCTTGATTATTAGACATAAATAATAAACCATGACTTTGGGAAGAGAGATTTCTCCCACTTTATTCTTCCTTTTCTTTCCCATATAAATTCAAGAATATGTTTGTTCATGTCTATAAAGAATCTTGTTGAGATTTTGATAGGCATTGCCTTAAACCTATAGATCTTATAGGAAAAAATATTTTTCTATGACAATTTCACAGTATATTGAGTCATGAAATTCATGAACATGGTATACCTCTTTTAGTATTTAGGTCTTTTAAAATTACTTTCACTTAAAATTATAAAATTTCAGAATTTTGTAATTTTTAATATAAATTTCATATATACTTTATTAGATTTATACCTGTGTTTTATGTATTTTTGATACTTGTAAATGGTATTACATTAGTTATTTTAGATTCCACTTTTCCATTTCCAGTATATAGAAAATGTAATTGATGTGTTTGTGTTAATTTGTGTCCTGACACCTTCTTGAACTTTCTTATTAATTCTAGGAGTTCTTTTATCAACTCCTTGAAGTGTTTTATATAGACAATTATGCTGCCTGCTAACAGAGACTGTTTTTTTTTTTTCTTTTCCAGTTTACCTGCCTTTTATTTTACTTATTTACTTTTTAACTTATTGCCTTTCAAGACTTGTTAGTTGGAACAAAAGCAGCCTTAATGTACAGCTAATTTTGCCCCCACTATATAGAGCCAATACCCTTCTGGATCTTGTACTCAATGCACCATGGTTTACTAGATTTTTCACTCTAGGTGGTGGGAATATGAACTATTCCCAGGTCTGTATAATGTCTGAGGATTGTTTCCTCTGGTCCTTTCAGGTAGTTTTCTTCTAGCTCTTTTCTAAAGACTCATGTAATTGCCTCACATATATCCCCTGACTAGTACTTAGCTGAAGACTTGCAGGAACTCTCTGCAACTTTCCAGAGCTTTTTTGATATAACTCTATCTGCTCCAGTAATCTGCCTATTGAGTGTAGTCATCTAACCCTCCAAGCTCTGTCTTCTCAATTCAGAGAGACTAAGCTCCACCTGGGTCCCCCTGTTCTGTGTTGTCACCTAGAAGTTCTCTCCAGGCAACAAACTGAAGCAATGCTTGAGAATATCTTATTTGTTTTCCCTCTATTAGGACACACTGTCCTATGTTGCTGTATATACAATGTCTTTCATATATTTTGTTCAACGTTTTAGTTGTTTCATTTGGGTGGAGGGGGATATGAAAGTGATTCCTATTAGTTTATATGGTTGGAATTGAAAGTATCATAAAACTCTACTTTGATTCAGTGTGTTTTTGAAGCTTTTTGTGTCTTGATTATTACATTTCAAACTCTAGTGTTTGTAAGCAAAAGAGACATAGGCAAAGTTATCCTTGTAAAGAAGTCAAGAATTTCCTGAGTTACTAGGCTGATGCTTTCTTCGGGAACATTGCCTTTTGGATCATATGGGTGTTGGGGTGTTTATCACGCTGAGAAGAATCTGCGTGTATGACTAATAAGTCAGCATTTCAAAAGGCCTGGCTATACTCTGCTTAAAAGTGAAAGAGCACTGGATTGGCAGGCATAACAAGGAGAAGGTGATATTGATATTGTAATAATGACTTTTTAATGGTCTAAGAAAAGATTCCCTCTATTCTTTAACTGTGTATTTGTGGTAGGGTGTTATGTAGGTTTCTTGCCTTCCAAGGCAATGAACAGATTCATATGGTCAGTTTTGTGGATTATAATAGGGAAAATGATGATTTGAAGGAAAGTTAAAAGTCATATAATAATAATTGTATTAGCTTTCAAATATCTGTTTTTCCTCCACCTACTTCCTTGTCATCTCTTCACTGAGGGCATATGCTTCCATTGCCCTCACCTTTATTTTCCCCCCTCTTAAAAATATTTTAAACTTTCTTTTTATGTATTTCTCTTATATATTTTAGTCAAACAGAGGAAACCCAGTGTTGTCCACATTTGTGTAGTTTATGTGTGCCCAGGTCTATATGACTAGTGTTTTGATAATGCAGAATCGTGGTCTGGTTTGACGTTCCAAAATTATGGTGGAGAAGTGCCACTCTTTTTCCTTGTTTTCTTGTAGGACCTTTAAAGACTAATATGAAAACATTTGCCTTTCTCAAGACAATTCACACCCCCTCTTCTTCAGGTAATGTCTGCCACCAGGCCCACCACTTCAGCTTAAGTATACCCCACTGACTCTATTTAGTAGAGAGATGGTGAAAGTGCGAAATTATATTTTCTTCCCACTACTTCAGTTATATTTTTGATGAGGAAACCAACCAACCAACAAGTTTATATCTTGAAATGGCTATTTGTAGGATATTTATAGCTGGGACTTAGTCCTGTGCTTTCTTAATAAAAACCACACATGTAAATAGAGTCAGCTCTTGGGCTGACATTGCATTTGAGTTAAAATCTGGCATCTTCACATCATTGACAAGTCTGACAGCTGGAGAAGCAGTCACCTCATCATAACTCTCAGTTGTGTCTCTCCTGGTCTTTGGCATCCTTCCTGTCTAAATTTTTATCAGATGAGCACTTCTCCTTGGCAAGTACTTTAAATGCTTTCAACTTGTTTAATCTCTGAACTGTAGCCCTTTGCCCTCAGATGTCATATCTCACATGTTTGACTGGAGGATATTCAGAAAAAATTAGCTAAGAATGAAGTGCCAGAGTGCAATTTCATTTGATCTTCTCCCTACTCCATCTCCTCCGAAAATATCAAAGCTTCCTCTTGAAGAGACTTTTATTGCATTTATTAATTTCATGGAAGCTATGTAGAGGTCTTGCAAATTGGAATAGTTGTTGTAAGTTTGGATTGTGACACTACAGGGCTAACTCCACCTGTGCTCAGCCTTCAGCATCATTTTCTTTGGCTTTGCTTCATTCACAATAATCAGGGACTTGGGGTCATTACCAACATTAGCAAGCCTCAAAGACCTCTCATAAATCCAAGCCAAATACTGTGTTAGGAGGCTCTTTAGATTAATGGCAGCCCTGGTCCTCTGAGCCTATGTTGAGATCTGAGAGAAGGTAATGTTCACTCAGCTTCAACATTTCTACTTGTAGTTCAAAGCCAAACCTGGAGGTACAGGATGATCTACAAGCAACAAGGAATAGAATGGGGGCCTGCACAAGGTACCACTTGTATATGTGATAAGCTCTTCCTTCCTGGCATGCAAAGACCTTTAGAGTTTTCCTCAGGCCTTTTCCTATGAAAACTCTCAAGTTTTGTCAGCCTGGTCAATCTGTTACCTTTCCAACACACCTGCAGCATTTCTTCCTTGATGAATTGAGGGCTAAAGAAGGATGCATGGCAGGAGTGAAACCCTTTGAAAAGTGAAAAAATAAATCTTAATTGGTTCTTTAGTAAGTAGAAATACAAAATCAATCTATAAAAGTTAGATTCATTTCTCATTTCGGAGTCATACTTTGCCTTTGTTTTCTAGCATCTTCATTGGTGCTTACAATCGAAATGGGTCTTCTTTTGACTCTTGGCCTTTCCTTAGTTAAGGTTGAGGGAGACTTTTTGGTTTTCCAAGGGACAGAAGAAGACAGTTAACAAATAAGTCATTCTTTCTCCCATAGCCTGTTTATAAACTTTACAAGTTAATGCTGGAAAAGCCAGTGAGAAGAAAACTAAAGCAACAGTAGTGGTAGTACTAATGATCATGACATCATCATCATCGGCCACATTTTTAGAGAATTTGCTATGCACCAGGCACTGTTAAAAAGAAACACAACTTTAATGAGGTATCATACACACAATAAAATTTATTCACTTAATGTATAGCATCTCAGAAGGTTTTAGTATATTTATTTACAGGCTAATATAACTGTCACCACTATATAATCTGAGAACATTTACGTCACCCCCATAAGCCAACTCATATCCATGAGCAGTCACTCTCCATTCCCCTTGAGCCCCAACCCCTGTCAAGTACTAATCTACTTTCTCTGCATATGTATTGGTCCATTCTGGGCACTTCACATAAATGCAATCATACAGTGTGATCTTTTGTTTCTGGGGTCTTTCATATAGCATGTTTTCAAGGTTTATCATATTATAGCCTATGCCAATACCTTGATTGTTTTTAGAGATGAGTAACATTCTATTAGTTATTCATCTCTAAAAAGAATCTATAGTAGGTAAGGACATGCTATATTTTGCTAATTACCATCAGTTGATGAGCATTTTGATTATTACATGGTAGAGTTTTACTAGACTTCAGGCACTATTATTTTTAAACTTTCATTTTGAATTAATTTCACACTGTTGGAAAATTAGTAGAATTATTTCTTATATATCCTTCTCCCAGATTTTTCATGTATTAACAGCTTATATAATCAAAGTACAATGATCAAACATTGATACAATACTATTATCTCATCTAAAGACCTTATTCAAATTTCTCCCTTTGTTGTACTATGTTCTTTTTCTAGCAAAGGATCCAACCCAGGATCACAAATTGCATTTAATTATCATGTCTCCTTTGCCTTTTAAAATCTGGAACATTTCCTCATTTTTTTTTAACTTTGGGACTTTAAATTTTTAACTTTAAATATATGTTTATTATTATGTATTTTTTAGAGACAGGGTCTCATTCTGTAAACTAGACTGAAGGGCGCTGGCATGATTGTTGCTCACTACAGTCCCAAACTTCTGGATTTAAGTGATCCTTCTGCCTCAGCCCTCTGAGTAGCCAGGACTACAGGCACGTGATACTACACCTGGCTAAAATTTAATTTTTTTTTTTGTAGAGCCAGGATCTTGTTTTGTTGCTGAAGCTGATCTCAGACTCCTTGCTTTAAGCAATCCTCCTGCCCCAGCCTCTCAAAATGCTGGAATTACAGGTGTGAGCTCTGCGCCTGGCCTTAGTTTTATATTTTAAAAGCTAAGCATGCTTACTGCAGAAGAATATATGAAACATGTAAGAGAGAATGAATAGAAATCACCCTTATTTCATTACCTTTAGATGGTTACTATTGACATTTTGATCTATTTCTGTCCTTCTATTCATATTATTGAAAATATAATTTATCTTCTCTTTTAAATTAGCATTATATCACAACCATTTTCCATGCATTAAGAACTCTTAAAAAACATTATAGTTTCGTAATGGCCCATCTTGTGGTTAATAGATACTGCCCTCAAGCATATCTGTGATATTAAACATTTAGGTTTTCTCTGGTGAAACAAAATGGAACTAGTCAATGTGTATGAACTGTTTTAAGGTTACTAATTTGTGTTGCTAAAATGACTTCCAAAATGATGATATCAGTATAAATTCCCTTAGGACTCTGAAAGCCTGTTTCACCACAACATCCTCAGCACTGGGGAAGCTCATCCTTTTCCAATGAAAATTCATCTCCACTGTGTCTTTAATTTGCATTCCTTTATTAGTAATGTTAACTTTAAAAAATAGTTATCAGTTTGCTTCTTTTTTTTTAGTGAATTGTCTCTTTGCAAAATGTAAATTTTTAATTATAAAAGAAATCAAGGAAAAGGTATGTTTTACACACTATGCTTATTTTCTGCCTGCTTTTTTTTTTTTAAATAAAAATAACTTCAACATTTATTTTAGATTCAGAGGGGTACACGTGCAGGTTTGTTACATGGGCCTATTGCGTGATGCTGAGGTTTGGGGTATAGATGATCTCATCACCTAGGTAGTGAACATAGTACCCAATAGGTAGTTTTTCAGCCCACACCACCCTGCCCCTCACCTCTTTAGTAGTCCCCAGTGTTGATCGTTGTTTCTATCTTTATGTCTATGTGTACTCAGTTCTTAGCTCCCACTTATAAGTGAAAGCATGTGATATTTGGTTTTCTGGTCCTGTATTATTTTGTTTAAGATAATGGCCTCCTGCTGTACCCATGTTGCTGCAAATAACATGATTTCATTATTTTTACAGCTGTGTAGCATTCTAAGGTGAACATACACCACATTTTCCTTATCCAGTTTACCATGGATGGGCACCTGGATTGATTCCATGTCTTTACTCTTGTGAATACCACAGCAATGAACATACAAGTACCTGTGTCATTTTAGTAGAACAATTAATTTCTTCTGGGTATATACCCAGCAATGGGATTACTGGGTTGAATGGTAGCTCTGTTTTATGTTCTTTGTGAAATCTACAGACTGCTTTCCACAGTGGCTGGACTAATTTTCATTTTCACAGTGTTTGCTGTTCTCCACAGCCTTGCAGGCCATATTTTTTTTTTTTGACTTTGTAATAATAATAGCCATTCTGACTCGGGTGAGATGGGTTTTCCATTGTGGTTTTTATTTGAATTTCTCTAATGATTAGTGATGGTGAGCATTTTCTCATGTGTTTGTTGTATGTTGTCTTTTGAGACATGTCTGTTCATGTCCTTTTCCTGTTTTTAAATGGGTTTATTTGTTTATTGCTTATTGATTTTTTTAAGTCCCCTATAGATTCTGGATATTGGGTCTTTGTTGAATGCATAGTTCACGAATATCTGCCCCCATTCTTTAGGTAGGTAGTTTACTCTGTTGTAGTTTCTTTGTTGTACAGAAGCTATTAAGTTTAATTAGGTCTCAGTTGTCTATTTATGTTTTTGTTGCAATTGCTTTTGGGGACATAATAAAAAATTCTTTGCCAACGCTACGTCATGAAGAATATTTTCTAGGTTGTCTTTTAGGATTTTTATAGTGTGAGGTTTTACATTTAAATATTTAATCCATTTTGAGTTAATATGTTACATGTAGTGAAGAGTAGTGATCTAACTTCAGTCTTCTGCATATGGCTAGGCAGTTATCCCAGCACCATTTATTGAATAGAAAGTCCCCTTCCCATTGCTTATTTTTGTCAGCCATGTCAAAAATCAGATGGTTGCAGTTATGCCACTTTATATCTGTGTTTTCTTTTCTCTTCCATTTATCTATGTGTGTGTTTTTGTACCAGTAACAAGCTGTTTTGGGTACTGTGGCTTTACAGTATAGTTTAAGGTCTGGTAGTGTGGTGCCTCCAGTTTTGTTCTTTTTGCTTAGGATTGTTTTGGCTATTTGAGCTCTTTTTTGGTTTCATATGAATTTTAGAATAGTTCCTTCTAATTCTGTGAAGAATGATATTGGCAGTTTGATAGAAATAGCATTGAATCTATAAATTGCTTTGGGCAGTATGACCATTTTTATGTTGCTTCTTCTAATTCATGAGCATGGAATGTTTTTCATTTATTCATGTCATCTCTGATTTCCTTCAACAGTGTTTTGAATTTCTCCTTGTAGAGATCTTTTACCCCCTTGGTTAGCTGGTTTACTAGGTATTTTCTTTGTAGAGATTATAAAGAAATCATACAAAGTGGGATTGTTTTCTTGATTTCACTCTCAGCCTGGACATTGTTGGTTTATAGAAATGCTGCTGAATTTTGTACATTGATTTTTCCTCCTGAAACTTTACTAAAATCTGCCCCCACCACACTTTTTTTTTTTTTTTGTTTTCCTTTTTTTTTTTTTTTTTAAAATGATTTTTTTGGGTTTTTTTTTTTTTTTTTTTTTTTTTTTTTTTTTTGGTAAGTTGTTTATGAATTTTTTGAAACTTTTGACGGTGTCTTTAGGGTTTTCCAGGTATAGAATCATTTTGTCAGAGAAGATAGTTTGACTCTGTCTTTGCCTATTTGGATGCCTTTTGTTTCCTTCTCTTGACTGATTGCTCTGGCTAGGACTTCCAGTACTATTTTGAATAGAAGTGGTGAGAGTGGACACATTTGTCTTGTTCCACTTCTCTGGGAGAATGCCTTCAGTTTTTCTCTCTTTAGTATGATGTTGGCTATGGGTTTGTCATAGATGGCTCTTATTATTTTGAAGTACGTTCTTTCAATACCTAGTCATTTGAGTGTTTTTTATCATGAAGAAATGTTGGATTTTATCTAAAGCTTTTTCTGCATGTATTGAGATGATCCTATGGCTTTTGGTTTTAATTCTGTTTATGTGATGAATCACATTTATTGATTTACATATATGGAACCAACCTTGTGTCACAGGAATAAAGCCTATTTGATCTTGATGAATTAACTTTTCGATGTTCATTCACCAAGATTAAGTAGACTTTATTCTGGAGGCTACGGGCTGGTACTGGCATGATAGAAAGGGTAAGGCAGTGGCCCCTTCTCCCTGATTTTTTGGAATAGTTTCCGTAGGATTGGTGTCCATTTCTCTTTGTATGTCTGGTAAAATTTGGCTGAGAATCTATATAGTCTGGGTCTTTCTTTTGTTGGTAGTTTTTTTTTTTTTTTAATTATTGATTCAATTTGAATGTGTTACTGTTTTGTTCAGGTTTTCACTTTCTTCCTTGTTCAGTCTTGGGAGAGTGTATGTTTCCATGAATTTGTCCATTTCCTGTAGATTTTCTAATTTCTGTGCATCAAGGTGTTCATGATAGTCTCTGAGGAACTTTGCATTTCTGTGGTATCAGTTGTAATGTCATCTTTGTCACTTTTGATTTTGCTTATTTACATCATTTTCTTGATTAATCTAGCTAGAGGTCTATCAATTTTTTTTTATTCTTTTGAAGAAACAGGTCTTGGTTTCATTGATCTTTTGCTTGGATTTTTGCATCTCAATTTCATTTACTTTTTCTCTAATTTTAATTATTTCTCTGCTAGCTTGTTTTTTGCTTGTTTATGTGTTTTTAAGTTCCTTTAGGTATGGTGTTAGATTGTTAACTTGAGGTCTTTCTAGCTTCTTGATGAAGGTGTTTAGCACTATAAAGTTTCTCCTTTTAACACTGTTTTAGCTATATCCCAAAGATTTTGGTAAGTTGTCTCCATTTTCATTAATTTCAAAAAATGTTTTAATTTCTGTCTTAATTTTGTTGTTTATGCAAGAGATACTCAGGAGCAAGTTGTTTAATTTTCATGTATTTATCTAATTTTGAGAGATCTTCTTGGTATTGATTTTTTATTTTTATTATGATGTTGTCCAAGAGTGTGCATGGTATGATTTCAACTTTTTGGAATTTATTGCAACTTCCTTTATGACTGAGCATGTGGTTGACCTTAGAATATATTCCATGTGCATATGAGAAGAATATATTCTATTGCTGTTGGGTGTAGTATTCTGTAAATGTCTATTAGGTCCAATTGGTTGAGCATCGTGTTTAAATCCAGATTTTTGTTGTTTGTTTTCTGCCTTGATGATATGTCAGTGGAGTCTGTCAGTGGAGTGTTAAAGTCTTATATTATTATTGTATGGGTCTTTTTGTAGTTGTTTTATGAATCTGGGTGCTCCAATGTTGGGTACATATATGTTTAGGATAGTTAAATCTTCTTGTTGAATTGAAACCTTTATCATTATGTAACATCCTCCTTTCTGCTTTGTTGTTGTTGTTGTTGTTGATGGTTTAAAGTTTGCTTTATCTGATATAAGAATAGTGACTAGTGCTCTTTTTCCTTTCCTGTTTGCATGATTGATCCCTTTACTTTTAGCATGTGGATGTCATTACATGTGAGATGGATCTCTTAAAAATGGTAGAGTTGGACCTTATCTTTTTATCCAGTTGGATAAGTGGGGTGCCTTTTAAATGGGGTGTTTAGACTGTTTACATTCAGGGTTATTATTGATATATGAGATTTTGACCCTGTCATCATGTTGTTAGCTGGTTGTTTTGTAGAATTGATTGTGTAATTGCTTTAGAGTGTCTATGGGCTATGTGCTTAAGTGTGTTTTGGTGGTAGCAGGTATCATTCTTTTGTTTCCATGTCTAGCGCTCTGTTAAAGACCTCTTATAAGGTTGGTCTAGTGGTAATGAATTCCCTTAGTATTTACTTGTCTGACAAGGACTTTATTTCTTCTTTATTTATGAAGTTTAGTTTGGCAGAACATGAAATTCTTGGTATGAATTTCTTTTTTTTAAAGGATATTGGAAACAGGCTCCCTGTGTCTTCTGGCTTGTAAGGTTTCTGCTGAGAAATCTATTGCTTTGGGATTCCCTTTGTAAATAAACTGGCCCTTCTCTCTAGCTGCCTTTAAGATTTTTTTTTTCTTTTGCATTAACTTGATGATTCTGATAACTATGTTCCTTCGAAATTGTCATCTTGTATTTTGCAGGGGTTCTTGATATTTCTTGAATTTGCACGCCAACGTCTCTTACGAGATTGGAGAAATGTTCCTGGATTCATGATAATACGAATGACTTGTAGGTTTGGTCTCTTTACATAACCTTCTATTTCTCAGAGGTTTTGTTCATTTTTTTTTAAAAAAAAATTTTTAACAAATTTATCTGACTGAGTTAATTCAAAAACTGGTCTTTAAGCTCTGAGATTCCTTCTATGGCTTGGTCTATTCTGCTGTTAATACTTCTGATCGTATTATGAAATTCTTGTGAATTTTTCAATTATAGAAATTCATTTTGATGCTTTCTTAAATGGCTATTTTGTATTTTAGCTCTTGGATCATTTTACTATATTCCTTGAATTCCTGGATTGGGTTTGAATGTTCTTCTTGATCTCTATGAGCTTCCTTGCCATCTATAATGAATTCTATATCTGTCATTTTAGTCATTTCAAACTGATTGGATATCATTGCTTGGGAGATAGGGTGCTCATTTGGTAGGAAGGGGACTTTCTGACTTTTGAATTGTCAGATTTCAGATGAGAAAGAATTCATGCAAGAAAGGGTTGCTGTTTCTTTAACTGTAGCATAAGTTGAGTTTAGTCAATTGGCTTTGATTCTGGGTGCTTTTAGGGGGCCAATGCCCTGTACAGTATCTGTACTTGTGAATGGATTTTTGCCCCTTCTCTAGGAGCCATTTGGGGCCAGGAATTGTCCCTGGCATTTGACAAATCTATGCAGGGTTCCCAGCTTCCTCCTTATTCAGCCTTGGTGCCTCACCTCTTTATTGACTCTTGGTGTTTTCTCTTTGAAGATCTGTTCAAAGTATGTTAGTTTACTCAATCTTTGGTTGTTCTTGGGGACAGCAGTGCTTCCTGGCTGTGTCTAGTTGGCCATCTTGTCCAGAACCCCTGGTAATTATTTTTTAAATTGAGCTTTATTGGAGCACTCTTGACCAATTTAATGTAATGTCCTTTTTTTCTCCCTTTATAAGTTAACCATCATGTTTCCAGTCCACACCTAGACATTCAGGTCCTAAATATTACCTTTGCATATTCAGTATACCTCAGCTCCATGCACAGCTGAACACTTCACCAGGTTCCTAATTCCTGAAAGAACAGAAGCCATGTCTGTGTCCCAAGCAGTTGGGGAGACAAGATGGTGGATCTCCCCTTATTTTCTTTTTATACATTTTTTAACAAAAATTTGACTTGTATTTGTAGCTATTTGCTATCAAACATTAGAAATTAGTCTATCTAACTATATTTTTGTAGCTATCAGCCAACTTTTCTTCATCCCTCTCTCCTCTCTACCGTTCTCAACTGCTGTTAACCACTATTCTACTTTTTAGCTTCATAGCATAAGTATTTTAGTTCCCACATACGAATTATAACATACAGTATTTGTCTTTTGTGCCTGGGTTATTTAAGTTAACATAATATCCTCCAGTTCCATCTATGTTGCCACAGAATGACAAGACTTCATTCTTTTTAAGGCCAAATAATATTCCATTGTGTATCTAGAACACATTAACCATTCATCTGTTGGTGGACATTTAGCTTGATTCCATATCTTGGCTATGGTGAATAGTTCTGCAACAAACATTGGAGTGCAGACATCTCTGCATATATTTATTTCCTTTCTTTTAGATGTATACCTAGCAGTCCTAGCAGTGGGATTTCTGAATCATATGGTAGTTCTATTGTTTATAACTTTTTTATAGTGGCTGTGCTAATTTTAATTCCCATCTTAAGTGCATAAATGTTCCCCTTTCCCCGCATCTTTACCAGCATCTGTTATTTTGCGTCTTTTTGATAATAGCCATTTTAACTGAGGCAAGTTGATCATTCATTGAAATTTTGATTTGCAGTTCCTTGATGATTAGCAATGTTGAACATTTTTTTCATATACCTATTGGCCATTTGTATGTCTTGTTTTGAGAAATATCTATTCAGATCTTATGCCTGTTAAAAATTAGATTATTATTAATATTATTTTTTCCATTGAGTTGAGTTCCTTGTGTATTTTGGTTGTTAATCTCTTGCCATTTGGATAATTTGTACATAATTTTCTCCTATTCTGTAGGTTATGCTTTATTTGTTTATTTTTTTGTTCGTTTTTTGCTATACAAAAGCTTTTAGTATGATGTAATTCTATTTGTCAATTTTTGCTTTTGTTGCCTGTTATTTTGAGGTCTTTTCCAGTACATATTTGCTAAGATTAATGTCCTGAGGTATTTCCTCATTGTTTTCCTCTAGTAGTTTCATAGTTTCAGTTCTTATATTTAAGTTTTTAAGCCATTTTTTTTAATGTGCTGAGAGATAGGGGTCACATTTTATTCTTCTGCATATGGATGTCCAGTTTTCCCCACAATATTCATTGATGAGATTGTCCTTTCCCCAGTGTATGTTCTTGATGCCTCTGTCAGAAATGAGTTGGCTATAAATGTCTGGGTTTATTTCTGGTTTCTCTATTTTTTTCCATTGCTCTATGTATATGTTTTTGTGCCAGTGCTACATTACTTTGGTTACTGCTTTGTAATACATTTTGAAATCAGGCAGTTGCCTGATTGCTCTGTAGCCCAGAGCAAAATGATAAAATTTTTAGAAGAAAACGTAGGAGTCAGTCTTTATGACCTTGGCCTAACCTTCTAAGCAATGATACCAAAAGCAAAGCAACCAAGAAAAAAAAATAGTGACTCTTAGAATTACCATTAAATAGGAAGATAATACCTCTTGTATTATGGGCCTTAATTTCTGTAGCCTTTGTTTAATCTATCTTAGGACATAGTAACTGTTTTAACCAGGGGTGGATGATTCCATTTTAGGCTCATGGTATTCCATTTTTTCAAGGTGATTTTAGATGACAGAGATTTAATTTTCTTTAAATTTATTACTCATTGCGTTAGGTAATATCTACTATGTGATATATGTTAAAGCAATAGGTGCTAAGGCCATGGAGGATTTAGACAAGGAAAGTGTACCAGTTGTCAAGGTGAGACATGCCTGTTTGCCGTCTATTTTGCATTTGGTAACCATCCTGAGAGTGTGGTAACTCTTTATTACAGATAGATCAATGTAACACATTTATGATAAACTCTTAGGGGAGTTACCAAATGCAAAATAGAGGACAATTTAAATTTGGTGTGATCCCCAAACATAACTCTAATTTGGGCCTCAGAATTAGCTAAGACCATGAAGGTTTGCCACTTCTTTTCAGCTTAACAGATACTAGGGTTATTTTAGAACCTATGTTTTAAAACAAAAGCTAATTGGCATCCTTTTAACTTTTCAATTGTTATCATATATTTTTAGCACAGTTTAGATTTCTAATTGGGTCAAATTATGTTTTAGTTTCCCCATCACTCACTTTTATTTACTTATTTTTAAATTTGATGGTTGCTGGATACACTTTAAAGGAGTTGTGTCTTCTTTGCTAAGATATATGTATATGCATTTTCCCTTCAGAGAGTAACAATTCATTATCATCAAGGTGAGGGACCTCCCCCATGGCAGTTGTTTTATTGGATACAGTACTGGCTTAAATAGAATTTGATTTTGCCCTTTGATATTTTGATAAGCCACATCACTCAATGAACACAGTGTCTTTGTTGGTCAATTTTATGTATAATAGTTATCTGCTGGAGTGATGATGTCCTCTGGCTTTTTAAGTGGGGAAGAGTCTCATAAAGATCTGTGCTTTGAGAGTCATGGATAGTCTTTCCCTCTAACTGTGAGGATCAGGTCCTCATTTGGTGGCAGAGGGATAGGCAGGTCATGTACGTGTGAATGACCTGTTTCCAGGAGTATAGACGTCAGCATGCCACATGGTGACTGTTCTTGACATAATGGCACACAAGGGGCCCGTGTACTACATAGCTTATTAGTATCAGTCTTTTCTATCATTATTGAATAGGGTCCTTTCCTGGTTAAGACACACAACAAATAGTAGTAGGGCAAGAATTGTTTACCTGAACCTATCATAAACCATAGCTTATGCTAGAAAGAGATTTAATCTGAGGCACAAAGATAGACCCAGGCTGAGACATATGACCTAAAGCAACTTTAAGTAGCACCCCAACCCCATACTCTTGTCCCTAAATGCCAATATTGAAACTTCAGCTTAGGTTGATTAAATCTATAGAAGAGGCACAGTAGGACTCAGCAAATATAGCTCAAAGTGCATGCTAACCTGCAGGCTTTCAAAGTGCATATTTGCCAGCCAGAAGCAGAGCCTGTTAGCCTGCCAAAAGCAAAGGACAAAAGCTCCCCAGGTGATAGTGGCCATCACCTAGCTCATCCTCATCTCAGGGCCAGTTGTCAGGTGGTTGCTTAGCAGAGAAGTAGAATCAATCACACCTTCCCAAAATTGGTTCAGATATCAAGACTGACAGTGCCACAAAAGCACCATGAGAGTATGAAAATATTCATTACATCATGAAGCTTTGTGGAGAGAGCAGGGCAGGCATCCAAGTCAGTCTGTTTGGCTTGAGTGAAGGAAGGGGCAAAGAGCTTTGGTTTTTTTATTGGGCTTAGGGAATAGTGTTGGGGAGAATGTTCCCACATGTGTGCCAGTGTTTGCATGATTTGAACTTTCCTACTGGTGCCAAGGGAGGGAATATGCTGGCTTTCTTACCAACCTGCCCAGATGTGGGGCTGAGGAAAAAGTGAAGGAGTGCAGCCTGAAAGCTGTCAATGGTCAAATATTAAAACTGGAATCACATACTTTATTACACAATTTAAAGTAATGCCATAGTAACATGCTGGTGCACACATCATCATGGGATCCATGAAGAAATGGGTTTTCTAGAAAGCTAGAAATACGAAGATAGAGCTTTTGCTCAAGTACAGTTACATACTGACTACTACCTCTACCTGCATAAGAACCAAGAAAGTTCTTTCCTATGAAACTTCTAATAAACACATGTGCATATATTATTGTAATACATTCTTCTGGTATGATTATGCAAGCTTTGAGTATAAAGGGAAATTGTATTGGAAAAAAACATGAGTTGTCCATTACTTTACAAAGACATGTCCCAACCTACTGAACATGCCTTTTAGGTACTCTGAGAACTAAGAAATACTATGCTGTGCTGTGATGTGCTGTATCTGGTTCTATTCTGTGTGGCCACTTCATTTATGGGACTTAATCTAATCTGAAAATGTGGAAGTATGTGGAAAATGTTTTTCTTGTAACTCCATAGTCCATCTGAACTTAAATTTAAAGCATTTCTGAATTAGCTAAATGTTCTTCAGCTAAATGTCCAGAAAATAAATTTAAAGGCCAAATAGTATATCTATCAAAAGAAGGTTTTGGAAACTTTCATTAGTTAAATATGATTATTTGGGACAAATTGAACCTTGAATTTCGTGACATAATTTCACTAACTTGAGTATTTAAGACATTAAAAAAATAATGTATATTAGAAAGTATGGTAGAATAGACACTCTGAATACAAGTCCTCCACCCACTTTTTTTTTCTGACACAGGGTCTCTCTCTGTCACCCATGCTGGAGTGCAGTGGCATGATCTTGGTTTACTGTAACCTCTGCCTCCCAGGCTCAAGCAATCCTTCCTGCTGAGTAGTTGCAACTACAGGCATGCACCACCAAACCCAGCTAATTTTTCTACTTTTTGTAGAGTAGTTTTTTCATGTTGCCCAGGCTGGCCTTGAACTCCTAGACTCGAGCAGTCTGCCCACCTTGGCTTCCCAAAGTGTTGGGATTTCAGCTGCCGTAAGGCACTGTGCCCAGCCCCCATCCTCTTAAATAGATCTTATTTCTAGATAAATGTTAATACATTTCTGGATCAGCTATAAATAGGAGCTATCACCAAATGAGGGGGAGGGGGAACACACCAAGCTGAAATCAGAGAAAGAAGTGTTTTCCCCAAATTTAGACATTGAAATATAAAGATAGAGCCTTGGACTCACCATACACTGGAGATAGGAATCAAAAACTCCTTTGTTAGATCTGGATCCTTGAAGTTTAATCAAGTGGTTTCATATCTGTAGCTCAGATCCTTTCTAAAAGAAAGCTTCATTAGCTTAGGCTGTCAAGATTTCCACAGGTTGATAAAAGGCATATATGAGCTCATAATCAGAAATTTAGCAAACACTCAAGGAAATCTCAAAAGAAAGAGTTAGCAAAAGAAACATATTTGAATTCCAAAATGGTATCAGATATTGGAATTATCACAATCAGAATGTAAACAAATTTGTATGAAATCATTAAAAAATAAAGGTGGGTTAAAACAGAAAGCAAAAAGAGTTTTAAAAAATTAACCAATTTGAAAAATATCCAAGTAAAACTTTCAGTATATAAATATTATTATGTGAGCCAGAGAGCCAGAGTGCCAGAGTGCAAGGAAAAGTCCCTAATGGCTTCCCTTGGCTAGGCGAGGGAGTTCTCCAGCCCCTTGCACTTCCCGGGTAAGGCGACGCCCCACCCTGCTTGGGCTCACCCTCCTTGGGTTGCACCCACTGTCTAACCAATCCCAGTGAGATGAACCAGGTGACTCAGTTGGAAATGTGGAGATCACCCGCCTCCTGCATCACTCTTACTTGGAGCTGTGTACCAGAGCTGTTCCTATTCAGCCATCTTGTGGGAATCAGCAAACCACCGTGGCGTGTGTATACCTATGGAACAAACTTGCACATTCTGCACATATACCCCAGAACATAAAGTATAATAAAAAATATTATTATGTATATTTTAAAACCTATAGTTAAATAGATTATATTGAAGAGAGATTATTTGTAAACTATAAGTTGCTCTAAAGATAGATATAGAATGCAACACAGAAATAATCAGAAATGGAAATTTTGAGAAGTTAGATGATACAGAGGCTTGAATGAGAAGATTTTTCCATTCAACAAATCAAACTTTCAGGAAGAGAGAGAATGGGGAAAAGAGAGGAGAGCCATATTTGAAGAGGTGGCAGCTGAGGAGTCTTCAAAATGATGAAAACCATAAACATATGTAGGAAACATATGGTAGAGCATGCAGATAAACTTAAAATATATATGTAACCAAAAATATTAAAACTACAGAGCACCAAAGACAAAGAGAAGATTGTATAAGTACCCAGAGAGAAGATAAAAGTCATCTACAAAGAAATGACAGAAGGCACAGGCAGATTTCTCAGCATCACAATGGAAGCAGGGAAGCCATGGAATTATATTTTCAGAGTACTGAGAGAAGAATAGATACTAGCCTGGAATTGTGTTAGAAATAAAGCTATCTCTCAAGAAGGAGTGCAAAATAAGAAATGTTGGTATGGACAAAATGGAAAGACTTTACTACGTGTATACAGGTATTGATCGACTTACGACCTATGGAACTTACGACCATTCGACTTTACGACCACAATCGCTAGCCACGACTGCTCCGCGTCTGGCAGTGCAAATGTTGCACAACTGGGCGTACGACAGTGAGGACCAACTTCCGGCAGCACTACCATGTCCGCGTGCACCATTTCAACTATACATATAGCCTACTCAACTTACGACCAAATCGTGTTACGACCTGTCTGCCGGTCCCGACCGTGGTGGTAAGTCGAGCACTAGCTGTATTCAACTAAACTTCTGAAGTGAGTACCTGTGAAAAGAAATAAATTATCTTGGAAGGAGAGTGTGAAATTATTTAAAGGAATCATGAGAAAAAAATGGCAAACATGTAAGTAAATCTAAACAGATGTTTTCTTTATGAAAACATAATTTGTGGATTTTCACAAAAGGCCAGAAGGAAATCACTGTCAAATGTAGCATCTAAGTCAGGAGGAAATTATCAGAATTTAAGTGTTTAGGCAAAGGGTTTAAGATGTTAATGTGAGATTTTTTAGATCAGCAATGTATGATACATTTTAACAAATAACCAGCAAAAAAAAAAAATAATAATAGAGTATATCTCAAACTAGTGAAGGGCGGAAATATATATACACACACACACATATACATATATACATATTTTTAAAGCAAGAAGAGAGAAAAAGCAGCTTAGAAGTGGAATAAATACAAATTCCTAATATGCTAGAAACATGTCTAAAGGGATCAACAATCACTAAATGCGTTGAACTCGCAAGTGAACTACAGACATTGTCCTATTAGATGATAAACCCAACTATATATATCCTTTACGATATACATACCAAAATATAAGGACACAAGTGTTGGAAGATATACCAGGCAATGGTAATGAAAACCAAACAAAGTGAGAATATCTATCATCTGTCTATCTATCTCAAATAGAATATATCTCTCATATATAGAATTCAAGACAGAAAGTATTACTGGGAATGGAGAGAACCTCATACAATGACAGACCTTTTAATTCCCCAAAAAGATTTTTTAAAGTCTTAAGTTTGTAGGTACCTGTTAAAATATTATATTTCATCATATCTAAGATACCAACATTTGTAAGACATGCTATTATTTTATCTACCACTATGAACAGTAAAAAACTCCTGCAATTAAACTATGAAATAATGGTTTCATATTATGTCAATTGTAATAGATCTTCATTTTGGGATGTTAAATGTGAAAAAACTGCCTTAGAATTAATGAATTATGATAGCTTCACACCGCTTAAAGCAAGTATATGTATAAAACAGAAAAATATACAAAAATCTACATAACAGTAAAAGATTTCAAAATATTTCTTGCAATAGTGATAAGTCAGACAAAAAAGAGATAAAAGAGATAACAAGCTGATTTAAATGGACATATGTAGCAAACACATTCTTCTCAACATATATGGAACATTTTTAAATTTGACCACATCTTAAGCTATAAAAGCAAATTTTAACAAATTTTAAAAACTAAGTATCACATGTTCTCTGATCATAATAAAATTTTAATTTAGAAATTTATACTAAAAAGTTAACTAGAAAACCCCCATCTGTTGGCCTGGTGTAGTGGCTCACATGTGTAATCTCAGCACTTTGGGAGTCTGAGAAGGGCGGATTGCTGGAGAGCAGGAGTTCAAGACCAGTCTAGGTAACCTGAGAAACCCTGTATTTTTGTATTTTTTGTAAAAACACAAAAATTAGCCAGTTTCATAACCCAGTCTCAAAATCAATAATTTTTTTTGAAATTGAAACCCACCTGTTTAGATATTTTTTAAAAAGTTATAACACATGTCTCATAAAAAATAATGAAAATTTAAAATCCTTAGAGTTGAACATTTGTGAAAGTATTATATATTGAAAAAGTGGCATGCATTCATTTGTAATGAAAATCTCTCAAGGAACAAGGAGTTGAATGGAACTTTTCAGCTAAATAAGGAGTATCTACCTAAAACAAACCATCTATAGCATACTTTGTTCTTAATGGTAAAAAAATTAGAAGCATTTGTCAAAAGTATATTCAAAAAAGAGTAAATTTTCCCTTCCATCCAGACTGTCCTGCAGAGACAAAAACCCATTCATATATGTTTGGCAGGGGGAAGGACATAGAGAGAAAGATTTTGCTTTGGTTTGGCTTGTTTTAAGATTTTTTGAAAGTATTTGATATACATTGACAGCTTTCCCACAAAGCTGTACTAAGTGAAACATCTACCAACAGAGCATGAGAGGATTCATTTTACTACATGATCACAAATGTTATATATTACCGTTTTTTTTTAAATAGCAAAATGCCTCTTTAAAAAATTTCTCTGATGCCTTGCAGGACTCAATTTGCTCAGTTAGTTTATTGACTATTTTTATTTTTATGTTATAAACAGCTTTTCTTATGGAGCTGTTAATAATTTTTGCTTTTATTTATAAGAAATGTTTACTCAAGCAGATAATAATCCTTCAGCTGTCATAGATGATAAAAAGCATACTTTTTTTAAGTTTGTAATTTGGATCTTAGTCTTTTATGGTGTTTTACCATAGCAGAGGAAAACTCTTTACATGGCTAGACCTAACAATGGTTTCTGGTGTTATTTCTTCCTTTGCTTTTATGCATAGTCCTTTGGAGAGTCTCTAATCATTTGTGGTGATTTTTGCCTAAGTTACTTTTCTTGCGTTAGACTATCTGGTTGGGCTTGCAAATTCATTTTGTCCTAACATTTATTAAACAGCACTTCATTTCCTCACAGATTGAAAATATCAACTTTATCATAGTATAAATTATTTTGTAATAGAATCTTGTTCTTTTCCTTCTATTTTGTACCACTAATTTCTCTTTCAGTTTTTTTTTTTTTTTTACAGGTTTCATGTTGTTTAACTATTGCAGCATTATTTGTGAGATCATGTTAATTCTTACCACCCACCCTGATTATTCTTTTTTCTTTTTTCTTCTTTTTATTGGATACTTTTTTTTAATTAGAAACATTATCTACCCTCTTCTATTTCAAAATGACTTCAACTATTCTTTTTAAATATATTAACTAAGAGGAATGCAGAATCATTTTCCAAAGTTAAAAATAAAAACTTGACCAATCTCTGGTATATTTTTAAAAAGTGTTTGACCTGTAAAATTAGGGAGAGCTAAAGTAGGATTCTAAAGTAAGAAATATACCTGTGAGCTTGGAAAGGTAGAAAGGAAATGGTTACATTCTCACATAACCAAAGTTTTAAAAAATTATCTAGTGTTATTTATTTGACATTATTTCTCTAAAGTGCCTCATCAACTCGAGCCAGACAAATGTCTTCATTATTCCTGCTTCAGGCTATGCACATTTCGAATTCTCAGGCTTTGCTGAGAATATCCCTTGCCAGGGACAGTCTTTCTCTTTCTTTCTGTTTATTAAAATTTGTTTCTTTAAGGCCTCTTTAAGGCCAAACGCTAGCTCCTTCATCGCGCAGCTTCTTTTGGTATCTGTTCCACAGAATTTAAACATTGTAGAACTTTTTTCTAATTATAAAAGCAATAAGACAAACTCATAGAACATTTGATAAAAAATGGAGACATATTTTGTATAATATTAACTCCCTATTATGAATTATATATATTCCTTGCAGTATTTTGTATGAATACATAGTTGTAACTCTAGTGAACTTACAGTTTCACGTGCGATGTTATCATAGTTTCATGCTTTTCTCTGTTTCTCCATTCTACTCATTATTGCCATTTCAATGACTGTCCAAAGGTCCATAGAGTCAATACATAATTATTTACATAATCTTTGCTTTACTACCTGTTCCTTATGATAAAAAAGCTCTGCAGAGAAAAATCTTTGTTGTGTAGCTTTCCTTTCTTTGAGGAATTAGTTCCTTAGAATAAACATCAAGAACTGGAATTTAGGGGAGAGAAGGGAAAAGCATTTTCAGGCTCTTAAAATATGTTTTTTAAGGTGACTTTCATCCACCAATTTTATGTGTGAGAGTTCTAGTACTCCAGTTGCCTTGATTACATCAGATATAATTTGTTTTCATTACTTAATTAAGAGGAAAAATGCATATAAACATTTTGCCCCTAATTCTCTGTTATTGCGTATTAGCCCTTATGTGTTAATTTTGTTTCCCCAAAGAGACTGTAAGGTTCTTGTATGAGACTAGAGATAATGATTTATATTTATTCTTTATACCCCACAATATCTCCCCCAAAGTGGGGTAGACATAGTTGTCAGTTTTTGCTTCTTAAATGATTGAAACCTTCACAAAATTCCTTTTTATTCTTCAAAACAAGGTCAATTGTGATAGAAAATTTGGCAAGTAGCATATTGTGAGGTGTCAGCTCCAAAAATAAAACTTTAACCTTACTTGTAGAGGTTAAACTTATGCTTAGAATCAAGGTTATCTGAAATTTTCAATAAACGTGTGTATATTGAGTTTTTCTTGAATTTCAGACTCATTTTATTCTAGCTCTTATCCAATTAATTCACAAAACAAGCTATTTAACCCTCACCATTCTCAGGGATTGCTCATAGAAAGACCAAAGAACTTACCCCTTGTCCTCTAAAACTGATGTTCTAGGACGCGAGAAAGTCTCTTGCCTCCATGGGAAAGCAAAAGGCAGCTGTAATAGAACTACCCTATTGCCATCCGTTTTCAGCTGCACTTGTTCGCCACTTTATCCTAGTTCTAGAATGGTTGAATAAATGAATCTGTGTGGATAGGTTGTATGAATCAATTACTCTGCAAATATGTATTGAGCTCTTGTGAGATACAAAACCCAGTGTACTAGTCACAGAAAACCAGATAATGTTGATGGTTCTCATGCATGGCAAGAGGCTGGACCTAATGACCTTGAGGTTTCATCTGGCGCATTTTCCTACAATTCATGTGCATTTTTAAAAAAACTTACAAGTCAATCCACAAGCCAAATAAAACTCCCCAGGCTGAATTTCCAGGATGATCTCCCACCACATCTTCCTGAGGGCCTGGAAAGTTGTATACTGCTGATTTTTGGTGCGGGTAATTCTGGGCTGGGACAAGGATTGCTCCAGATGGACGGATGCCTTTGTGGAGGGCTCCCTTTTATCCTTACTTGTAAGCCGCCTGAGCAGTTATATTATAAATGGGTAATTTACCGCCTCATCCCCAAGGCCTCTTCTGCGGACTCTTTCATGGACACTGTTACCAATATGCCTGGTGCTTTTGATATTTGTGGGCACTGCAGACCAGAGAAAAGGAGTTGCTGCCTTGTATAGCTGCATACTGGCTTTCATATGTCCTGCAAATGGGTACCTGCCAGCCATCCTCCCCAGATGGCATCCTGACCATTGATTTTTTTTTTTTTCTGATCACTGTGGCAGTTATTAACTACAGTGAGGCCTGGGCACTTAGCTCTCCACTTTAATTATTCATCCTTATGAAGAAAAATTTCCCCTGTGTGCTTTATTCTCCTCCAGCCCTGACCTGAGCACACACGGACTCTTCCTTCTTTCCCTCTCCAAAGTGGCTTGTGTGTCGAAGGGCCTTTCACTGGGGTGCTTATTCCATTTATGCCTTTAATATGCATTTTGTGTTCTGCCAGCGGGGTCAGGAGGGCACGTGGAGAAGCCAGATGGCTTACCTCTTCCCTCAGGAAACATGCCGCTATTTAGCTGGGCACCTTCCCAACTCAAGGCAGGGTGAGATTCCACTGTTGGAGGGAAAGTTGGTTCAAATGCCACTGTCCCTGAGATCACAGCTCCAAGTTCCTCTAGGCTATGCACTTTTCTACTTCTCTGCCGCTCGCTGGAGTTTTCTGCCAGAAACGGCATTTTAGGAGAGATTAGAAAGGGGGGGTGGGAAGGGAGGGATGGGAAAAAGCAACCCGTGTTATTTATGGCCCTTGTTCAGGCACAAGTTCCTGTTATTTTAATCCCCTGAAATAAGAAACCATAATCCATGGATGAAAAGATGGTGGACAAACTCAGTTAAATCGTGAGTACCCTGAGGATGTGTGTCTTTCCCCATTTCTGGTTTTTAATGTTCCTTCCCTTCTGCCATTTCCCAACTTTAACTTTTGAAAAGCCAAGCAGTTTAGCTGGCCAGGCCCAGGGAACTTATTTGTATGCAGCACAAATTTCAGAATCTGTTCTCAGCCTGTGCCGAGTGAAAAATGGCCTGCATTTTCTTGATAGCCCATGTGGTTGTAAAGAATAAATGGCTAATGAATTACAGATGAACATTGACGCAAATTAATCTTCCCGCTGTCCCTGGGTTATATGGCAGCCATTTAAAAGTTTAATCAATACACTAAAGTTGAAAACATGCAGGCACTGCAGTTGTTTGGATGTAATAAACATCAGAGGGAACCGGGAGGTTTGCACCCAGTCCATGTATCATAATGACAGGTATTTATGTTTAATGGACTAAATATTTTTTATTGGAAGGGAGCAAATGTCAGCTTAACTTTGTGAGCCCCGCATTCAACTTTCCTTTGAGGTTGGTGAAAGACGGCTGACGTGTCATTGGAAATGAAATGTTAAGGGGGAGAAAAAGCACAACGGAGACAAAGCGAGGATGGGAGCTGTTTGGAGACATGGTGCAGTGCTCACATTCTGCAGCAATTCATTAATGAAAACGTAAACTCTGATATTTCTAATGTTGCTGTAAAATGGTTTACTAGGAACAACTTTAATGGTTATTAGTGAAAACAAGTACCCAGATCTGCCAGATATCCTTTTCAGAGCAGGCTTTTCTTTGAAAACTCTTTACCAGGTCATATTTGCTGGAGATTTATAATTAGTCTTTTTCCTTAATGTGAGAAATGGAGGAGAAACAGCGTGATGGCTCTCAGCTCTTGTATTTCGTAGATCTTTCCTTTTGAATGGCGTCCAATGACTTCAAATAACCATGTGTTCCCTTTTGGAATACTTATATCTTAGTGACTTTTCAAGTCAATATTTTGTACCTCTGCCGTGAGTCTGGAAGGACCAGGGTCGCTAAAGGAGAAAGGAAATAACTAGTGGCAGTGCCATCTCACTGAACAGAAACAGGCTGAGACTACAGGAGAGCAATGGCTTCATCCGAACAGAAAAATACATACATAGTTCAGCTTTTCATTTTTTTCCTTCCTAAATAAAATAGACAAACTATGTCTGTGGAGCATCGGGTCTTAGAAAATAACACACACTTTATAAAAATTATTGGAAATGTTTTAGACAAAGGAGATTGTGTTTTTAATGTCCCCCTGCAGCCAATTGTCTCAGGTCCTCTTCAGTGTCTGAGGGCACACTCAGTGGCAGGGCTTGGAAGAAAATTATTCAGTAGATAACGAGGTGGGACTGAAGGATGAGACAAAGGGGCAGGGGTTGAGATACTTAGTTTTCTAGTGTTCAGATCTTGCAAGTGATAAGAATCACATCTTTTTACATGTTAAATAATTTTTTTTAAATCACAAGAATTTCTGTTCTAATGCCGTAAGATTTAGAGGTAATCAGCATTATGTGATATTCAGTTACTCAACCAAACTGATGGGTTTGTTGGTCCTTCATCATTTCATAAGCAAAATGGGGAGAAATTTCTGGTTATGAAGACCAAAGCATGGCTCACTGTTAACCATAATGACATCCCACCCACTACTGCCCCTGAAGTCCTGAACTCTTCATTATTTTTCTTCCTAGCCCTTTCTACCCTCTTAGAGGATTGAGTCATTTACCTATTTGTTAACTTTGTGTTTCCACCATGTGAATATAAGCTCCATAGTACAGGATAGGAGGCAAGAACCTCATTTTCTTCTTTGCTTCTAGAGCCTGGGGCCTGGCCTATAACAGGTTCTTGTAAATGGCAGTTAAGTGAATGGAGGGCTACTATTTCTTATGGTCTTTAGTAATCATAACTTCAGCTATTTTTTTGGTTAGCTGTTAGGATTTCTAGTCACTGTGTTAATTGTTTTACATATAATATGATACCTGATTTTAGTGGTTAACTCTAGAAGGTAAGGGTTATTATCTTTATTTTATAGAGGCAAAAACTGATGTCAAGAGAATTGAAGCCAATTATTTGTGGTCACTCTTAGTATGTAGCAGTTCTAGAATTTGAGTCCTGGCCAGTTTGTCTCTATATGAGCTATATAGTACTCCCCAAATTCCTGTCCCTCATCTTGTCATTGGTGATTAAAATCTCATTAAGTGACCCCAACATTTAATTCTAGACTATAACTAGCCAGCTCATCAACTGGCTGATAATGAACAGAAGTATTAGATTCACAATCTGCCACCTAAACCTGGTGTCCTGAATCCTACCTATAGAAAGCAATATTTGACTCTATAAAAGTAGACATTGGCTGTTTGATGATGGGTGATATGTCCCTCAGATGTGTATGTTTTGTGGTCTAGGGAAATACAAGGAACTCTGGCAAATGATGAGAAAAGTATTCAGCTGCAAGCAACAGAAATCTAACAAATAGTGACCGAAATGTGTAGGCATTAATTTCCTCACTCAGGAGGTAGGCAGCCTCGGACTGTGATAGCGGCTGAAAGAACAGATCGGTAGGCACCAAGGCCCTTTCTGTCTTTCTCTCCCACTACCTTTTTAGCATGTGTATTTTATCCTCACCATCTCAAAATAGTTGCTACTGCTCCTGGCATCATTTCATCACCCGAGGCAAGGTAAAGAGGGATGTCTTTCCCTTATGAGAAATTCACTTTTCATTTGTGGAGAGACAGCTTCCTAAAGATATCTGTCTCTTTCTCATTACCCAGATCATGTCATTGGGAGGCTGCAAAATCAAGTGTTTTGGTTTTCATGCTCTTATAGTAGAGGAAGGCAGGACAAAAGGGAGCCAATCCATAGTGTCTGTTATGTAAGATAAGTCGCATTTTTTGTGTTCCTACTAAAGACTTGAAACTTTGCTAAATGCCGTATAAATGCCAACTTACATCATGTTTACAACGACTTTGTTACAGAAGAGTATGTATTCCCATTACACTAGGAAGTGGGGAGCTGGGATTTGAACCTACATTTGTCTGTTTCCATCATAGGTCTTTTCTCTAATGCCATGTTTCTTTGGCCGCCATTTTGATGTCATAGTGAAGGATGATTTCATAGTGAAGGCCATTCCCAGTTGTTCCAGCTCATGGTGAATGTAGTGTCTTCTGAGGGCACTTAACACTTGGGTCTGCCTCTTTGATAATTAAGTATGCACTGCCATGTGCCAACTTCTATTTTTGTGTATTCTGTACAAAGTGCTTAAGAAGGTGGGTCAGAGACTCACTGTCTAGATCAAATTCTTGGCTCTATAAGTTACCACCAGTATAAGCTCACACAAATTATACACCCTGTCTACAAATTGAACTTTTGGATATCAGGGCCATGATATTTTTCCCTCTTGATATTCTCCTAAAACACTTATTAGATTCTATTTCACATTAGAGACACTGAGTAAAATCTCATTCTAGAATCATTTTGAATCCTTGTTTCATTGATTTAACATCTTTTTGCCTTAGCTTCTGAATCCTAAGATAGGGAGACTAATACATCTACTTCATAGGATTGTTGTAATGATTTAACAAAATAATGCACCTACTTAAAGTTTTTAGGACAGTATGTGATGCATGGGAAAAGTTCAGTGTTAGCTATCATTATTATAATCATTCATGGACTGCCAGTATTCAAGCTCTAAAACTCCATGGGATATAATACAATCTGTAATGTATCCAAAAGCAATTCTTAGGCCATCTCAGGTACACTATAATTAAAGATAACCATATCCTTCTGGTGAAAACATATTGAGCATCTTCTGCAATCCAGGGAGAATGGTATATGTTAGAGATACAAAAATTGCATAAAACACAGTGAGAAACATGTGGTAATGAACATCATAAGCCATGTTCACTCTTGATAATAACTAAATGCTTAAAAAGTATAGCAACCCTTGGATATAATATTTCTACTTATTAAACTAGCAAAGATGATTCAATAGCCATACTTGGTGCTATAGAGTGGATTGGGTACATATTAATATGTTTTGAAAAGCATTTTGGCCCTGTTCATTGAGACTAGATGAATTCATTTAGGAATCTATTCTAAAGAAAAGAATCCAAGATACATAAACAGAGGATCTTTATACACTAAAATATTCACTGTAGTAATGCTTGTAGCATCAAAATACACACAAAAAGTCATTATCCAACTAGATAAGAAAGCTAAATAAATTATGGCACATTCATAGAACATGGTGTTATACAGCATGGTTAGATTAGATTTAATATGATAGGCAGATACTTAAGTAATAAACTAAATGAAGAAGGATATATGTGAACACATTCATACAACATGGAAATAAAAGAGACCAGAAAGCAAAATATCCAAATGCTAATTGTGGTTAGTTCTGGGCAGTGGAATTATACATGATTATTATTTTTTAAATTTACACTTAATTTTTTTACAATGAACATTAAAATATAAGAAAAAAATTAAACCCTCAAACAACAATATAGTCTTTATGAAAATAGTTTCAGAGAGAAGAGGAGTGATAATAACAAAAAAGGATTTATGTGAGTTAGTTAAGAATTGTGTTCCGCTACAACTAACCCCAAATACCAGTAGCTTTAGGAAAATCCTCTCCTATAACATTAATTTCAGATGTAGGCAGTCCATAGCTGTTAGGATTTCACCAGGAACACAGGCTTCTTTGATTTTGGTTCTACCTTCCAACAGACTGGCTCCCATCCTCAAGTTTGATTTACGGTCACCATGTTATTGCTGTTAGACCAGCTCTTCTTTGCAAGTTCCAAGTAGCAGGAAGGAAGAAAAGACAAGGTGAGCACGGCCATGCTCAACAGCATAAGGGCTCTGTGTATAAGATGAAAGAGGAATATAGATATTGGGTAGCTGGCCCTACCTTCAGGTTTTAATAACAACTCCCACTCAACAGCAGGTTGACTTTAACAAAGGCTAGCATGTCAGTGACACCAAGGAAGCCTCCAGAATCTTCTCAATATAGTGCCATATGCAGCCACTATCACCA
Source organism: Cebus imitator (assembly GCF_001604975.1). Taxonomy (NCBI): domain Eukaryota; kingdom Metazoa; phylum Chordata; class Mammalia; order Primates; family Cebidae; genus Cebus; species Cebus imitator. Next base: position 7,289,233 of record NW_016107326.1, read on the forward strand.
CCTGTGCTTGATCACCTATTTGCCATTCCAAGTCTCTGTTACCTCCTGTGCTTTTGTTTCTTCCCCTTTAAAATAGGCATAATGAAAATTTAACTGCCTTTTATGATTGTGGTGAGGATAATATGATTTTATAGTTGTGAAGGTCTTTTGGAAAGGCTTAGTATGCTATGCAAATTTAATTTTTATAAGATTTATGGTAGCCAACAGGAATCAAGGGATTACCACATGCTATTAATAGTCACTGCTGAACTCTTTATGTGCAGAATTTCATTTAATTTGAGGAATGAGACATTATGAGTGTTCCCATTTTACAGGTACTGATATTGAGAGATGAATGAATTTGCACCCAAGTTATCTGCCTCTTGAGTCCATGACATTTGTTCTTAATCTTAAGTGTGCTCAAGAATCTCAGTAAACTTGTTAAAAATGTAGATGTCTAGGATCAGAAATTAGATTCTGCTGCAGGTGGCCTGCAAACTACACTTAACTGCTCAGTTCTACCAACTCTAAACTCTTAATTATCCAGCAGTGTGGCAAAGAACATCTTCCTCAGACAGAGCTCCTCAAGGCTCTTGAATTCTACTTTGACTTTTCTTTGGTCTTCTCTGCAGCCCTTTTGGGTAGAAAATTTTAGTAGCTTGCCAGTTATTTGGGAGGCTTTGTCATCTTACATGGGAAAATGTCACTGATCTCTGAAGCTACCTCTTGTACAATAGTACAAGGATCCTTAGAAGTGAGAAGACTTGGGCCAACAGATTTAATTTTATTGGTTGTATTTTCATTATTTTCCAAAGAGAAAGTATTTGAGGCCAAACCTAAGGGCTGATTTGCCAATGGGACTTAGTTTCCAGTGAGATCAAGAGTGTCTACCACACACCTGACTTTTGAACTTTCCTCTTGGCTCACTAGTAGCAGAAGTACAATGAGGAGGTCTTTATTTGGCAATGGATAGGCTCCCAAAACAGAAATCATGAATGTACCATTTAAAGGTCCCAGCAGAAACTCATTTCCAACTGGAATGCAGGAAGAGTCTAAGAGTATAACTGAATTTTGGAAATACTGCTAGTTCTTTTTAAGACTGCTCTTTCTTGAAATGGATCAGAACCAATAGAACAAACCATAGGTTGTGATAGATTTATGCATTGAGGAATGTAGGGAGAGAAAATAAAAACTATGGACAAGGATTTTCATTAACTGCATCATAAGTTGATTGGGTGAGCCGCAGGGAGAACACTACCCCAAAGGACTCAGGGATTTGAATTTTGTTTAGATCCATTTTACAGTCAATAAGGAAAAAAAGGCAAAAATAATATTAGTTACCTCATAAGGTTGTTTAAAAATCAATTGTTGAGATAGTTTATTTAAAATACTTATCACAGTGCCTACACATAGGAAGCTCAATAAAGTTACCTATGATGATGATGGTGATGACAAGGAAGGGGAGAGGGAGAAAGAGGAGAGAGGCAGGAAGTCTGCTAATGCTTTGCTCCATGAAATATCTTTCAGTTGAAAGTTCTCATTGAAACAGAGAAGCTTTGTGTTTATAACTAGAAAATACAGTTTGAAAATTGTATCATGAAATGAAACACAAAACATTTTTCATTTCGTAAAAGAACCAGACAGTACTCCATGTAGTGTTCTGCACATAGGAGGGGATCAAATAAATAACTGATTCTGTGAAGGGCTGAGGGAGATCTTTAAAATGTGCCATGCTTCTAGGAGACCACTGGCCTTCTGCTGCCATCTCCATGCTGATGTAGAAGACAATGCTATGAAAAGATCATTGGAACCCAGCACTTCTCTTTTTCCTTGTTAATGTTTAAATAGCCAGGGGACTTATTCCAGGTTTGGGGGCAGATATTTTGCTATGCCTTTCCTGTTAATGTTAGAAAGAAAATCCCCACCCCACTCTGTTGCTGTCACAGTACTATAACAGTGTTCACTGTGTCCTTAGCACTTCCTGCCCTTGGGAATCTGCCTACTGCTTCTTCAACACGGGAGAGACCAGCCCCTGTGCTGAAGCAGTTAGGGACTGTAATTACCTTATTTCCCAAGAGTGGATTGTTAGGATCATGCCACACAGTCCCTACAGTACAAGAGACTAGGAATTCAAGATGGGAAGATGGGGCTATGTGATTTGAATGACATGGGTGAGAGTAAATTTCCCATCTTGTTTTTGGTGGAGGAAATGCATTCAGTCTTTTGATACTAAATATGATGTTAGCTATAGTTTTTGTTTGTAGATGACTTTTATCAATTTGAGGAGCTTTCCTTTTTTTCCTGTGTTTCTGAGAGTTTTATCATAAAAATATTAATGCAGAATTTTGACATTTTCTTATGCATCAACTGAGATTTTTTTTTCATTCAGTTGCTATGGTGAGTTATATTTACTTTTGAATATTGAACCAACCTTGTATTTCTGGGATAAAGTGTACTTGGTCATGATGTATTCTAGTTTTTATATATTGCTGGAACTTATTTGCTATATTTATTATGGATTTTTGCATATATGTTCATGAGGAATATTGTTCAGTACTTGTAATATATTTGCCTATTTTTGGTATCAGTGTAATGCTGGTTTCATGGCAAGTATTCCTACCACTTCAATTTTTTGAAAAAGTTTGTGTAGAATTGCTGTTATTCTTTGTTACATCATTGGTTAAATTCGTCATTAAAACCATTTGGGCCTGGAGTTATCTTCATGAGCCAATAGTAAACTCTCTGCATGCAGTTTCTTCAATAAATAGAAGACTCTTTAGGTAATTGATTTCTTCTTTAGTGCCTAAACTTTTTTTTAAAAGATATATTTCACCTCCTTCAAACTCTACTTTAAATCATTGTGGCCATCAGATAACCAAAGTATTATTCACAGCTTAACTACAAATTCTTCTCATAACCTTCTGGGCCTTCTGTTTGGTAAACAGAGATAGTTCCTTTATACATTCTTTTCTTTACTCAACAAAGATTTAAACCACATTTTGAATTCTAGGACCTGCAATAGATATTGTGGATTCAAAGATGAATACGACAGTATCCTTGGGTTCAAGTAAATTACTTTTAAGAGGAAGTAATAGTAATAAAATACTTGACCATGCTGCAGTGGGATATGTGTGATGGTTGTGTGATGGGTAGTGCATAGAAAAAGAAAACAAGGAATCCCTAATTCTGCCAAGGGGAAATCAGGGAAGTCATTTAAGAAGAGATGGCATTTTATTTAGGCCTTGAAAGATGAGGCAAATTTTATCCAGCAAAGGGTCTTGTCATGTGACTTGTCATGGATGTTTGGGGGAACAAACCGTTTCAGCTTTTCCTAGGGTAAGAACATTTACTTTAGGAATGTATTTCTTTCTTCTTCTGATTAGGAAACACAAAATCTAAATGGTAAATTTAAAAGTTATGTTGCTTTAGTTATCACAGTTCTTCTAATTGTGTGTTTCTCAGATGAACATGACATGCCTCTTACGATCTTGCTACAAGAGTGGATTTATGTAAAATTACTGCTTCCTGGCGATTCTCACAGTTTTGTATCCCATTTTTATTTAAATGATTTTCATAGTTGTAATGATAAATATCTTATTCAAAGATGTGGGCTTTGAAATTGATCATAATTTGAGTGTTGACATTCTAGCAACAAAACAAGAGTAACCACTTGTAGATGGAGAACTAGAGAGACATGAGAGAGACAGAGAGAATGAATCACAAACACCTATAAAATGTAACTATTATTTTCAAATAGGATATTGTTGAATCTCTCCTAAAACCAGTTGGTTGTGATTATTCCTAATTTTACCTCGAGTATATTGACCATGTCAGGCCAATTTAAGTTGCTATTCCAGATTCAACTGGATTCATTGTCCTTTGATTCTACCATGAAAAACAATGTCTTTGTATAAATTCATGAACACTTCTTCCCTTCTTAGTTAACTGTGTTTAGATCTTTTCCATATAATACCTGAATTTATGTTCATTGTTGAAATTGTTGCTGGTTTCTTTTGCTCTTACATACCCATGCTGGCCTTCAACAACAACTTGCCATCATTCAGGAGCTTGCAAACTCATTGCTTTAATTAATTAATGGAGGCTCTTTGGAAATGAGGGTTGTTTTTAATTTTCAATTAAAGACATCTACTAATTTCTATTTTAAGAATAGATACTATCTACTTTACTTGCTTATTATGCTTTGGTACTAAAATATAGCTGTAATGGTTCTGCAACATTATCACTTATTTAAGTGTTCCTTAGTATTTAGATAAAGCCTGAATGGCTTGGAGCTGTTCTAACATGGCAAAGTGTGTCATCAAAGTTTTTGCTCCAAGAGTATCCTGTAATGCATATGCTCAATTTGAGAAACAAAATATAATTTTCAGTTTCAAAAGATAAATTCTTAACATATTTACTGGTTACTACATGCTGGGCACAGTGCCAGGCTGTTAATTGACTACAGTAGACAGATCAGACTTCTTGTTCTCATGAAACTTGGAATCTAGTGGGATGCTCATTCATTTACCTATGAATACATACGGTGTTATGTACCAGGCACCGTGATAGATCCTGTGCTTTGCCCCACAAGTCAAGGCACCAATATAGTATCATGTCTTATCCATAGTTGGCCCACAGCTCACTGTATAATTACCCTTTTTATTCTCTATAACGTATTACATTATTCCATATTAAGGAATAATGTGAAAAAAACATTTTAATCATAGTATCAGAGATTGCTTTTTGCCCACAAAAATCCACATTTTCTCCTGCTTTTGGGCTATCAAGCTAGACTTCATTTCATTCTCCTTTGCAGTTATGAGAGATCACATGAATGTGTCACACTTGTGCAAGATATGGTCACATGAATGTGTTTTAGCCAATGAAATGTTTGTGGAAGGGATGTGTGTCAGTTTATGACCAAGGCTTTTGAGAAATGGCTGTGCCTCTTCCACATTCTTTCCCCTTTCACTGGCCCGATGCAAATGAGAGGACTTGATAGGAGAAGGCAGAGCCACAAAAATGACACCTGGAAGAAGCTGCCTGCATTGGCCTTTTGAGTAAGAAAGATGTAAACTTCTATTGTTTTGGGCCACTGAAATTTTGGGGCTTGCTACAGCACCTTATACAATCCTTATTAATACAGTAACAGGATAGTTATATGATGGATCCTTATTATAAAAATTATGACAAATTATCAAGGCATATTCCAGAAAATATTATCATTTGACAAAGACAATACATGTCATTCAGAAGCTTAAGTTTCTCATTGTCATCTGTGGTGGGGTTACATTGGCAAAGATTATTATTCCCATTTAAAATATAAACACTGGGGTTCACATAAGTCATGTTTCCTGTCAAAATTTGCAAACCTGAACTACAGAGGAGCTAGTACCAGCGTCTAGGTATTCTGTTTCTTAGGTCTATCCTCCAGCCCCATTTTACCAACTCCATGATATTTGTGTCTAAAATTATTATAGTTGTTTGTTTCTAAATTTTGTCTACTTGCTTATCTTGCCTGCTTTCCACCAGTAGATTATAGTGTCCTTGAGCTAAGACTTGACTTTGCTATGTGCCAGGCCTTATGTGCCTTACATATCCTCACACAAGGATACACTGCTGTATTCCTGTCTATCAGGATGTTCTCTGGCATGTCGTAGAATCTTAGCAAATAGTTGTGTAATGAGCACTTTGGGAGGCCAAGGTAGGCAGATCACAAGGTCAAGAGATTGAGACCATCCTGGCCAACATGGTGAAAACCCGTCTCTACTAAAAACACAATAATTAGCTGGGTGTGGTGGCATGTACCTGTAGTCCCAGCTACTTGGGAGGCTGAGGCAGGAGAATTGCTTGAACCTGGGAGGCGGAGGTTGCAGTGAGCCAAGATTGTGGCACTACACTCCAGCCTGGCAACCAAGTAAGACACTCTCAAAAAAAAAAAAAAAAAAAAAAAAAAAAAAAAAAAAAAAAAAAAAAAAAAAAAAAAAGGCATGAGCCCATGACCAGAAAAAAACTTTTCAAGTCAGGCATTTTGTAATGCAGGTTAAACATGGGTCTTATGCGTTTTTGTGAAAGAAGGAAGGAATAAAAGAAGAATAGATTACATATGTGGAATATAAGCTCTTGGGGGGGTTGGGAGAAGAGGAAAGCAGAGGGTGATGGGATTGAGGGGGAAAGGGCAAATAATTTTTCATTTTTAACTAAATTTTTTAAACCACTGATTGCTGTTTGTGGAAGATGCATTGGCCTAAAACGATCGTAATCATTGTTAGCTGGTAATACTTAAATAGGTCACTTCTATAGGTCTCTTCTAATAGAAGGGAAGGCAATTATACAGATTAATAAAAATTAGTAGATTTGAAAACTGCTCATGGAGTTGGTAATCTCCAACTAAAAGTGTCACATGCTAAGAAAAGCCTTTTCCTCTTAAATTATTACTGTGAAAATTTCAAACCTATAGAAAAGTTGGAAGAATTGTACATTAAACATACATATATTCTCTGCCTCAATTTACTGTTAATATTGGGCCATATTTGCCATTTCTCTATGTCTCTGAGTCTACCTGTGTATTGTATATACCATTTTATTTTTGAGATGGAGTTTCATTCTTGTCGCCCAGGCTGGAGTGCAGTGGCATGATCTTGGCTCACTGCAATCTCTGCCTCCCTGGCTCAAGCGATTCTCCTGTCTCAGCCTCCCAAGAAGCTGGGAATATAGGCATGTACCATGAGGCCCAGCTAATTTTCTATTTTTAGAAGAGATGGGGTTTCTTCATGTTGGCCAGGCTGGTCTCGAACTCTTGACCTCAGGTGATCCACCCACCTTGGCCTCCCAAAGTGCTAGGATTACAGATTGCCTGAGCCACTGTGCCCAGCCTATATGTACCATTTTAAATGAGACATTTAAATAAATTACTGACACCATCATACTTCGTCCCTAAATACTTCAGCATGGGTCTCTTATGCATAAGGGCATTTTTCTGTGAAACAATAATACAATACCATTATCATACCTAAGAAAATTAACATTAATTCAACATTGTTACCTAACATAGGCAGTCCATGGTAAAATTTCCTCAGTTTTCCCAGTGGTGTCTCTTATAACTTTTTGTTTTAATCCAGTATTTAATCAAAGTTTATACTTTGCATTTGATGATTAAGGCTTTTAAATGTTTTAAATCTAGGTTGATGGTTCTCAAGGGTGGTCCCCAGACCAGCGGTATCACATCACTGGGGTCTTCAGGGGTCGATCCAGCAATCTTTTGTGGAAAGAAGCCCTCCAGGTGATTCTGATGAAACTGAAGGACCATTGATCTACAGTATATTTCCACTTTTCCTGCATTTCATGACATGTCATTGTTATTGAAAGCTGAGGTCAATTTTATTTAGAATGTCCCATGTTCTGAATTTTTCTGAACATTCTCTCATGGTTTGATTCATGTTTAACATTTTGGCAGGCATAGGTGATATTGGGTATATTTTACTGCATCATGTTGTGAGGCACATGATAGTGATCCCTTTTCCCTTTCTTAGTGATGATCATTTGGCTGATCCACCAGATGGATCCTCTCTAAAGGATAAGTTCCCCTTTTTAATTAATAAATAACCTAAAGAGTGACAATCTAAGGCTGTGTCCATATTTTCTTCCCCAATAAACTTTTCCCCAATAGTTGTAACAGCCATTGATAATGCTTACATGAATTACTATGTTGGCGTACGGTGATTTTCCTAATTTTGTCACTCCTTCTATATGAATTAGCGTCATTCTTTAAATAAGAGCTTTCTCTCTTCCCTTGTATTTATTTGTTTTTATATTTGTTTAAATATCATTATGGACTGATTATTTAAAAAAAAAATCCAATGTATCAAATAGTTACTATCATCATTCTTTCTGATATTCAAATAGTGCCAAATTTGGCCGCGAGAGAGCTTCTTCAAACTTCCTTCGGTGCTCTTTCCCTGCTTTCTGGCATAACAAGATATTTTAGGCTCACTGTGTACATTCCTTGGCCTACAACATGAATCAACCATTTCTTCCAGGAGTCCTTGTTATTTTGGAAACCAGTATGTGGATGCTAGATGCCCTACACACATGCATGACTTGTGCACATGCATGCATATACACAGTCATATGTGTATATTTTAATAATAATTTCTTACTCCTCAAATTCAAATTTGCAGAGCTATTGTCACCTTCTTAAATTTATCCTTTCTTTCTTTTTCTACCTTGCTTTCTAGGGCTGCCATAACAAAATATGATAAACTTAGTAGCTTAAAACAACACAAATTTATCTTACTGTTCCATAGGTCAGAAGTCTGACCTAGGTCTTCAGTGAGCTAAAATTCAGTCAGCGGGGCTGCACTTCTTTATCTTCTTGCCTTTCCCAGCTTCTAGAGGGCGTACACATTCCTTGGCTCCTGGCCTCTTCCTTTATTTTCAGAGCCAGCGACATTGCACCTCTCTGACCACTTTTCCATGGTCACATGTCCCTCTCTTATGACAGTGTGAAAAGCTTCTTTTTAAGTGAGTGATGTGATGAGATTGAGCCCATCCAGATAGTCCAGGATAATATCCCCATCTGCAAAGTCTCTCTTGCCATGTCAGGTAACGTATTCACAGGTTCCAGGGATTTGAGTGTGGACATTTTGAGTTATTCTGTCTACCTACCTCATCTTCCCTCATTCTTAGTTTTATTTCTCTTCTCTCCAAAAATCCTGACTTGTAACAATCTCAGTATATGTACATATTTTCTCTGTTCTACAGCATACACAAAATAATTTGAGAAGAAAAATAGCAATAACACTAACAACAATAAGCCTCCTAAGTTAACGCTCAAGATTTCCTTGTAGTTTTCTGTGACTCAGAATGTGTTCAGGCATGTAGCAGAAGGACTGTGTTCCAAAATTACTTTAATTAATTTCTTTGTATAGTCGTACTATAGATGTAATATACAAACAGATTCGTTTTTTTTCTGTTTATATTCAGACTTAGAGTTTGCATTTTCTATCCTTTTCAATGTATTTTAATTTCTGAGTATGTAAACTATATGACTGTGAAAAGAGACATATTCAGAGAAGTCTGAGTCCCATTCGTTTCCCCCTTGCTGTATTTCTACTCAGCTACTACACATTGGTCATTCTTGGTCTCTGGTCTATCCTTCCTATATTCTTTTGAAAAGCATGGAGTGACATATGTGTGTGAACTTTTTATTTTGTTTTGTTTTTGTTTTTTTGAGTCTGAGTCTTGCTCTGTTGCCCAGGCTGGAGTGCAGTGGCACAGTCTTGGCTCACTGCAACCTCTACCTCCTGGATTCAAGCGATTCTCCTGCCTCAACCTCTAGAGTAGCTGGGAGTACAGGCGTGTGCCACCAGGCCCAGCTAATATTTGTATTTTTAGTAGAGCCGGGGTTTCACTATGTTGGTCAGGATGATCTCAATCCCTTTACCTTGTGATCCACCAACCTCAGCCTCCCAAAATGTGTGTTCTTTAAATCTTATTTTTACTTCTTTCTTACCAAAAAGTAGCTAAGTTTATTCATGTTTTTTTTGCTTCTTGCATTTTTACTTAACAGGGTATCTTGCATATATATGTATATTTATGTACAGTTATATATGTACACAAACATACATATGTATGTATCTGTACACACACACATATACCATATATCCTGGGAATTACTCTATATTAGGTATTCATGGAAATCTTGAAATTAGTAATTATTAAATTCTTAAATACTTCTTCTGTATTGTTTAACTTGTTACAAGTCTGTATAATATTTGTGACTTAACACAACTATAAAAAGACATGCATTGAGAGAAAACATCTTGTGTGCCTTCTGCCCACCTCTTCCCTCCCTGAGTTAGAGCTAAATTTTTCCCATGTTTGCATAACATTTTGTATATTAAAGTATTATAGCAATTTTTATTACAGTTACTTTTATTTCACAAATAATCTCCCTTTCTGGCATGCTAGTTCCTCAAATGTACAAAAAATTTCTCTCATTTCTTTTCTTCTTTCTTTCTTTTTGGAGGTAGGAGTGAGTAGCAATGATTATGCCTGGTGTACGGCGTTTCTCCAGTTACTTATTTTGCCTGAAATTCCATTAGAGATTTAGTCAGCTGGTCTATTTTTATAATAGTGTCTATCTTTATAAAAGGTATAACATCCTAATGTGTATTAACATATCAGGGACTAGGCACTTCTTAGAAAAGGTATGAAAGGTCAGATGGGAAAAAAGGACAGTGGTGTTTGGATTCCGTCTGTGATAGAAATCTCAAGGAAGACAAGAGGGAGTACAAGGGTTATAGATACTCTAGGAAGAAGAGAAGATGAATCAAGGAAAGGAAAAGAAACAGAAAGAAAAAGGGCTATTTAATGATGTTCACTATGTGAGCTACTCACAGCACATGAAATCGGCCTAGATGATAACAGGGTTGACGTTCATTAGGACAGAAGTAGCCCCACGGAGCATTTTCTCTACATGCTAAGAAGCAGAGGCACAGAGAGATGGAACAGGTTACCCAAGGCAATAGCACTGGGAACTGGAACCTCGGACTTTTGACTCCACCACACCCCCTAGAGGTGAAGTGACCTTCCTTGTAGTCCCAGGAGAGCACCTTTGAAATCAAGCAGGCACCCCCACTTCACTGGGGGCGGGCAGAGAGTCTAAGCCATCCCTTTTTTTAGAGCACTTTGCAGCTGGGCTACTCATCTCAAGATTGAAATATGCATCTCCATCTTTCCTGACCTTCAGTCAAGTCAGCTGTATTTGTGGAGGTGCATTGTTCAGTCTCAGAGCATTGTTTAAATTTAAAATCAATAGAGAAAAGTGAGCCAGCGAGAGGCACAGACTGATTAAGTGCTGTCTATATGAAGAGGTTTATCCTCTGCCACATTTCTGTTGAAATCCTGAGAAATGTGAAGAGGATGGAGCAAAGGGAAAACATTAAAAATTGTGTCAGATACCAAAATGCAGTAAAGCAACTGCATCTGTGACAGGTAATCAAGAATTGGGTGACTTTGAGTTCTGATTTGGCATAATGATATCAACGTGTTCACACATACACACACACACACACACACACACATTCCTTGTATCCACATAACACACACAAGATACACAAGGTAGACACACACCATGTACGCTGTGTATTGTATAACACAACTTACCTAAAGACACACAGAAGACAGATACAATACACACAAAAACACCCACATGCCCACATTCAACACACATGTGCACAAAACACACAACACACATTAGTGCCTGCACACGTGTACACATGTGAAGTTGAGCAACACAATAAAGATGTAACTTTTCCTTCTCCCAATTCATTCTGCAGTTTTATTTTGATGAAAAGATAGCAGTAGAGGGGGAAATCTCTTCATCAGAAAATACACTGAAAAAAATTCCCAAGACATTGTCATGTATTACTGGTTATTTTTAGTGGTTAAGAGAATTATTTGAAAACAAAGAAGCCTTTCACAAAGCCTCTAAAATACAAAAGATTTAATAACATTTACATCTGTGTATCAGCCATGTCTGTAATGTGAGTCATGAATAACACATAAACCAGAGCACGGAAAGAACAGAAGTGCTCACACATCATTTAAAATCCAACCCACCCCATCGTCGGTGGAATCAAATACACAGCAGGGGCAGTTCCAGTTGCTACACACACAATGGAGTCATTGGAAATGAAAACATATTAATTATGTTCCTTAAGATTAGGAGAGAAATAGCAGGATTCACTAAACCTTTCTAACTTGCCTGTTGAAAATTTGTATCGAAGAGTACATCCTTGGTTGCCTCTTTATTTTTCTTAAGGCACTGCAGAATGAGCATGTGTATTTGTCCTGTTTTACTGTTTATTTGAGTCTGCACTTTGGGCTCAGACTTGCCTCGTTGTGCTGAAAATGGAAGAAAGTTGGCTTGGGAAGATGGATCTTTGTTATGAGTGAATAACTTGCAAAAAAAAAAATTACTTGTTTTAAATGCTCCGCAATACCTGTACAAGTCCCAGTGGTATATGTGGAAATTCACACTGCTATGAGATGTGGTACCCAAACCTAGAGCCCATGGAATGACATGTTTGACTGTGAAGGAAATCCCTTCTTAGTCTGATTTGGATAACTTTCTGTGGTTCTAATTTGGAATTGTATGCTCCTAGGTCCATTCATATGGCTGTTATGTATTTCCAGGGATCTCCTACTCTGGTGAGAGATCCTCAAACTCTGCTAGGAGGAAGCCACTGGTGTCCTAATAGAGAAGGATGAGGCTGGGAATGTTGGCTGACACCTGTAATCCAAGCATTTAGGAAGGCCAAGGTGGGTGGGTTATTTGAGGTCAGGAGTCAAGTCCAGCCTAGCCAGTGTGATAAAACCTCACCTCTACTAAAAATACAAAAATTAGCCAGGCCTTGTGGTGCACGTTTGTGATCCCAGCTACCCAAGAGGCTGAGGCAGGAGAATCACTTGAACCCGAGAGGCAGAGACTGCTGTGAGCCCAGATTACTCCACTGCTGCAGTTTGGGTGACAGAGTGAGACTCTGTCTCAAGAAAGAGAAGGATAAGTTTAAGGAGAATCGAACCGATTATTTTTGTGTGAGCATTTACATTTGACATTTGTTCATATTTATTCTTTAAGTTAGTATTGGTTTTTGTTTCTAGGGGTCAGAGAATGTTCACATAATGCTAATGTTAGATGAGCACATTTTGTTTGCAGGCTTTTGTTCTGGCATTTATTTTTCCTCCTCCTCCTGCTCACTGTGTTACCTTCTACCACTAGGCTTCTTAGTGGTGTCAGACCACGGCATGCCAGTCCAGAGTAGTTTAAAACTAACTCTGTACATGTCATGAAACCCCTGCCTCTGCCTCCCCTGTCTGTCACATTTCAGTGTGAAATTTCAAGCACTTCCCAGTCCTTACTGCTGCAAAAGGTTAATCATTGTCTTTTTTTTTTTTAATGTACTGTAAATGCTCAGTTCCTAAGGATAGTGTTTCAGGGCAAGTTGCGTGTCATTGCTAAATAATATAGTCATTCTCTTTTTAAATGAGTAATACTTGCTTTGTTCCAGATGCTCCTGCATGCTTGTGTGTGCATGTGTACATGCATGTACATGTGTGCATGCACGTGTGTGTGTGTGTGTGTGTGTGTAGGCCTCCACTTGGGGGAAGTCATAGCCATCTCATAGGAGTTTGCACATTTACACATTTGGGTTTTAAATGTTGTGCTGCATCCTGGGCTTTTAGGTGCTGCAGATTATGTATAATAGATGACCTGCATTTACAGAGATGTGTGCTATACAGATGTAAATGTTATTATAGCTTTTATATTTTATGTTCTTGTTGAAAGATCATTTTGTCTTTGAATAATATGGCTGTTCAATTTTTTTGGAGGGGAGGGGGTTATCTTTAAAAGAGAATATGAAATGAATATTGCACATCATATATTTCTTAAAAGTAATTTGGAATTTTAGGGTCTGGGATTGGGGCTGACTGATACACTGCCGTGATGAGATATAACCCCTGGAAAATAACAGCACCAGCACATGCCTGCATCTGTCTAACCTCATAATTCACTTTCACATTGGATTATGGATGTCTGCGTTCAGTGAGTCTATCTTCCCTTTAGGTATTATTTCAGCCCTTTGAGATAATAAGGAAAGTTTAATTGCGTTGTTAATTGATTTTTTGCACAACATTATTACCTTGATTGATTGCAGAGTTGATGAAAATGTTAGACACAGGCAGTGTGGAGTATCAGCCAGGCAAGGAGTGGGAGCCTTGTGGAGAATAGATAACCTTGATGTTAAGAGCTATATCCTTCAGATATGTCTTCCCTTGACATATTGATGGCCCTTGAAAAGGGAAAAGCTGATTGTATGCAGAATGCAATCATTAAACCCACTTCAGCTCGCTGTTGATTAATTTGTTTTTTCCTGAAGGATCTAGTTATAGGGAAGGCCTCACTTGTACCAACCGCAGCCATTTTCCAGGTTCCAGACTGTGCTTAACCCTCTAGGTGAAGAGAAGCCAGGAAGCTGGCTTGCCTGAGACCATAAGATTATCTTAGGATGTGCAGGGTGTGTGCATGAGGCTGACAAGGTGTCTGCATGCTCCAGAACACTCTACGTCCTTCACTATAGTGCTTATTTTCCTGAAATTGTTGATTTTTGAAAATGCCAATAACAAGGAACCCTTCACTGAGACCAGTGTAGAATGAAACTGTAACTTGGGGATGCTCAGGAAGGTCTCACTCGCCCAGAGGCGTTGGAAGAGACATGGCACTCAGGAGTTTTTATTATGCATTTGGTAAAACCCTGCGTGAGCTTGCCCCCATGATTGGAGAATTTAGTTGTTATTGGGGTGTGCGTGTGTGTCTGTGTAGAGGGTGATGATAAGAAGGGATTTCTGTAGACATCTTCCAGTATTTTCAATTACTCCTCCTCCTGGCCCTATGTGACACTTTCTAAGAAAAGTTTGTTGAAAGCCATCATCATTTTTTCCTGTGTCCAGGGCCGTATTCATGGTAGCAAAAAACAGGTGGGTTTATCAGTTGGTTTACTGATTGAGTCATAGGACTTCTGTCCTGTTTCCCTCCCCTCAACTCACACCACTTCATTCGCAACTGCCCAACCCTGCAGAGACTTAGTGAGCTGACTTTATGGACAAAGAAGTTGCCCCTGTGGAAGAATGCTAGCTCTTATACATGTAGTAATCCTGGAGAGCCTCATCTGCTAGGGAGAACAGATCGCTTCCCCTGCCACCCCCTTGCCAGCCTCCATGCTTATTACTCATGGAACATTCTGGATTATTTTGCCCTCTTCTTCCCTTTGTGGCTGTGCCCAATATTCATTCAAAGGAAATTTCAATTGTATAGCATTGCTGGAGACCTACCAATAGTAACATCACCTTCCTGGAGTCCTGAGTCCCCCAGGAGAGGTCATGTGGACTTCTCTCTGCCCCACAGCTCACCCTGTAGGTGGAATCCTCTGTATGATGCAAAGCACAGTTTCTCCTCAGGCTACCCCACCCCCTGCATTATGAGTCTTTTTTCTCCTGAACTCACCACTGGTGCTCAGGGAGTCTAATATTCATGGAGTCTTGGCCCTCAATTACTGTAATGGCTTATAATGAGATTTTGGCCAAGTAGCAGGTAGCAGGTTATTACTTCCTGCTCAGCGTGGGCAATGTCTACGCTGTTAATTTGTGTTGCCGAGTGTGGCTTAGAGCTGGGCATCAAACTGTCGGAGCCAGATGTATTCTATTAGGTGTGAGGCTCACATTGGCCCATGGGTAATTTTTTTCCCCCAATATGGAAACATGTTGACTCACCACAGGGTGAATCCTGACAAATTCAAGCTAGCCAAATAAAAGAGGTAATATCCCAAGCCATCAAAGTAGTATATCCTAGGGACAGATAACCCCTGGTACCACCCACTGTCAGCAGTGTCTGTCTGATTGGGGCATTCTATTGATTGATAGGCAAAAAACACACCCATCTTTATATTGCTGGAGAGACTCTGGTACCTTCATTAAGTTTTAATAAGCCTGACCCTAATGAAAGCCCTTATAATGTGCTCTTCTGCTATTTTCCTTGTCTTTATCTTGGGGAGAAAAAAAATGTACAGAGGTTCATATAACTCTTATAACCTGCTTTCTACTATTCTTCCTTAACCTGCAGTTTATTGCATTAACATATACATAGATGCACACATTTGCATACACAGACACACACACACACATACACACACAGTTTTTTCCCAAAGCAGGGTAGAGGATGAGGAGTTGAAGATCAGAAATAATGAACATATTTTAGCACTTGGCACTGGGATGAGCTAGTGTCCAAGAATTATGTTGTGCTTTCTGCAATAACAGACTTTGGGTCATTTTTTGTAAAGCAGACTTCTTTTGGTTAGATTATATGTCATCAGTTTCCCTTTGTTTTCTTGTGGGAGAAAGCAATTTAGGGCATGCTGGAATTAGGAAAGATTATGGTGATAGCAGTACAGGAAACGTTTGTTTGGATTCTAATGAAGGGCAGGTGGAGGCTGGGCCAATGGGCCCAAGTAAGGAAGGCCTTTTCCCCAATCTTTGTAGTTTTTGAATTATGACAAGTTGTTACAGGGTCTGCTTAATTTTATTTGAAAGTTTCTTTTTTTCTTTTCTTTTCTTCTGTAGCTTGAAGAATTAGGAAAACAAAAAAGCAACTTGTCTTTATTTTCAATGAGTCTCTTGAGAGATTTCAGCCTACAAAACCAGACAGAACTGTGGATGTTCCCCTGCTTTTGATGCAAGCTCTCTAATAGGAACAGATCTGAAGCCCAAAGCAAATTTCTGCTTGAGAGCAAAGCCAAAATTCCCATTCAGACTCTGCAGGAGGACCCCCGCTGCTCAGATTTCTTCATACAAGATTCTGTCAGTTTAGGGGAAGTCTAAAGACTTTCTGTGAAATTTTTCCTGCAAGATATTTTTTGGTTATACTTCATAAATTATTGTTCAGATCTATTCTTATCCAAAGAAACATTTTTCTTCTTTTTTTTTTCCTGTTAATGTAATTGCACATCACTTAAATTTGAATGTTTATGGTTTTCATTTCAGATAAATGGCTGGAACAACCTTTTATTATTATTTAGGTAATATTAGTTTTCAGACTGCTATTGGGGAGAATATAAAACCTCCATTCACCAAAACTCAAGATGCTAGAATTCTCAGTTAACCAGATTTTTTCATCTCTGATTTTGAATAATCTTGATTTTATAAGAATTACAAACTAATGTCATGAGTTTTACTTTTTGAAAAGAAATAAGGGCCTCTATTTAGGTTGTCCTAAAACAGTGTTTCTTAAAGATGGTCCTTCAGCATCAGCATCACCTAGGAACTTGCAAAAGTGCAAACTCTTGGTCCCAACTCAGATCCACAGAATCAGAAACTGGGGAATGGGGTTTTGGCAAGCCGTGTTTTAACAGACCTTCTTGGTGATTCTGATGCATGGGCAAGTCAGAGAACCACTGTCCCGGGGCCAGACTATACAGTTCTACCTATAAATGTCCAGGGATGTATAATAAATGCTAGGGTTCAGAATAAGTATGCTGAGATCTTTTCATCTATTCCACAGTTAAAAAAATATGTACTGCATACCTACTATGCCCTAGGCTTTATGATGCATCAGTGAAAAGATGTCATCAATTTTTTGGCACTCATATAAGCAGGAGATTCTAAGATCTCGAGGAATCTTTAGCCTGCAGTCTTCCTACCCCAGCTAAACTCCTAACTGTACAATCCTCACTAAACATACTCAAAGAAGTACTCAGTTGTGCGCACTATGATTACCTACTAAGACAGTGAAACTGGCTTTGGTTTTAGTGTCTTACGCGCAAAAATCCAAAAGGGTTTCTAGCTAACCAAGAGTTAATGAGAGAATTTAATTAATGAGGACCCAACATTCCCCTAGTGGCTAGTTAGTCACATGACTGTTATGTTAGGAAACTTAAGAAGATGTGTGAGGGCCATTTTATACTTGCCTCACTGGCCACTGGAGAGACCTCTTGGCGGAAATGGAGAGTGACACCGGGACCCAGCTCTGGTTTCTCCTGCCTAGAAGGCCAGTAACTCCAATTTGTGTTTACCCTTCTCTGATTGAATCCACTCATGTATTTTTATCCCGTAAAATTAATGCCATTCCCTAGAATGTTATACCATTATTGCTCTTTCCAAAAAACGATATGTTTAACATCTCTAGAAGCCCACCAATACCTCTTTCTCCTAAAGGGAGGTGATATCTGCTGTTCCAGGAGTGAAGATAGTTACTTGGGCCATGTATCAGAGATCAATGATGGGCTCAGATAAAGATGAAACAGCAGCTGGAATTACTGTTATATTTTTATTTGAGTAGCTTCTGCCTCTCTTTTTTGGTGACACTGGGACCAGGTACACTGAGAGGGAAGACAATGGCTGTGTGGACTTGGGGGGAAGGGGAGCACTAAAAGAAGATAGCTCTGCGTGTATTGATCCGTTTTTCATTTTTATTTATGTTTTTTTACTTTTTTTGACTATCAAATGATGGCAGCTCCATGCCATCGGTTGGGATATCTTTTTGAACTTCCATAGTAAAAATGATTTTTTCCCCCTTAAGAAATGCAGGAAATCTTTGCTTATTAGTTCGAATGCTGCTTTATATTTGTGGAGGTGATATGCAAAAATCCCCAACCTCTGAGCCTGGAAGATTAATTAGAACAATTGATGGTAAAGAAAATCAGTACCTGAAATTGAGGCAAGAACCACCCCAAAACAGGGGGCGAGGAGTGTCTGATAGTCCCATCCCTGAAAGCCCTCAGCACAGATTGAGCAAACATGACATATTGGTCATTGAGGAACCTATAATTGGTGACCAAAAGCACAGTGTGGCTTGAATGGCTCTCCCTGAATAGTTGCCGCCATTTATTTATTTTTTTAAAGCAAGCGGCTGCTTTCCTAAATTCATGCTGCCCTCTAGTGGTGATGCTCCCGACTTCAGCTAGAAGGTGGAAAGGATGAAGGCAGAGATAATGGCGGGAATGGAGGAGGTGGGGACGGGGTGGCTTTTTCCTGTCTCTTTTTCTCTCCTGTCCGAAAGCTGTCTGAGTTCCTCACTCACACATGGAGAAAGAAACGTGAGGCCAGAGCACTTGACCACTGTCTGCTTTGACTGACAGCCTGGTTGATGTGGCATCCATCACCGAGCCGGACTGAAGGGCGCTTCGCAAGTCTTCACTGACTCGCATCCCGTCTCGGCATGCACTTTGGAATCCGGCCCATCGCAAATCCATTAAGCCCCGCTTAGAATACAGAACTCACACCAAACTGGTCGTGCAGTTCAAGACTCTCTCTGAGAAAAAGCATGGGGAGGAAGGCAGCAAATCACACTGCCACGTGTGTACATATGCAACAATCTTGCATGTTCTTCACATGTACCCCAAAACCTAAAATGCAATAAAATAAATTTTTTAAAAAGTCATATTTTAATACTGAAAAAAAAAAAAGAAAAAGCAAGTAGCAACGAGCCTACTAAGTAAAGACGTGGGTTGATATTTGATGTTCTCGGGAGACCCCTGGTTCCTGTGAGCAGGACTGAACAAATAAATAATGAATTTGAAAAATAAGCAGAAAAGCAAAATTTATATTCCTGTCGCTAAGGTAGTGTCTTATAATTCAGGGATATTTCTGGACTAGATGGAGTTATATGGGTGCCTGGTGTGGTTCTGTCACTTCCAAAAGCCAATTGGAACCTTATTTTTCTCCTCTGTAGAATGAAAGAATTTACCTGAAATGATGTCTTTAAATTCTTTCTCAGCTCAAGAATTCTCAAATACAGTTAAAGAAATATTTATAAAGAAAAGTTTAGCATTCTGTATTGAAGCTTACTAAACAGTACAGCAAATCATACAGAATCTTTATAGGAGAGTGTAAATAAATCATTGTTTAGGAAGTCAAGAGTAAAAATTGTTTCAGCCTTCATCTTTGAGTGGGAGAAACAAAAAAAAGTAACCTGAGGCTAAAAAACAAAATTGAGACTGCTAAGAAGATTTAGCAGTTTATTTGGGGGTTGGGAAGGAGAGGGGTTGTTTGAGTAAGAAAATAGTTACCATGGAGTTTGACCTCTCATATTTATGATGTGTTTCTGTTTGATTGAAATACAACATGAATAGAGGTAGGAGCCCAAAAAGGAAGCTCCCAATACAGAGTGCCAGTGAGCCCACCCTCCGACCTGAGAATCTCCCCTGTCAGTTTGTACTCATCCATTACTACCCCCAATACAAAAATTAGGAAATTAAAAGGCATTGACATCTAAGCATAAGCACGTTGACTGTTTCCTTTCCAGGATTCACATAATGGAAATATTCACTGCCAGATAATTTTTAATCTGTTAGCCTAATATTTCTTTCATGTGGAGAGGACCGAATGGCCTATTCAGTCTGGAAAGAGCCACAGTGTCTGTAACCTGAGTGTGTGTGGGGTCCCGGGCCCAAGGTGGGGCAGTGGAGACTGTCACCGAGGATCCCCTTAAAGATGCAGTTATTTCTCAGACTTGGACCAGCTTTTCCATTTTCCACTGACAGATTGTATGAGGGAAGAACTTGCCCTGCATTTTTTTCTCCTCTCTTTCTTTCCCCACCTCCTCCTCTTCTTCTCAAATGACAAGCCTCGTTTCGGCTGTCCTGGGAGCCCAGGGTATATTTTCCAGAGCCTCTGGTTTGTTACATGACAACAAGCCTGCCCACTTTGTGACTGCCTGTGCAGCCCCCGTCTGGGAGGCTAGCCCCGCAGCCTTGCCTGCTGGTCACTTTCACAACATATTTTGCCAAGATCCTTCCCTGCTGACTGGCTTTCTTCCCCTCCCTTTCCTTCCCTACAAACACGGGGGTGAGACTTGACAAGGACCAGCGTTTGTCTGAGCAGGCTGTGTAATCTGTCCTCTCTCAGTGGAAAGCTGCAATGCATGGGTCTGAGCACTGGAGTCAAATGCCCTCTTCTCAAAGGGATAGGTTGCCTGGCATTTTTGTCAGCTTCCTTTCCAGGTATGGATGCATCCTAACCCTTGAATCGGTGCTCCACACTCTAATATTCTGCCTGGCATCTGGTAGAAGACAGCACATCAGAGCCCCACAATTTGGACCTTGTCATGCACTCGGTATTCACCTTTGTCCTTCATACTCTTTGTGCTGAGAAATGAATAAAAACGAATGTTTATTCTACTTTATGGAAACAGTGCTGGTAGAAATAATCAACCTGGGGAAAAAATGACAGCAACTAATCCTGTACATAATTTATGATGAATGAAAAACGGAACAAAGATTTATAGCTTGTTGATATATTGAAAACCACACAAATACATGGGGAGGAATGAGCCTTGGTAGAAATAATGAAAACAAAATAAAATTGAAATGAGCTAAAACTACACACAATAAAATTTGTTGACTAAACTTTAACAGCAGACTCAAGTCTCCTCACAATTTAGATCTGTATTATTTTACTTCAATAAATGGGACTTGGAAAAATAAATGACTCTAAAAGAGATTTAGAAGATGTAATCAGCACAATTTAATATTTGGCCAGTGCTGATTGAGGAATTTGACCTTACTGTAAAAATTACATAATAGAGAATCGATCCCATTGAAAATAAATTCAATAACATAGAAATGAAAATGTTAAAAATAGAAATGGTTTAACATTTAACCATTTAAATACATCCATTCAATGTATTTAAAAATTGATTAGGAATTAAATTGGCTAAATGGAGTTTGCTGTGAATAATTCATGCTTTCTCAAAGAAAAATTACTAGACAAATTTACATGTTTTGTATTTATAAACGTGAACTGAAAGCATCCCTGGAGTCAGAGTTGGAGAATTCAAATGTCTACCAGGGCAAGACATCAGGGTCAGTGTAGCAGGGTAGGAATACCCCTTGTGGGGTTGCTTTTGTATAATAAAAGTGAAACAGAGGTGGTCACTGCGGTATTCAGCAAGGATGGTGTGCAGTATGCCCCCACCTATGGTGCAGGAGCCCTAGCAGATGTTTTTGGGGGTTAGCCTGCATTGTTGCAACTGCAGTACCCAATTCCGACCCAAGATACAGATGGTAAACCGAGACACTTGCCTGAAGTCACACTCAGCTAAGTTGGGAAGCAAGTCTCGCACTGCTTTTTTTGCCTTCTCCGCCCTTTCCTGGGTAAGATGGAGAGCCTTTTTTTATTTGATCTTCCTGAGGCATCTCAGATGTGCTGCAGATGAAGGGAAAATATACTGGGTGGAGAGGAAGGTCTTTGTACTCCTTCCTCGAAAACTGCTCCCACACAATCCCTTCCTTTTTTTTTTTTTTT
>NW_016107326.1:7311106-7375013 GCF_001604975.1 Cebus imitator
GTACAGGTAAGCCCTGGCTGCCTCCACCCACTCCCAGGGAGACCAAAAGCCTTCATACATCTCAAGTTGAGGGACCAAAAAAAGGGGTAGCCACAGAGGCTAAAATCTTTCAAAATAAAACAAAATAAAAAAAGTATTAAGGCGAAATTTAAAAAGTTTTTCATTACATAATTTACAACAAAAGCAATGCTGTTACCTCCCCTGTGTGGACTCGCGAGAGGACTGGGCCATTCTCCTTAAGAGAGAAGTGGGGTGGCTTTTGGGAGGGCAAGGGACTTCCTGTAACAATGCATCTCACGATATTTGGAATGACTTAAAAAAAAACAATGTACACAATCAAGTCCTCGGCCACATTGTAGAACTTTGGGGGATGCTCGCTCCAACCGACTGCTGTCACCTTCACTGTTCCAGTTTTTAAATCCTGAGTCAAGCCAAAATAAACAAAACAAAACAAAGCAAAACAAAAAAACAAATAAAGCCATGCCAATCTCATCTTGTTTTCTGCGCAAGTTAGGTTTTGTCAATCCCTTTCCTTAAGACCTTTTAAAGTCTCTCTTCTTTATTTTGTCTTGGTATTTAAGTAGCTTACACTGAAGTAGGATGTTGCGCTAGGAGCCTATCATTTTGTAGGCTCCGCTAAATCCTGTGTGATAGCCACAGCAGAGCTGATAGCACATCACACGGGCTGACCTCAGGGTATTGCTCCAGCTACTTCTCAAGATCATAAAACATGGGTGTTTATTCCTTTCCAGTTCCCTGTGTATTCACGGCCTGCACGTAACAAAGACCGAGGAATGTGCTTTCTGGGGAATGTCCCTTTCCAGTGTATGATGTTTACAGTGCTTTAGGCCAGATGATAATGTTCACTGTGCTTCTCTCTTTTCAGCTAGACTTGTGATTGCTTTGTTTTCGTGGGAGAAAAGTATTTGGGGTAAAAACAACAGCAGAATTTAGGAACTGAGGCTGTTGCCTCCTATTACTTTTTATTCTTCAATGGGGCAAATGTTTAATCTGTATATATTTTCAGAGTATTTCAAATGTCTGAAATCATACCAGAGGTTAAAGGATGAGTGTCTGGCAATTGACATTCCTTACTTTGTGGATTCTGTGTAAAATTTATATACATGATTAATTTAAATAAATATTTATTGAACATCTCCTCTGTACCAAGTACAGATGCTCTCCAACTTAAGAGGGTCTAACCTACAATGGTTTAACTTTACAAAGCCCCACATATTTGATAGAAGCTGTAACCCCATTGTAAGTTGAAGAGCTTACAACTTCAGATAGTTTCAATTAATGATGCATTTTTGATTGACAGTAATTTCAATTTGCAATAGGTTTATTGGGACGTCACTCTGTGGCAAACAAGACGCTTCTGTGTGGTTTTAGGTACTGAGTGGTAGAAATTGTGAAGGAGGGAGAAAATGTGTGGACATGTATAGAGTCCCATAGAAACATTGTTCTAGAGCTTTCTGCAGTGGATCATGGCTCTCTTGATCCCCTTTTCGTCTCTGTCACTGGGCCCATCCACCTCTTCACAACACTGTTATCACTTTTTGCAGAGAGTCCACGAGTTGTGGTTCCTTCCTTTCTCATATAGATTACAGAACAGGAGTTCCATCCTAGTGCAAATTATAAACTCCTGGTATCACAATGGGATTGAGCTATGTTTGTCATTCCATAACTACATTTATAAACACATATGAAATAGCATTTAAAATAATGATCCCTAAAGTGATGACTACCAAAACTAACAATGGTGATAATTAATATTCTGTTTTACAAATATAAATGTGTCAGTCCAACCTGCACTCCAATATCAAATGCATTTTTGTATTTTTACATGCAGATTCTTCTTTTACACCACGAAAATGTTAATGAAAGACCACTTGCTTTGATGGCTAGGCTTTCGTTCTGTTGAATACAGTTATGACACTCGGGCTTATGCCAAAGCCAGTGTGACACAGCCTAGTTAGTGGTCAGTACTTCTAGCTGTGAGTATGAAATACAGGTTGCAGGAAAGTTAACGAAAACCCTTTCCTGGGGGATTTTTTGGTCTCCCAGAGGCCCCCTTCTATGCAGGTTATACTCTGGGGATACAGGCTGGATGGATTTCAAGGGCTGACTTCATCTAAATCAATTCTTTTATTGACTGACTTGTTGAATTTGTCTCCTGCCTAAGGCAATATTGGACCTGATATTCTCATCTTCATAAGGAAAACATTGGAAAATGCCAAATCACTTATTTCAGAACAAAAATGAATCTCTGAGATTATCCGGCCCCTTGCCCTTGTTTTACAAATAGGGAAACCAGCCCAGTGAGAGAAAGGGACATGTACATGGTCACATGACTGTTAGAGCAGGGCTCGATCTCAATGCAGGTCTTCCTCCACCTCTGCTTACTAAATAGAATATCAAACTGCAGCTGGAAGTGTGAGGCTGTCCAGGAATCAGGGAGTCCAGGAGGCTGAATGCATGGATGTGCAAGAATTCTCTTCCCTGGACTGGACTCTCAGAGCCTCCTGCAGCAAAATCTCTGGTACTGACCCTGCCATCCCAGGCTTACATCCAAGAGGATGATTCCCACTCCCTTAGACAGCCCTAAGGTTATAAATTAACCTGCAAAATTGGACATCCATTCTAGAGAGGGAAAACATGGAAAAGATAAAGGGCCTCTTTAAAACAGATTCTTCCTGATACTTTTTTTTTTTTTCATAATTATAGCTTTAACAGCTTATGGTGATGGGAAAGCTGGCTACTTAAGAAAAATTAGTAGTCTCATTTGGCAGGAGAGAATTCCCCAGGGGATGGTGCACTGTCATTTTTCAGGGCCCCTTGAAAAGAAATCCCACACAGAGAGCTGCACATCAGCCTGACACAGGACAAGCCTCCTTCACTTACTACGGCCAAAGCCAGATCTTTTAATTAAAAACACTGCATATGCCATTAAATGTTGCTCTCCCTCCAGTCCCAAGACGTTGTAGTTTGAGGAGATACAAACAAATGAATCCATTGCAGATGTGCAGGGAAACCATTGCCTACTGAGTCACAAACCAGCGGGTTCCCAAATTCCAGCCTCAGAGTGCCTCCCCATCAAAATGTTCTTTGCAAGCAAACTGTTCTCTCTGTAATTTTCACAGTTTATGGCAGTTGCCATGGCTGGAGAAGGAGGGCCATGGGGAGGGTGAGGGAGAGAGAAACACAGTGCCACCTCACTTAATTTATGAGCAGAGCCTCATATTTTACAAATAACCTTCATGATAAATAAAGGCCTGTGGCCACACATGGGACTGTGCTGTTTTTGTGTGTGTTTGCTTTTCCTGGTTAATTTTATTTATTTTTGAACACAAAAGTCACATATTGGGGGTAATCACATCCCAACTCTGAGCTCTGGGAGGAGACGCACAGAGGCAATGCTCGCTGAATTTCAGCCGCTGGAGATGGTTTGAGTTTGATGATTTCAGCCGATTCTTACCATGGCTAACCGGAGCACCTTTCTCCCCAGGCAAGCACCGGCAGCTGGATCTCATTTTCAGCTGCCAGGCCGTCCCCATGCCTTCCTGAAGCAGCCAGCCCACAGACCGAGTGCCATCCTTTCCAGGAGTTTATTCGAAGTGACAGCTCCTCACACTCTGGCCTTCTAATCACCTCAAGTAGCCGAGATACCAGTGGGGATGGGCGAACTCCTCCTGCAAAGTCCAAATTTAGATTGACTGAGGTTATCCTTAGGCCCCTTGACCCTAGTGCTCCGACAGAACAGGACTGCCAGGACCTTCGCAGCTGCAGCGAGTTTTGTAATGATGTCTTGGGAGAGATGTTCTGCAGGGGCCGGCAGAGAAGACCCCAAGTGATGGGGAGTGATGTCAGCTTTCGTTAGAGCGGCAGACAGTGTTAGAATATCCTTGGCATAATATGGCGCTGGTATCTTTGTCAGCATCTCTGTTTTCTGTCACCACACACAACCCTGGGCCTGTCTGCAGCCCTGACGGTGTCTTTTCAGATCAGGCTGTTGCCAGCACAGAGACTAGCTTCGCTCTTCACCACACAGCCCCTTTGTTTGAAGCCTGCCCTTTTGTCATTAATGCACTTGATGTCTCTTTAAATCTGACAGTGAATGCAGTATCTGTTTTCCCGTCAAGAGATCATTGACAATATTAATACCTCATGTCCTTGCCTCATCTTCCAAGCGCTGACACCTAGCCACAGTCTCCTGCATTCATCAAACAGCCTTCTCTCACCAGGATGTCTATAAACATTCTTGCTTCCAGGCCCAAAGCAACAGGGTAGGCCTTAAAAAAGACTTTTATCAATGCCAGCCAGAAAGAAGGCCCGGGAATGTGGCACAGAACATGCTACAGCCCACGTTCCAGGAGCATCCAGCCTGTTTCCAGGGCAGCACTTGCTGTCCAAGTTGCATCTAGGTGAGATCTGGAGTTGAAGTTTACCATGGAGAGAGGGCAGAAAAAAAGCAGTTGAATCTCTGAATGTACTGAAAAGTTTACTGGATATTTTACTGGAGAAAGGGCACTCATGGTGGGTGGTGTGTGTGTGTGTCTGACTCATCCTTTTGCTCAAGAGAAAGATTGTGTTCTTTATGACATCTGACAGCCCTATCCATTCCTTTTTTTAATTAAAATTCATGTTCTAGCGTTGTAGAAAGAAAGTAGCATCCTTCGGCCCCATCCTTCCAGATTCTTCAGGGTTTATTTGAATCAGTTATGTTTAGGGAAGCCCTCTGTGGATACCTGACAGAACTGAGGCACTCCCACCCAGGCCTGTAGTGGATGCTATTCCTGGAGCACAGCCTGACCAGCCAAGCCCACAGGCCAGCGGGATCCTGGCATGGGTGACAACATTAGTGCAACGCTGGTTGCTACATAATTCAGCACGATAAAGGAAACAGCTCAGTGCCAACAACTAAAAGAACAATTTAGGTCCCGAGAAGGGTCTCAGTGAGGTTCCATCCAAGCTCAAAGTTTCCAGGCACCATACCAATACTGAAAAACAGAAACTGGCGATTCAGGGGCCAAGGAGAAAGCATGACCAAGATGGAAGAATGATCCACAGTAAACTTGTTCATGGGAACATGGCAGGAAATAAAACTAATGAGAGTGAGCCCAAGGCCAGCTTTGAGGCCATGGAACGTTGTTACCCTCTCTCCATTGCCAACTCTGAGAGACTCTTCGACCCCAGCAATTTCTAACTTTGATCCAAGCCATCTAAACCAAGGAGCATCTGCTCTGTCCTTATAAGTTTCTAAAAGTCATTCTGAGGCTTATGTAAGAACAAGGTTTAAAGCTTTGTGGTGGAGAAACCTCTCCTTCACAGTTGCAAAAATATTTACTACTTAGAACTTCTGATGTGACGAACCGGGTTAATTTCAAGTGCTAATTTATCCCAAATTAACCAAAACAAATGGGCTTGTTGGCTTCACACTATCACACTGATGGAAAAAAAAAAAATCATCGTGCCCCGAGGTAGCTATTTTCACAGGCAGATTTGTGGCTCCTGAATGAATGTCTTACGGATATTTCCTTTCTTTGCTTTTTTCTAGTTGTGTGCAGTTCAGAGACTCAAGTCCGATTAGTGCTAAGACAACTCTGTGCAACTGAATTTAAAATAGATTTTTCTAAAAATAGAAAATAAAAATGCAGGTGGCAAAAACAAAACAGATTTTGCCTTGATAATCCTACAGAGCTTTCACAATAGCTATGGCAGGTGATTCCTTATGGGTATTTTGATTAAATAATGAGTTGATCAAAAAGTTCGACCCTATTCTAGGGGCGTTTTTCATTGTTAAGTCTCCTACAATCTCCTTGAATTAGAGAAGAGCCTTATATGGAGTTAAAGAATTACTTAAAGTAAAGCTGAAAATGGGAATCAAATGCATTCTGACCTGAAATAGAGAGTTCAAGATGCCCGTAAGAAGCCGTTTAATGTCGGAGGTTCTTGTTCTTGTCCATGTGGTATTTTGTCAACACCACCTCTTCCCTTATCATCCCATATGTGCTCGATGTCTGATGCCTCATGCCTGCCAGGATTTGGAATATTCTCTCTGGAAGTTAACAATGTTGATTCATGATAAAGGACTTCAAAAATAGTCTCATTCTGGGAAGATTGTTCTAAGTCTTTGCTTGGGCTGGGTTCATCTTTAAACTCTTCATTTTCCATTCTTCGAAACGCTACTAAGGGAAACTGGGATGAGAAGAGGCTATATTTTGGGGAGTAATTGGCCAAATTAGAAAAGTACTTAATGTGTGGAAGAGAAGTCATGCAGAAAGCAATATTCCTAGGAACTTGTAGCGACGTTTTATTTCCCTGTCAACTCTGAGGTTGACAGAACCTTCTTGTCTGTGAGGACAAGAAAGTAGAGTTCTTTACTGGGGCTTGATCCGCTTTCTGCTGCCCATTGAATCTGTGGTTACCTTGCATGTCTGTTTTACAGCACCTGTGTCTCCCTGCCATGTTAATTGTGCCACCTGTAATGATGTGTGTCTTTTTATTTGCAGGTGTCCTGGGGAAGTGTCGCTATGTTTACTATGGGAAAAACTCAGAAGGCAACAGGTTTATCCGAGATGACCAGCTCTGAAGCCAAGTTCTGTATACCTTCACCCATTTCATGGAAATAAAATCAAAAGGAAGATCAAAAATAAAACGCTAAAGAAAACACAATAGCCCACGTTACCTCTCTTTGGGAAAGGCTGTGACTTCAGCCTTTGGTACCTTCTGCTGACTTTGCCAGGCCTGTCAAGATCATCCTTCTGCCTTAGACTGAGTGGTCACATAGAGATTGACATGATTGCCCTTAAGCAGGTCTCATCCACCAGGGTGACAGACAGCGGTTGTGAAGCAACGGGGCTGACAGCATGAACACCATGATAGATTGCCTGGTCCTGTCACTGCTCACAGGGGAGCAGAGGTCACACCTGGGGCCTCCCTGGGCATGCTCAGTGGCTGCATTCAAGTGAGAAAGACTGTCTTTAGATCGCCTATTGAGTTGAAATCTCTCTGATATCATCATGCTGCAGGCTTATTTTTAGTGAAATAATCACAGTTTAGGGTAAAGCTACTCTCCCTCACTCCCTTTAAATCTTAACCTCTGCATTCTGCATATACATAGCTCCCGTCTCTTCCCCTCCACCTTCCTTTAGCATCATTTTTCTGACACGTGGTGCATTTTGGTTTGCAGCTTTTCAGCGAACAAGGTATAACTTCCCAGGCAGGTCATACATTTATGGCTGGCTTCATGTTGCTACAATCCCTTTATTGGAGTAAATAGCTTTCCCTAAATCCCTGACTACAAAAGCATGGACTTTTATCTTGTTTCATTCATCTCTAAATCCACTTCTTGCCCTGAATATGATGCAGTGTAAGGCAGTAAGGCATCTTTCTCAGTACGAGGGTTTGGTTGCACCAGGGACTCTTATTTATTAATTTATTTTTAACCGTATACACTTCCAGCGATGCCTGTGGCCATACTTGTGCGTGGGGCTGGCTTGCTCCTTTGGGTGCCATTTAAAGGTAGTGAGGTGATGAAAGACAGAGTGATGGGTCAGGAGGTTAAAAAACAAAATTAAGACTATAGAAAACACCCACCAGACCACAGAGTTTTTATAGAAGGCACAAACCTTTTGGATTTCATATCTTTCTCATGACCTCTTAGAAGTCAGATCCATAGGTTATGAGACTGTTATTCCTTCCTATATCCTTGGCTGTGCACTAATGTCACAAGGAACATAAGTATGATCATTGCTAGTTGGGTGGCTATAAGCTTACCTAACTTGCTGGTGCACCAGTCAGATCACTGTAGAAGATATTCAAAAGGCTGATTGTTCTTGACACGATAGTGTTTATTTTTCTGCTTATCTTTAGACCAAGTGCTCATTGTGCTCACAGTATTAGGTCAGTTTGATGACAGCAGAACCTGAAAGAGAATCCCTCCAAGTTATAGATACTGAGGGACTAGGGAACTGCTATTGTAAATCTCTGGGGACTCAGAATCCCTAAGCTGCCCAAAAAGAGCCTACTTTTTCCGCTCCAGCCCATTTATGTAGCCTCTGGCCTACTGAGTCAACACAGGCCTTGAATGACATGTATTGAGGCTGGCGGGAGTCCTGCTTACAGATTATCCTTTGTTAATCAGTTCTTGAGACAAGTTAAGATTAAAATCCTCACAACTACAAATAATTGGAGAACGCTGAATGTCTGCCTCTATCTCTCAAATCCATTCGTACGTAACTGGAGTACCTTTTCTCTGTTTGATTTACAAAACGGCACTGGAATAATGCTTTAAATTATCTCCATTTGGTTCCTCCCCGGGTTGTTGTTTAGAAGCATCAACACATGTTTTCTTCTTGGCATAATGTGGGCAGCCAGAGTTCTGTGCAAGAGCAGCTAGACGAGTCGGATGTCATATCCAATCTAGCCGCACATATATCCTTGTCTTTATAAAAGGCTTTAACCCTTCCTCAAACAATAAAAAAGCACTTGTGAACTGACCACAGAATTTTTCCATCTTTATTTTTCTTACTTGTTTACTTTTTTTAATGTCAGAACCATTTGTATCATGCGCAGGAATGTCTCCCTCAATGTGAGCTTTGGAGGCAACACATATTTTTGGAGTGAGTTATTGACCACACTGTTTCCCTCTCTTTGGGTTGTTTATTTTCTTCCAAAATGGTGCAATAACTTTCATTAAGATTAGCTTCAATTATAAATTACCTAAAGGCCACCACGAAGGTATATTCATCTTACTGATAGAATTATAGTGAGTTTTGTTTCTCTTAAGGAGGGATAATGATAATGAATTAGTGCTGGGTTGCTCACAGTTCCACTGGCGTGTCAACCAAAATTTGCTATGCTAGAGCTAGATTTTGGTCTGAAGTGGCAGAGGTAGAAGCCATGTTGCATGTTTATCTTGAATCTGTAGGAATTTCCCAAACCTTGTTTTTCGAAGTTGAGGAGAAGAAAGTAATCAATTCAATCAGGAACCAGACATGTTTTGTACTTTCTCTACCCTTTGGTCTTTCTTCCTTTTATGCCATTCCACTGAGCTTGTTCTTTGGGGATTGTGGTGCCTGACATCCCTGTCTTCCCCCTCCCAGGACACTGACCTGAGTGGAGAGACCTCGGCAATTCAAGGCTGTCCTGCAGCTCTCTGTGGCCTCAGCAATGTCAGGGCGGCTGTCTCTTTCCTAAGTAACATAATTTTAAAGAACAATTTGTTCCTTAGGGAATAATGTCTTGGATTGTGGGGAATCCTATTAAAAGTACAACTATTGCAATCATTTGCTTTTACTTTCACCAGCCTCGCTCATAAACCTCCATCTGTTTGTTGCTTTAAATAGAAGCACACTATAAGAGATTATCACTTGATCAGGCTGCGTGTCTGAGTGTTGTGTGTTTTCACATATTCATGTACACGAAGAAATAAAAGAAAGCAAACCACAGATTCTGGATGAAAGGATTTGTTTGTTTGTTTGTTTGTGTGTGTGTGCATGTGCATGTATGTGTTTCCACTAGAGATGTATCTTGCACATTTTCAAGGGAAAAATGTCTTTCTTGCTGTTTGCAAGAAATAACCTGGCTGTCTTTCTTTTCTTTGTTAATATGCACACCAAAAACAATCCACAGGGCTTTCATCAAAAAAATGCTGGTGTTCTGTATTTGGTACTTGCAAGGGCAGCCTAAGTCAGGTTTGTGTGGCTGCAACACAGGTAACGCCCAGCATGGACACAATGGTACCCATTGGGACTCTTCCATGTTGTCCATCATTATAGCTGATCCAATGTGATCTTTTTCCACCTGTTTCTTTCAGTTCTGTTTCCAGGCAGAAACCTTTGCTGAAGAAGGGTGCTACCACTACTCAATTCTCTTTAACTTGTTCAAATACCATGCAGGAAACTGACTGACTGTGAGTAAGACCTGGAAAGGGAAATGAGACCAGATGAGCACAGAGAATGTTGATTACTTGTTTATGTGACAACCAGACCATCAGCTCGTGGTGCAGTCTTGTATGTTACTTCTTCTAATGCATCAGCCACCACTCAAGCGACCTGAAGAACACTGAAAGGCACAGCCACTGTTTTTTCAGGTAAACTTAATGTTCCTGAAGTTTACCTAAAATTTCCCAGCATTGGTGAGTCTCATCCTTTGGGCAATTATAATGCCAAGGGTTCATTTGTCACTTTGTGGTTGGGGTAGGTCATAAGATGTATTATTTGTGCATATTATCATATAAGCATATGATAATTCTAGAGTAACATGGAATATGGCCCAGAGAACAAGCAACCTGTGACAAGGGAGTTTTGCTAAGAAACAGTAGGGGAAATTCTAAGTATGGAATGTGTATGGGGGAGAGTTGCTAGAGTAGGAATGATATAAATGGCAATAAATGGGATTATGCCAGGAGACAGCATACAGCAGAATTAAAATGTGGAATCTTCATGGATAGGAGTAACTTGAGAGCTGAGGAAATGAGAAGGAAAGGGAAAAGCTAGTTTTCTGCCATTCAAAAGGTTTGCTGATGTTCAGCAGTAACGTGATGTTTAGGGATATTTTATCCTCAAAATGGAATCGTCTTTGATATAAATGAGTGTCCACCCACTTAATGTTTTACAAGCTTCTCTGCCAAAGACAATGAAACAGTGTGGAAAAGATGGTTCATGGAGTACTGTGGGAACAAATGATCATATGCGTGATGGCTGCATATGGACAGACACGACTGTGGCTGGTACCTGATATTCTACAAACTGAGCATCCTAAGGCAAGTGCCTCAGCTCTGGACTGGCTAAAAAATACAAGGTAAACTTAATGATGTGAGCAGTCATATGAAAGAGAAAATAGTTTTATGGTCATGGAAGTCTTCATATATTCATTAAGTTCAGAGGTACATGGGCACCTTGACAAGATAACAAAAAAAAAAAACAAAAATATTTAAAGAAAAAGATGAATGCCTCTATCTGGGGCAGAAGATGCTGGCAATAGGATTCAACTGTTCTTGGCATGCAGGCAGTGAATGAGCGCTCAGCTCATAGGAGCTGTGAATAACATCTTAGTTCAAGTTGATTACCTGGATTAACGTGCAGAACATTCTAGAAACAATGTTTCTGTTTTGTCACATCAATTACTTTAAATCAACTTTTCCTCCTCCATATTGGAAATAATTATCTCAACATTGTAAATAGGAATGAATTTTGAAAGCTCTGGGGATAGTTTCCTTTAGACATGAGCTTTCCAATTTAGGAGTTTGTGATGAGAGGGAAAAAGTCCTGCCTGTGGGCTTAAGTACAATATTTAGGGTATTCTAGTTATGGAGTATCAAGATAGGTAAGAATTAATGTGTATTATTTATTCACTAAGGCTAAATTTAGTAAATCATAGTCTAAATCATAATAACTGCTGCTATAAAAGAAATTTCCTGTGAAAAAAGATACAAATGAAATTTAACACCCAGGTGGAGTATGGTGTTTTAATTTTTATGTTATTAGTATTTAATGTAATATTTTATGAAAAAATATACTCTTTCAACCCACATTTAGTTTTTCAGGCTGTGATTATGATAGAAACAGCTTTTGGGGGCAAAATATAACTTAATTAGAACAATAACAATGACAGCTACAAAGTCTTCTAAAATTTTTAATTACTTGCCTTATTAGAGAAAGAAAGAAAGAATATGTATGATAGAGGTTAGGATCTGTTACTGACATAAATTTTCTAAGTTTTGGGTGGACTCCAAAATAGGTCAGCAATTATCCTGTTAGCATGTTACATAGAAAAATACATCTATTTCATACCTAATTAATTAATATATACTCTGTGTCCTCCTTTCATATGAATTGCTGATCTACATTTTATGACGTCAGTCATAAAGTTCTCAGGCCATGGTATGATAGTGTCATGATGCTTTTGCTTTTGCCCTCCTTGGCCTTTTAAGCAGGATCATTGTTCAAAGGATAACATAGAGCAAGTTTGTTTTAATTAAGAGAGGTCTTTGATGTTCAAAGAATAGGTTACATGAGTTATCTCCAAAAATTACTATTTAAAACCAGGTTTCATTTATATACTATCCATATTCCCCTATCTTTTTACATTCATAAACATTAGCCATATTTCTTTATTTGCATACAAAGGTTGTCTTTCCCAAAATAACTCCATTTTCTACAGGGCTATAGCATAACATTCACATCCTGTAGCCACATTGGCTGTATTCTCAAACACAATAAATGTCTGAATGCCTCCAGTTAGAACATTTATCTCCGTTTCTCTTTTAAAAACTTTATTTGGTATGCTTACTCAGAATGATCCACTTTGAAAGGATCACAGTAGAGTATAAAAATATTTGGACTTAATGGTCAACACATTCGTTGAAGGTCTAAAGTGAATGATAATGAAGCCTACTATCACCAGAAAAGCGTCATATTTTGATAAGTTAGGTTTAACCATTGCTTGGAAAATTACATTTAGCTGAAAAAATTAGGATCTCAACTCTAATTTATTAGAGAAATCTTACAGATTTACACTTATAAATATTTGTGTATATAATATAGATACAGGGTATTGGCTTACCAAATATTAAAATGGAATTTGCAACTCTATTTTGGCTAGTTTGATCTATGGACCACTTGAGTGGACAATATTATGGGCTTCTTTGCTTTGGTTCATTCATGATGCATACATGCACATACTAATAAACACATAAATAATGGTTACTATAATTATTTTGTAATATCAACATTAAACCAAGCACTAAAGCTGTCATTTTACTAAAATATGTTGGTCAAGAAACTACTAGCTGTAGAAGTACATGCTACTAGAAGTATCCATTTACTTCATGCAGATCAGTAATGTGTATATATATATACATGAAATACTCTTAATTGGCTATAAATAATTAAAAACTCTAACATTTGCCATTACTTCTGATTTTCTCCCACCACACTGTTGGGTCACTTCTTTAGAAATATTTTCCAAGTAATGCTGTGGTTTACATGGGCCTCTTAGGTTTTGAAGCTTTTTAAAGAGCAGTGATAATTTTTATCTGTAAGGATGCACATCCATACACTCATTTCACAAATATTCATTGGGTACCCTTAGTATGCTAGAAAGTTACAAATACAAGGGGATAATAAGAGGATGTCCTGTTTTTTGACAAATTTCTGTCTGGAGTAGACATATATATATATTATATATTATAATTCTGAATTATAATAGACATATATATTATATAATTCTGGAGTAGACTAATATATATAGATTAGACTCTCTCTCTATGACTAATCTATAGTCATATATATAGATTTTATATATATATGTAGTCTACTCCAGAATTGGTACCTATCCTAGCATATAATAATTTATATATATTATAGTCTACTCCAGAATGCTACCAATCCCAGCATATAATAATTTATATAAATTATACACAAATTATTATATGCTGGGATAGGTATTTATATAAATTATACATAAATTATTATATGTTGGGATAGGTATTATATATAATATAAATATACATATAAATTATTATATGCTGGGATAGGTATTAAGTTAGAAATTACACTAAAGAAATGGATTAAGGCACCAGAAATGATGGTGGGAAGTTAATTCCAAATGTAGCCATAATCCAACCACATCTACAGTTACCGTCTTGACCCAAGACACTAACATTTCTTAACCTGGATTGCTGATTACATCCACCTTCCTACCAGTCTCCTGATTCTACTGTTACTTTTGTACAACCTATTCTTTACAGGAAAGTGAGTGTGATCCTCTAAAAATGCTCAGTCACATCCTGTGGTTCTATTACCCATTTCCTATCAGTGGTTTCCCATCTCACTTGGAGTAAAAGTTAGAGTCCTTTCAAGACCCTACATGGCCCAACGTAATTGCTTTTAGAGAAATCAGGAAATCAGTGACCTAATAGCTGTGAGAATGAAACAGAAATAAATGCCCACACCACCCCCCACAGCTCTCCACTCCAGCCACATTAGACAACAAGGAGCACATTGCAGCTCTGGGACTTTGCCCTTGCCATTCCCTCTGCCTGTAATGTTCTTCCCCTAGGTAACCCCATCAAGTGCCACTTCAGTTCATTCAGGTTTTTTGCTCTAATGCAACCTCACTTGAGAGTCCTTCTTGGACCACCCTCCCACTTATCACACTCTACCTACCTTGCTTTGTTTTCCTCTGTTGCACTTACCACTACTTCACTATTAGATATTTATTTGCTTTTTCATTTATTATTCAAACAACGGGATGGCTTGAGGGTGCCTTGGCATATAGCAGCCACTCAATAAATAATCATTTATGAATGAATGAAAGAATGGTTCTAATTCACAGAGGTCTATTAGGCTATGTTTACAAACACATTGTTGCATATTGAACAGGATGAGTCTCTTTTATCAAAGAAGTTTTCATTGGGAAGTTTTCCACTCCTTTCTTTAACTTAAATCAGGCAAACAAATACTTCATTTCATTCCGGAACAATGTACAATGAGGAAGCATGAAACAATGAAAATGGGTTAAGATTGAAACAGTAAAGAAAATGAATGTCAAAATGCAGAATAACTAGGTGATCTGCAACTTGACATTGGGTGGATTTGAGATGCAGGGTAAGCTTTACAGGGGTGCTTTTCCAATTATTTCTCATGCAGCCAGCAGGCTGTGTAGAATTGGTTGTGGACATTATCAGTAATATAGATCAGAGATTATATTTGTAGAAGCAGAGGTTCTTTTCATTCAATTAAAAATTATTCAAATGTATACATTCCTTATTATAACTCTTAACACCATTATACTGATAAGCTATACACAAAGCACAATTTAAGGAGAAATCTAAAGGAAGTATAAAATTTATAAAACAAACTCTTCTTAGACATTATTAAATTACAGTTTTATCTCAAGATATGAATAGAATGAACTCATTTTAAATTGGTAACTTAGCACCCAGACTTTCTCAAAACTTCTGCTTGGTGATGGTAAAATAATGAAATTTTTTTTCCTGCTCTATGGGAACCGAATTTATTAGTCTAGTTAAGTAATGATAATTTTACACAAATGCTATTATAAACTCATTACGGGCATCAACTAATTTTCTTATCCCACAGCTTCATGAAGTAAGTGCTATTATTATCTCCATTTTAAAGACAAGAAAAGTAAGGCCTTGAAAGGCTCAATATCATGGGCTAAATATGCACAGGGGTGGATGTGGAAGCCAGGATCTTAGCCCAGACTGCCTGGGCCCAGAGTCAATACTCTTCATCACTGCAATATCACTATGACAGGCATCACTTATTTGTAAAGCTGCACATTTTTCTGATGATGGAAATAGTGCTCAAGATATTTTTGAAGCTTCTTTGATGGAACAAATCTTTAAAACTCAAAGTCATTCATAAAATGAGGATTCGTATTAACAAAAGGGAAAAAAATGGCATTATATAACCCTACAACCCAGTCATTCCCTGAAATCAATTCCAAAAACAAAAACAAACAAAATAAACAAAAACAACATACTATGTATAAATCCAAGCTACCCCAAAATGAAAAAATATTTTCTGACATTTAAGACCTGAAGATTTTCTATGAACACATAGTGTGATGAAAGAATCAATAGCTTGGAAATCCCGTATTCTGATCCCGATTTCTGCTATTTGATCAATGGGCAATCATTAGTTGTGTTGAAAATTTGGAGAAAACCCATCTTGGTGGATGGTTATGAATGTTGCAGCAGAGTCAATAGAGCTGGACTCTCTTTCTGCTCTGCTTCTCCCTGACTTCACTCATCTCTTTGGTCTTCAAATTCTGTGCTGTTTAAAGAGGATCCGGAGCCTGTCGAAAGGCAGATGGGGCTAACACCATTGAAAATAATTGCCAGTGTTCCCCCAGACTCGGAGTTGAGTGACTTTGTGAGACATAATGCATGTGAAAGTGCTCTGCAAAACGAAGTGCCGCCCAAGCATAAATGATTATATGCTAGACTGCAAACTCTGAAGGCATTTTCAAAAAGGAAGTTTTGGGAATATTTTTAGGTGATCAGATTCTTTCTTGAAATTCGGGCATAGTCTCTCAAGGTGACTACTCTGAAGCAGACCAAACCACAAAATTTTGCATCATTCCTGGAGGGGGGATTCTAAAATTAGTCACCATTTTATAGCTATTTCTTACATACTCAGTTATTTACGCTTTAGTGGTTTTTAGACTTTATGTGTGGTGTTTTTCATATGCCATATTTTCATTTGGTGATAATCATTCATGGCTTTTTGCCAACTTCATGTATTCCTCATAATGAGAAAGTCTGCATTTAAAACTTCTGGCTTCTATTTATTCACTAGGGCCAGACTAGGGTAAGGTGAGTGAGCAATTGTAAGACACCACAAATCTCACTAACCAGGATAACAATGCCTTAATTAAATATTTTTTAAAACCCAAATTAATGCAAAAAAATTAATTATGAACAAAATATCAAATGTTAAGTAAAAATTTTTCCTTTTGCCCCAGGTTCTAGCCACTGTGACTCAACACAGCACTAGATTCACCTGTTCAGTTCTATCTTTAAAAAACGTCAAAGTCAACAATCCTTACCTTGTGTCCCACATTCCATACGTTAGTTTCTACTTGTATGCTAAAAATATCAGCATATTTTCCTGATAAAAACTCACAATTTCCTCTTTGCCTTCTTGCTCCCAACTTGTTTTATGGGTTCTCATCTCACTGAGGGGTCAGAAAGACCCTATATTCCTTGCTCTATGTCTGATTTTAGTGCTACTTCCAAGTTTGGCCATTCATTCTCATTTGGTTTTAGTAATTTTTCAGACATTCCTCTTGACCTGCTGGGCCTTGATGCTTCTACCTAGACTTTTCTTTCCTCAGTCTTTGGATGTCCCCAGTTGCCTTGGGTAAGAAACTCCATATCAAACCACTGTAAGCCCAAACCTAACTGGGTTACCCTCCTTGTGAGTGAATGGGGGAAATTTGAAGATCACTTATTTGGTGGATATTTAAAAATCCTTGGGCCTGTCAACACTCAACATTGGTTTAATTTACAGCTAAAAATTCTAAACTGTCATTTGTAGCTAGCTTCTTTACTGAAGACTGAGTCTTATCTGTGATGGTTCCTCTTTGTGTGTTCCTCGTTTTGCTAGTAAAGCAATTTTCAGTGGTTTTTACTTCTTCTCTTGGACATTGTTTTCTTTTTCTACACAGTTTGGCGGGCAACTGAGAGAGACTGATATATTCTGTTCATCCATGTCTGCGTATGAGAAGAATGAGCTCCATATTTGTCTAGCAGTCTTTCTTTCCACCTTAGAAGAACTGGCAAACAGTATGTGTATATATATATTTTTTTAAGTAGACTTTACTTTTTAGAGCAGTTTTGGCAAAATTTAGCAGAAGATACAGAGCTTCCCATATCCCTTCTTTTTATAGAAATGGATGCCTATGCCTATGCAATGCCCACATCTCCTCCTTTTTCCTTTACACTCCCTAAAGAACAAAGATGGATAACAATATTGTTAAAAGAAATACTAAACCAAAAAGATATTATGATTATGATGCATATACATCTATCAGTGTAGGCTCAAATATGTATGAAACAACGGGTAGAACAGTGTGGAGAAAAAGAAAAATAAGCAATTTTAATTGGAAGTTTGTAGACATTCATTATGCAGAGTGTTTCACCATCTTAGTGAAATTTTAAGCTTTATGATTCTATCTTCAAATGCTACAAAATTACAAAAATACTATTTGACCATATGATTGCTCTTCTACTTACTTTGTGGCTTTTGGAAAGGAAACTTTTAATTTTAATTTCTTGAGTGCCCTGGTTTCTGAATGACACTTTCTCAAAGAATGGGCCAGTGGAGGAAGACCTATTGCTGAGCCTAGGTCACCTGGTCTGTCTTTGCATGGGGTCACATCCAAACTTTCGAAACCTCAGTTGTTGATTTTTTTAAAATTTCTTTCTTTATCTTTCTTTTCTTTTCTTTTTTTTTTTTTTTTTTTTTTTTTTTTTTTTTTTTTTTTTTTTTTTTTTTTTTTTTTTTTTTTTCTGAGACAGAGTCCCTCTCTCTCTCTCTGTCACCCAGAATGAAGTCCAGTGGTACAATCTCAACTCACTGCAACCTCTGCCTCCTGGGTTCAAGCAATTCTCCTGCCTCAGCCCCCTGAGGAGCTGGGATTACAGGTGTGCACCATCATACTCAGTTAATTTTTGTATTTTTAATAGAAATAGGGCTTCACCATGTTGGCCAGGCTGGTCTCAAACTCCTGACATCAAGTGATCTGCCCATCTCAGTCTCCCAAAGTGCTGGGATTACAGGCATGAGCCACTGTGTGCGGCCGGAACTTCATTCTTTGGAGGATTTTGAGGCCAGCATTATACATGCAATTATTCTTATAATTGAGCAGCAGCTGAGGAAAGTTTTAATGAAGTTTGAAAATCAACTAGAATGATGTGTAGCAGAGGCCATGCTTATGTTGAATTTTAATAACTAACATATCAAATTTTAAAATATAAGGAGTTAACTTTTCAAATATATTTGATATAAGTTAGTAGCACTTATGCTTTGAAATGATTAAAGTTTAAAACTGCACCTAGACTCTTGGGGCTCCTTGAATAATCTGGATACTAAATTTTCATTTTAATGTGTGAACAAATATCTTCTGTAAGACTATGGTTTACCTTTTAAAGTTATTCATTGTCTTTCGGGGGATATTTACAATTTTGATCTGATCAAATTTTTAAATTTTTATGATACATGTATGAGGAAGGTGCAGTGACTGATGTCTTAGGAAATTCTTCAGTATATTGAAATCACAAAGTTATGCTATATTTTCTTCTAAGAGCTGTGAAATGCTTAGGGGTTTGATCCCCCTGGAACTTACTGATGGTGTGATGTGGGAATAGAAGTAAACTTATTGACTACATAATAGTCTGTTGTTCTAGTAATCTTTTCTCTCCTTTTCAATGCGATTTCTGTCATTGCAAAGTTCAGGTATATATGTGGATTTCTGGCCTATCTGTTATATACTCAATATGCATTTTTTTCTTGTGCCAATATTACCCTATTCTAATTGCTATAGCTATATAATTTTCTTCCTCCCTTCTTCCCACTCTTCTTCACTTCCTGCTTCCTTCCTTCCTTCCATTTGTAATTGGCATGTAGATCTTCTGATTGAAGCAAGAGAATTCTTTATATATATTCTTAATATAAATCTTTGTCAGATGTATGTATTGCAAATATTTCCTCCTGATTGGGGCTTGCCTTTTTAATTTCTTTCTTTCTTTCTTTTTTCTTTTTTTTTTTTTTGGGGGGGGGGGAACAGAGTCTCACTCTGTCACCAAGGTCCAGACTGGAGTGCAGTGGTGCAATCTCGGCTCACTGCAAACTCCGCCTCCTGCAGTCAAGCAATTCTCCTGCCTCAGCCTCCCGAGTAGCTGGGACTACAGGTGCATGCCACACGCCCAGCTAATTTTTGTATTTTTAGTAGATATAGGGTTTCGCCATGTTGGCCAGGATGGTCTCAATCTCTTGACCTCATGATCCGCCCGCCTCGGCCTCCCAAAGTGCTGGGATTACAGGTGTGAGCCACCGCACCTGGCCTTAATTTCTTAATAGAGTCTTTCAAAGAGCAGAGATTATTCTCCTATTTTAGAAATTTCTCTTATTTTAAAAAGAGTTCTAATTTTGAAACAATTTCAGGTTTACAAAAATGTTTCCAAAAATAGTGCAAAGAGCTTTTGTATACCTTTGATCCAACTTCTCAAAATATTAACATCTTAAAAAAACTAATACGCTTATCAAAATTAGAAAATATTGAATAATATTCTTAATCTACAGAATTTACTCAAATTATGTTGACTGTCCAGCAAGTGCCTTTTTGCTAATCTATAATCCAAGCAGTTTATTAGAAGTTCACTAGTTTTCTTATCTTTTCTCATAACCAGGTTTTCATTTTACTGATTTTTTTCCTCTCTTGTGTTTTTACTATTTTATTAATTTCTATTCCTATTTTGTATTTTTCCTTCTTTTCACTTGCTTTGAGTAACTTCCTAGTTTACTAGTAGAACTTCAGAAATTCATTACTACACTGTCTTCTAATATAAGCTTTTAAAGCAATACATTTCTTTCTAAATATTGCCTTGGCTTTCTCCAATACATTGTGATATATAATAATTTCTGTTATTCAGTTGAAAATATTTAATAACTTTTGTGATATCTACTTTGATATATGGATTATTTAGAAGCACCTTAATTTCTAAATATTTGAGAGCTGTTCCAGATTCGGGGTGTGGCAGTTATGCTATTTATTTTCTGATTTTGATAGTTCTAAATGTGTGAGTTTAGCTTACTATTTAGCTTGGTGAATGTTTAATGTGCCCTGGAAAAGCATATGTATACTGTCATTGTTGGGTATATTGTCCTATAAGTGTCAACTAACAAAAGTTGGTTTTTGCTTTTTTTCCAAGTTTTTCTATGTCCTTATTGACTCTATGTATACATTTTGATTAATTACTAAGAGATGTGTGTTGAAATTTCTGGCTGCAATTCTGAATTTTTTTATTTTTTCATTTAGTCTGTAAGTTTCAGCTTTATGTATTTTTAGGCTCTGTTGTTAGATGCCATTTACACATTTAGTAGTATTATATATTCTTGATGCATTTGTCATTATAAAATGTGAAATGTCTTTTCATAGTTCATGTAATTTTCCCCATTCTGAAATCTACATTTTTATTAATATAACCTTTTTAGTATTCATAGGATTTATTCTTTTCCATCCTTTTACCTTTAACCTATCTTCATATTTATTTTCTTAATTTTTTTTTTGTTAGAGTCAGAGTCTCTCTGTGTTGCCTAGGCTGGTCTT
Organism: Cebus imitator; assembly: GCF_001604975.1. Taxonomy (NCBI): domain Eukaryota; kingdom Metazoa; phylum Chordata; class Mammalia; order Primates; family Cebidae; genus Cebus; species Cebus imitator. Next base: position 7,331,975 of record NW_016107326.1, read on the forward strand.
AAACTCCTGGGCTCAAGCAGTCTGCCTGTCTTGGCCTTCCAAAGTGCTGGGATTATAAGTGTGAGCCACCAAGTACTGTCTTGGAAAGACAAGACAGCCCTGTCTTTATATTTAAAATTATCTTCCTATTTATAGCATGTAGCTTCTTTTTCCTTTTAAAAATTCATCTGAACAATCTCTGCCTTCAAATGGAGGGTTTAGACCATTTATATGTAATAAAATTATTAATATTTGGGTTTAATTCCATATTTACCTGTTTGTGTTCTATTCATACTGTCTGGTTCCTGTTCTTATGTCTTTTTCTAGCTTCCTATTGATTAATTTAGCAATTTTAGTATTCCAGTTTGCCTTTTTTGGTATGTGTGGTTGCTGTAGGGTTTATAATATGTATCTTCAACATATCACATCAATATCTTTAATTAAAATTTGCTTCCCAGGCATAGTACTGCTGTACAACAAGGATGCCTCCATTTTCCCCTACTGCTGTCTATGCTATTACTATCCTGTATTTGATTTCCACATCCTTATAAAATGCAAAATATATTTTTATTATTTTGTTTAAATAGCCAAGTATCTGCTAACTAAATTTTTTAAATAAGGAAAAAGATTCACACACACACACACACACACAATTTTTCTAGTTCCCATAGTTACCATTTCCAGTATTCATTTCTTTGTGTAAATCTGATTTTTCATTTTGGAAACATTGTTCTTTAGCATGAAAATTTTCCTTTAACATTTTTTTATTGTGGTTTTGCTTCCAATAAATTCTCTCAGCTTCTGCTTGCTTAGAAATGACCTTATTTCATCTTTACTTTTGAAGGATATTTTCACTGGAGATGGAGTTTTAGGTTGACACTTTTTTCCTTTAAGCACATTAAATATGTCATTTCACTGTGTTCTGTCTTGCATCATTTCTGATCTGTGGTCATTCGAATCTCCTTTCTCTGTTCATAATGTGGCTATTCCTTTTCTGGAGTATTTAAGACTTTATCTCTGGTTTTAAGCAGTTTGATTATTGTGTGCCATGGTGTGGTTTCCTTTTGTTTATTCTGTTTGGGGTTTGTTGAGTTACTCAAATTTGTGGGTTTATAGTTCTCATTAAATTTGGAAACTTTTAGCTATGTTTTTCATTTTTATAAATTAGAATTTTTTTCTGATTTGCCTTTTAAAAAATTTTTCTTTAAACTTATTTTATTACCTGTTTACTTTTCCTATATATTGTGCCTGCTAAATCTCATTATGTTGCTGTTGCTCTTCCTCTTTCTCCTCCTCTTCCTCCTCTTCCTCTTCCTCCTCTTCTTTCTGAGAGTTGTTTTCCAAGACAGTGCTTGATGCTGTATGCTATAGCAGTATCTCTATTGGGCACCTTCAAATGTGCTTTTCCTAAGACCCTGTAGGCATCACTAACCCTAGATCAGCTATTGTATCCATTTTCTGCTTATAATTCCTTCCCTAGGAGTGGGGTACAAATGTAAACTCCGTATCTCACACTGTATAGATTTGAGCTTCCAACATCTTGTAGATAAATCCTTTATCATATATTGCTCAGACTGGTTGTTTGAATTCTAGGCTGTATCCTGCCAGGCTCAGAGTATTATTTAGGGCCTCAGTTTCAGTTCATGGTGCTTCAGGGTGAGGATCCTAAAACTCCTCCCCTAGACATTTATGCTTATATCCACATCTGATTTCCCTACAGGCCACTTGCCTTGTGTTTTTGGACTCCACTATGACTCTGGGTTTCCTTTTTATTTTTGAATGGTACAGATTTTTTTTTCTTACTTTCAAGCTCAAGAGTGTGTGTGTGTGTGTGTGTGTGTTTCAATATGTAGAACATTTTCAGTGATAGGAGTTTGCTTCAAAAACTATACTAACTGAAATTCTCATATGAATTCTTCATTCTTAAATATGAATTGGAAAACCAAGAATGACTAAATAGTTGAAGGATAAAATACAACATGAGATTGATTCTAAGACAAAAAATGTGAAAAAAAAATGATGCAAAAGGAAATAGAGATATTCAAGAACAGTCGGAAAATGTCTTTATTGATTCAAGAATAGTGGGAAAATGTCTTTATTAATATCCTCTGACACATGTGAGCTAACATTGAATCCACAGAGTAACAGGATAATGAAAAGGAAAGAGTCAGAAAATAAGAACGACATCTTGATGTGCAAAATATTATGGATAAAATGAAACATTCAGTAGAAGAATTAGGTTGAAGGATTGAAAGAAAACATTCCAGGATACCCTCCCCCATGAAGTAACACAGAAAGGAGACAGACATGAAAATATGATAGAAAAAGTAAGTGACAGAAGACCAATGCAGGAGCTCTAATAGTCAATTGATAGAAGTTACATAAAGAAAAAAAAAAAGAAAATGAATGAAAGAAAATATTCAAATAAATAATGCAATATAGTTTTGAAGAGCTGAAAGCCATAATATATTCAGCATGATAAACAGATATAACAGGAAAAAATAATTGTGATTTTAGAACATTAAGGTAAATAACTCTTTCTGAGACTGAAAAACCAATAAATCAGGTAAATATAGTACCTCCGTAGAACTGACCTGTTGTGATGCCAGATGATGGCCTAGAAATGCTTTCAAAGTTCTGATAAAAATGATTTCAACTAGAAATTCTATACTTTGTCAAAATATGAAATAAATGTGAGATAAAAGCAAATACATTTACAGACATGAAAGAGAAATCTATTCCTCAGAATGATCCATCTTTTCTCATGCTCAGCAATAGAAAACAATTTTTACTGAGACACATCCTAGCTAGCTAAAAATAAAATTTTTCTAACTCCCTTGCAGCTTTGTAACCATGTTCTTGCCAATTATTTGTAGTGGATGTGTTGTGAGGGGGGCTTCATGGAAATATCTTTAAAAGGAAGGGGATAGTCTCCTATCATTCCTTCTAATTTCCTGAAATGTAGATATGGTAACTGGGGCTCTGACATTCATTTTGGTCCATGGTTTCCATGAGAATGAAAGCCATAGTCAGAGAATTATGAAAAATAGATGAGAAACTATGTTCCTACGATAATATGAGTTCACCATATCAGGTTTGTACTGCCTACCTTCAAATTTCTTTTTGTGATAGAGAAAAAAAAAAAAAATATATATATATATATATATATATATATATATATATAATTTAAGTTACTTTTTAAAAATTATTCTTACAGGCACCTGAACCTAATGCAAACTGACACAGAAAGCTATTTGAGGATATTTATTAATTACTGAGTAATTTTATTTTATTTTTGCATTCACCTGGCCACATGACCATGGTCTGGGCAATAATCTATAGTGGAAGTATGGAGGCTTCCACTTTGTATGTGTATGAAGGTTTCAAAGTACCAGTGGATTTAACCTAAGAGAATTGCCAAAGGAAAAATCAGAAAGATTTCTGTGCAAAGCCTTAAGGAAGATAATAAAAACATATTTCAAAATGAAAATAAAAGCAACTAGAAACTCCAGGGAAAACATAAGACACTTAAAAATGTTATCACTTTGTTCTATAATTAGCAATAATTACAAAATAAAACTCATTTAAGTAATAATAAGCCTCCTTCGGAGGGGACACTTTCTTCTAAAAATGATCAGTGTTTGCTTCTTCTAGGAATTTTTATCCAAACTAAGACAATTACTTAAAAAAATTAATTTCTTCAGGATTTATTTAAGCTTTGGCCTCTTTTCATGAATTTACCTGATGTGTGGTGAGTTCTTTGTAGGCTCACTCTTATTCACCATAGGAAAGTTTCTTCTTATACCTATGATTGTCATATATTCCAACAATTATTTTATTTTAAATTCTGGGATACATGTGCAGCATGCGTAGGTTTGTTACAAAGGTAAACGTGTGCAATGTTGATTTGCTGCACCTATCAACCCATCACCTGGGTATTAAGCTCCACATGCATTAGCTATTTATCCTGGTGCTCTCCTTCACCCTGCTGCTCCAACAAGCCCCAGCGTGTGTTGTTCCCCTCCCTGTGTCAATGTGCTCATATTGTTCAGCTCCCACTTATAAGTGAGAACATGTGGTGTTTGGTTTTCTGTTTCTGTGTTAGCTTGCTGAGAATAGTGGCTTCCAGCTCCATCCATGTCCCTACAAATGACATGATCTCATACCTTTTTATGGCTGCATAGTATCCCATGGCATATATGTACCACATTTTCTTTATTTAGTCTATCATTGATGAATATATGGGTTGATTCCATGTCTTGGCTATTGTGAATAGTGTTGCAGTGAACATATGTGTGCGTGTATCTTTATAACAGAATGATTTATCTTCCTTTGGGCATATACCCAGTAATTAGATATTTGGGTCAAATAGTATTTCTGGTTCTAAGTCTTTGAGGAACTGCCACACTGTCTTCCACAATGGTCAGATTAATTTATACTTCCACCAACTGTGTAAAAGCATTCTGCTTTCTCCACAGCCTTGCCAGCATCTGTTGTTTCTTGACTTTTTAATAATTGTCATTCTGATTGGCCTCAGATGGTGTCTTATTGTGGTTTTGATTTGCATTTCTCTAATCATCAGTTGTTGAGCTTTTTTTTATGTTTGTTAGCCATGTAAATGTCTTCTTTGTAGAAGTGTCTGTTCATGTCCTTTGCCCACTTTTTAATGTGGTTGTGACATGCCACCAATTCCTCAGGAATACCAATTATAGCATCTTGCAAATACCTCAATAATAGTACTAATAGCTCTTTATTTCACTTGTTTACCAAATTTTTATCTTTCTCATTAGATTGTGACTCATTGATTGTATGAACAATATATTTTACTTCTGTATTCCTAGAACATAGTCCAGCATCAGGCATATCACAGGTACTCATGCTTATTAAATGAATTAATGTGAGAAAACTTCATGTGATAAATATAAGAATCTGTTCCCTTTTGGCTGTTTCCTCAAGAAAGAAGAAAAAGAAAACAGTGGAAAAAGATGTGATTGAGGAGGAGAATACTGAACACACTGAGTAGACTTACCTTTTCCAAAGCACTTATGCAGTAGCACGCATACCCTCAGAGCATGTCTCATGATATTCCAGGGCCTCTTTTCACAGATCACCTTGCAATCCCAGGTCACAAGGTGGGAGCTGCCAGCAGTCCTGGTATGAAACTACTGCACCAGCTTCCAGTCCTTCTTTAAGTGAGGTGGCTTGCGATGGACTAGCCTAGGGTAATTGTGCCAAGCTACAGCTGCCCTGTCCCTGCATTCCTGCCAAACAGACTCAGACTTCAAGTGAATAGTTTCACAAGCCTGCAAGGAATGGATATTTATAAAGACAAGTTATGTTGTGGTCATGTTCACATAGCATCACCATCAGCTCAGCATTCAGGCAAACCAGAGCCATCTTCTCTATGAACAAGCAGTTTTACAGCATGCAGACTATGCTAGGAAGAGAGACACATGGGTAAATGAGGCATAGGGGAAGTCTGACCAACTTGTGCATATGGAAGCCCACAGCCTTTTCTCTCTTCACGTGGGGCCTTTGCCAGAGGCATTTGACATGTGGTAGAAAGGTCATGTGATGTAAGAATTGATAGACCTTGTTCCTGGCTCAGGTTCTGCTACTTACTGTTTTTGTGTCCTTGAACATGGGTCTTTCCCCATTTCTGTGCATTAGTTTGCTCATCTGGAAAATTTCAACTTCATAGAGTTGTTTTGCAGGTTATAAAATGATAATGAATGGAAGCACCCTTTATAAATTTTGTTTTAAATGCTCTTTTTTAAACGGGGAAATCCCTCAGGGCTGCTCAGTCTATTGTGTTCAGCCCTTATGTAAAGAATTGTTCAAGAGAAATGTTACCAAATCAGAAAGAATTACTTGCATCAATAAACAATATTAAAGAAAAATAACTTTGCTAATATTTAACATCCTTGTTTATTAATCCATTAGTCAAATATTATTGAGGATATTATCACCATCATCAAGAATATTTGAGAATCTACTATTCACTTGTTCAGTAAACATTTCTCAAGTGCTCAAGTGAAAGGCACTAGTTTAGTCCTCATGAGTGAACCCATAAATAAAAAGGAGAAGAGAATCCACACAAGGAATGAGGCTGGTATAATAATTCAAGGCTGTGCTGGATAAGGTTCTTATGAGTAATTTCTAGGATCAGAGAATATCAGACCTGGACACCTATATGATACTCCAGCTTGTTCAGCTCTTACCTAATACGTGAATTCGGTTTCTACTACACCCATAACTAAGAACTTACCATGTGGCAGGGTAGGGGATATTCTATTTCAATTAGACGTAATTGCTTAAAAAAAAAAAAGTGCTCCCCTCTCTTTACCACTTGGTTGTCTTTCAGCCACACACGGTAAGGTAGCTTTCTCTGCCATGGGACCACCTCTTGGATATTTAAAGATGGCCATTGCGCCTCCTCCTCCTGTGCCTCCTTTCTCTAGGAGATACAGCGCTGTGACTTAGTTCACATGGTTCTGCCCCTCACCATGCCACTTTGTCTCTTTGGGCCTGCTCCAGTTGTTCCTGTGTCCTACTCAGAGTGTCACATTCAGCCTCATTTCAAAACTCTGGGAGTCATTCCATGAAGGCAGGATAGGAAGGGATTCTAATTGCCCCTGTTTAGAGTTCCCACTGGCGTTCACATTTATAATCCTAGAGATTACTGCCAAACTCAAATTTCCTTTACATACGATATGTCTCCCTTTATTTATAACTACACTCCCAGAAACTGTATATTTCTGAAGTTTGACTTTTGGAACTAAGTTCACAACTTCACAATTATATTTTACTCAATTTTATTTTAAGATGGTGGCATAAGCTCCTACCTCTAACACAAGTCATTTCGATTGTAGTACAATCCCTACTAGAATAATGGGGAGAATGATACAAGGGTCAATGCATAGTTTATAACTCATGCACTACCTCTGAGAGCTTACCTGTGATTCACTTGTAATCATTTTCCATGGTTCTATTTATGATGTTGATGTTCTCCCACTTAAGGATTTACCAGCAAGAATCTCCTGTTAAGATTTTGAATAAGTCTTCCCTCCAGGAGTCAAAAAAAATTAAAAATAGATATAGAAGCCAGATATTAACACAAATATCATCTTTATTGTTGATAAGTGTGTGGTATAGCCCCAATGGAATTTGTGCAGCCTGTTTGCCAGTTGCACGGTGAGAGTTTCTGCTCTTTTGAGCTTACCCTTACCTTTTGGCAATTCAAACAAAATGTAAAATTAAAACCTGCAGGCAGGCAGGTGGGCAGCAGAGTCCCCAGAGGGCCAGAGTGGCACATACTTAGGCCAGAGTTCTGACATCTCACATCAGATACACTCCTCCGTTAGGGTGGGCATATACAAATAGTTGCTGCGTCCTGTTACTGTGTTAGCAGGAGAAGGCTGCCTTGTGTGGGTGCAGATGCCTCTTCCAAGGCAACCTGCAAGTCCTCGTTTACACACAGGCCCTATGGTCATGTCACTTTCTTCACAGCCTTTTAAGTTTTTATTAGAGAGGCAGAGGACACGGACCTCAGCCTGAGAACTGCTCACATCCTTCCGCAGCACGTCCTTCCCTCTCGTTGAAATTTCACACCCTGAAGGGCTAGTGGTACCTTATGTTGTACACCTGGATGTAGAGGCAGGTGCCTGCTTCATGGGTATTTTCTCTCTGAAAAGCCCCAGTTTTCAAAGTTGTATTTCCCTGGGATGTGAACTAGAGAAGTGAAAGAAAAAGGTGAACATTGCTATTGGTATGTCCCTTGATCCCACTACTTGGGTTGTGGCAGGGTAGAAATACATATTTATGTTTCTTTCCTCTCTCAATTTCCTTTTTAGTCTTAAGATGAGGTCTGGAGAGTCTTCATGCCTTACCCTATTACCCACTATGATTTTCTTATCTTTTTGTTTCTGGGTACAACAAATTCCCCTATCTTATGCAAGTAACTTGGAAGATTTTACAGTCTCCTGTCCCAACATAGAATAATGAAGGAATGCTGGAAACTTCTTACAGTCCTCGCTGCTTCAGCTATGTGTGTCTCCTTCTCCCTCATCTTCCTGGGTTAGTGGGTAGCCCTCCTGACAAATGGGGCTCTGGCCTTCATTTGCTGCTTATGTGTGGTGGTTACAGAAAATTCAGGTAACAGAATTCATCACATTATTGGGGAGATATATCTGTACTAATTTTGTGAACCCATCCCTTTTTTGTACTAATATCTTTATTCTTTTCAAAGTAATTTCATAATTATCATCTCATTTGGGCCTCAAAGCAGTCCCATGAGCAAGGACAATTATGATCCTATCTTCTCATTTTATACCCAGAGACACAGGCAGAAAATGGAGAAGTCATTTGCTTAAGATTTAGAAGACAGCTGGTGGCAGAACTGGGCTCAGACTCCATGTGGGTCTCCACAGCTGTGGTGTCTCCTACTGAGTCTGGCTGCACAGACCTCAGGACAGGTGGGCCACCACCAGGACTCTAGTAGGGTGGACAAAGTGCTGTCTTATGAGGAACCAGACAAATCAGTCTCAGCTGAATTTCCTGCTTGGGTATCACTTCTTGAGAAGAAATATGCCCTAAGATAATGGAAAGAATTATTGTGGAGTTAAAAAATATGTAATATATTTTATTATATATCTATGAAATATATATAAACCAGTGTGTGTGTGTGTATATATAATCTTAAGAACTTGGAGATACACACACACACACACACACACACACACACACACACTATACACACACACTATACACACACTGTATTGGTCTTTTTTCATGCTACTGATAAAGACATATCCAAGACTGGGTAATTTATAAAGAAAAAGATTCTTAATGAACTCACAGTTCCACATAGCTGGGGAGGCCCCACAATCATGGTGGAAGGTGAAAGACATGTCTTACATGACGGTAGGCAAGAGAGAATGACAGCCAAGCAAAAAGGGTTTCCCCTTATAAAACCATCAGATCTCATGAGATTTATTCACTATCACGAGAACAGAATGGGAGAAACGCCCCTGTGATTCAGTTAATTCCTGCCGGGTTTCTCCCACAACACGTGGGAATTACAGGAGCTATGATTCAAGATGAGATTTGTGTGGGGAAACAGCCAAACCATATCACCATATCATAATACACACACACACACACACACACACACACACACACACACACACACACACAGAGATGTATGTATATATTTACATTTACATATAAATGTAAATGTATATTTAATTTACATATATATGTAAATTTAAAAGCAGCACAGATGATTTGGGTGGCATTTTGGTGGCAAGAACCAGAGTTTAAGCCCACTGGAAAATGGTCGGAAGATGGGAGTTGAGTGACACAGTTTAACTGAGAAACCTCTTTGGAATGGTATAAGAGCTTAGGCGGACTAAAGGAAAGATGAAACACTCATTTTGTTTGGTAAAAGGTCAGCAAAGGAACTATGGGATGATCCATTAAAGTGACTAGGAAAAGTTTGCACTTTTCCAGAAGCAGCACTTACTCATCTATGCATTTATCCAAATTATATTCTAGGGAGAGCGAATTCCAGACCTGAACCCATACTGAGTTTGTGACACTGAAAGTTTAGCTATAATTAAGACCCACGTGTTTGCCCCAATCCTTTATTAAAATGAAAGCATTATTAAAAGGAAGAAAAGGAAAAACAGTAGACAACTAAAACCTCCCACCAAGAAAACCTCTGCTGTTTTGGATAACACGTATGCCAAATTATTCCACTTTGATGGAAAGATCAAAGAAATGCAGAGGAATTCATGTGTATAGATGGATTGAGTGCATCCACCCATCTCCCAAAGCAGCGTGTTTCCAAAGGGCAGAGATAGCCTCATGCCATACCTCTTTTGTTTAATTTCCTTGAGATGCATCGTTCTCCAAGGAGATGTGCTCAAGTTCTCTCTCTCTCCCACATTGTTTTCAAATCTGGTTACCACTGAATGCATTTCTAAATGACAAGGCGACTGGGTTTAAATCTTGATATGTTGAGAGAAAACCCAAACTGACAGTTGGAGGAGGCAGAAAGAGTAAGGCACTTCCCATCATTCCTGTATCCCAAATGTCATCCCTGCCTTGCTCAGGCTGTGCAGGCAATCCTGATGAAGAAACGAGCAGGCACTTGAAAGTTTCTGACAGGTGTCGTGGGCGCAGCCACTGAGTGGCCACAAGGGATGAAGCTTGACATGACAGTGGCAGAGCCATCGAGGCTGGCTCCAGGACACACAGAGTTTGGTGGCTGTCAATTCTAATCCTTGTCACACCCCAACTCCAGAATGGTATCTACAATGGACAGAGCCAGTGGAAGTGTTCAGGAAACTTCAAAACATCCATTCCTAATCAAGCGATGCTGCCAAGCCATGATAACTCAGGGTCGGCCACCCAAACCACATGCATTCCAGCTGGGAAGAGTCGGGGAAGTGGGGGTCCAGGGCTGGCCACACTGGTTTGCTATGAGTTTGTTTGCTGTCTTTATTTGTTCTCTGCCTCACTCTCCAAGTCAAGGCTTTCAGTCTGCCAGTTCGTTCCCACATTTCTCTGTGTAATTTTTGTGCTGCCAGCATTTTCCCCACCAATAACTTCTGATGATTTTTATTCTTTTAATATAATGATCTCTGCTGCATATCCTCCAGGATGTAAATATTTGGCAAACCTGTTCTTCTGATTTGGCTGGAGAGTGATTTATAATGAGAGAGGAGAGCTAGCTTCTCAGTAACACTGTGCAAATAGTTTCATAAATACTGCTCTCAGGCATTATTTTGAAATATTACTTCTCTTAACAGTCTGCCAAAGTCAAATATTTCTTGCAAATAAAAATCCATGGCCAGCCCTCTCACCCAGTGAAAGTAACAGGTGGTAATGAAGCTTACCTGGTGGGGGAGCCTGGCTTGATTAGCTCCGGCCCAGAAATGAAGGTTAACTGGCATTAGGCATGATGGATGACAGTGTGTGTGTGTGTGAGATCTTTAATCCAGCCTTCCAGCCTACTAACAAGAGACGTATGCATTTAATAACTCTTAATACATTGGCTTATAGTTAAGCATTTTCAAATAACATAAGACTTGATAAGTGTGTTCATTTAAAAAATCTGACAAAAATTATTAGGTAAAGAAGTCAATGGCACATATAGGCTCTGAGTATGGTTCCCACTGAAAATTGCTTGGAGCCCCTGGCAGGGTGATAGATCAACTATGGTGTTGGTCTCCCTCTCCAAATGCCATGAGTCAATGATAAAATGGAAGGAGAATTCTGGTGTCACAGTGACCCACACTGAGCCTGAAATTTGAAAATGGCAGGGCCCAGAGTAGGTGTTTTTGTGGTAACCTCCACTGGGGAATGTCGAGATAAATTTGGGCCACATATGCGGCTCCATCTTGGCTCCAGCCATTTCCTGCTCTGGTTTTGTGTTTGGTGACTGGAAATGACCCTTTCAATAGAATATCTCCTTTTGGGGGGGCCTGCCTGAATGCAATGATGGTGTCAGCTTATGTCAGGACCCATGGGCCCTCCCCATGCACACAGCACTCTTGGAATCTCATCCTTTTCCATAACACTGGCTCACATTTCCTCACCATTTACTCATAAACATGTTTTTCTAACTGGTGCTGCCTCATACAGTGATAGTAACAGCTGACATGTGTATATCCCAGGCTGAAGGAACCTGCTTTATTCCTGTCAATCCTATTCTATGCTGGGTTCCATATTCTGTCCATGGTTCTGCTGTTCTCTTGGAGGCTCAGCCTCTAAATCTCAGTATCACTTTGACTTCTTTTTCTTTGTTTCCCATAACCCAGCAGTCAGCAAGACCTGTTCTTACATAAGATCTCTTATATTTGTCCTCCACCTTTATTTTTCAATAATATTTCTATAATTTATTGTTTGTTTGTTTTGAGACAGTCTTTCTTTGCTGCCCAGGCTGGAGTGTAGTAGTGCCATCTCGGCTCACTGCAGCCTCCACCTCCTGGGTTCAAGCGATTCCTGAGTAGCTGGGATTACAAGCCTGTGCCGTCATGCCCAGCCAATTTTTGTATTTCTAGTACATACAGGGATTTGTCATGTTGGCCAGGCTGGTCTCCAACTCCTGAACTCAAGTGATCTGCCTGCCTTGGCCTCCCAAAATGCTGGAATTAATAGGTGTGGGCCATTATGCCTGGTCATTTTTTTTTTTAATTACACATGATCCTAATACAATTTCCAAGCATTTTGCAAGGTATAAAGGAAAAAAATACAACCAAAACAGATAATTAAAAAATACTCAAATCATATTGCCCATAAATATTTTATAAAATGAGATGTCATTCTTCCAGACTTATCTTGATGTACAAATACAGATGGATGGAAAAATGGATGGGGGAAAAATAGTATATAACATGATTATGGGATGTTGTTTTAATAAAAACATGTCATTTAACAGGAAAAAAAATAAAAAGAGAGCTGCTTAAATTTAGCTGTTTCTTTACTGCAAGATATATAAATGCCTAAATTATCCATGGTTTAAAAAAAAATGAACTTCCAACTTTAAAAGATTGTGAAAGTATTGTACTTTTTTTTTTTTTATGATTGGTTGGGGTAGAAATTGTGTTTAAAATTTTTACTGTGCTACTTTCTTCTATTTATTTATTTTACTTCAGGTGCATACTATATCTGGCATTTCTCCCCATGTTATCCCTCCCCTACCTCCCTACCCACCAATGCCTCTCCCCTACCCCCCCCAACTGCCCCCAGTGTGTGATGTTCCTCTCCCTGAGTCCATGTGTTCTAGTTGTTCAACATCCACCTATGAGTGAGAACATACAGTGTTTGTCTTTCTGTTCTTGTGTCAGTTTGCCGAGAATGATGGTTTCCAGATTCATCCAAGTCCCTGTAAAGGTCATGAACTCATTGCTTTTTATGGCTGCATAGTATTCCATGGTATATATGTGCCACATTTTCTTTGTCCAGTCTATCATCAATGGGCATTTGGGTTGATTCCAAGTTTTTACTCTTGTAAACAGTGCTGCAGTGAATATTCATGTGCATGTGTCCTTATAATAGAATGATTTATAATCTTTGGATATATTCCCAGTAATAGGATTGCTGGGTCAAATGGAATTTCTATTTCTAGGTCCTTGAGGAATTGTCACACTGTCTTCCACAATGGTTGAACTAATTTACACTCCCACCAACAGTGTAAAAGTGTTCCTATTTCTCCACAGCCTCTCCAGCATCTGTTGTCTCCAGATTTTTTAATGATCACCATTCTAACTGGCATGAGATGGTATCTCAGTGTGGTTTTGATTTGCATTTCTCTAATGACCAGTGATGAGGAGCATTTTTCATATGTTTGTTGGCCTCATATATGTCTTCTTTTGAAAAGTGTCTGTTCATATCCTTCGCCCACTTTTGAATAGGAAAGTATTGTACTTTTTTTTTTTTTAATTCCACATTGATTTTAATCAGTGGTGATTGAATTCACACTAAGAGAGATAAGTTAGTAGCCCTTTAAGTATCCTGCCTGTCAAGACACCTACCCCTACATTCCAAACATATTTATAAAGATTTATGACATCTACATTCTGTAATCATGATGTCCCTAGTAGTCATGTCTCTGGAGCATCTCTATTTCTGAGTGTTTTGTTTTGATTTTTGCTGCTAACTTGGATTTGATCTTGGAGTACTTCTCTCAAAGAATTTCAGTTCTATAATCTGTGAGTGTTTTGCGTGCCAAGGTCATACTTTCAAGTGTCTATCAGCAAGTTTTAGATGTTGTAGCACTGGTTTCTACTGTCAGGTATGGCATGCTTTTTCAATTACATAGTGCCATTCTTTTTCATTTGGCCAGATTTCATCATTGGTAGTTTTTTATTTTCCCCCAGACTATCCATCCCCCAAAAAGAGCTAAAGGGTGCTATATGTTAAGTTCTGTTATATTTAAAATTGTCTTCATGTTTCTCCTCTACTTGAATAACAACTTGGCTTATTGTTATGTTCTTACATTTTATATTTTTCTGCAATATTTAAAGACACAGTTCCTTTATTATAGAAATTAGAGATTCCTTTGTCTTTTGTTCACCCTCAATAATTATTTATGTGTGTGTATATTTTACCACAAAATGTATTTCAAAAATAGGGAAAAACACATCACGTTTGTGTTATAATCAACACTCACATTTAGCAACTGTTAGTGTTTGGATTTGCTTTGAATATCTTTGTTGCATAAAACATTCAAAATACATAAAGGGGCTGGGCGCAGTATCAGATGCCTGTAATCTCAGCACTTTGGGAGGCCGAGGCAGGCAGATCACCTGAGGTCAAGAGTTCAAGACCAATCTGGCCAACATGGTGAAACCCCACCTCTACTAAAACTACAAAATTAGTCAGGCATGGTGACACATGCCTGTAACCCCAGCTACCTGGGAAGCTGAGGCACAAGAATTGCCTCAACCTGGGAGGCGGAGGTTGCAGTGAGCTGAGATTGTGCCATTGCATTCCAGCCTGGGCAACAGAGTGAGACTCCTTTAAAAAAATAAATTTAAAAAAGGCACTATAATAAGGGCACCTAAGATGGTGCATCTTCCTTTTTTTGTTTTCATTTATTTTTTATTTATTTATTTAATTTATTATACTTTAAGTTCTGGGGTACATGTGCAGAATGTGCAGGTTTGTTACATAGGTTTACACATGCCATGGTGGTTTGCTTCACTCATAAACCCATCATCTACATTAGGTATTTCTCCTAATGCTATCTCTCCCCAGCCTGCCACCCCCCACCCCCCACCAGATCCCAGTGTGTGATATTCTCCTCCCTGTGCCCATGTGTTCTCATTGTTCAACTCCTACTTGTGAGTAAGAACATGTGGTATTTAGTTTTCTGTTCTTGTGCTAGTTTGTTGAGAATGATGGCTTCCAGCTTCATCCATGTCCCTGCAAAGGACATGAATGCATCATTTTTTATGGCTGCATAGTATTCCATGGTGTATATGGATGGTGTACCTTCTTAGATGTACATAAGTACACCATCTTAGGTGCCCTTTTCTAATTTATTTCCCAATATTCTTCCAGAGAGGAATCTACTGTCCTTATTTTAGTGTTTGCAATTCCTAAACATGATTATATGGCATTCTTATATATGTACGTATCCAGGAAATATATACTGTAATATTTTGCAGGCTGTTTGAAATTCATTTAAATGCTATCTTACTGAACTTATATTCCACACCTTGCTTTGTTCATTGTAAAATGTGTTAATATCAATTAACAAATTTAGCTGGAGTTCAAAATTGTTCAAGTTTCTTCTATGAACAGATATTTAGTTTGTTGCCAGTTTTTCATTACTATTTGTTGCAGCAAGTAATGTTGTAGCTAATAATTTTGTGCATCCGTTATCCTTGATATGTTTGAGAATTTCTTCATGACATACATTCAGAGATGGATTTGGGGTCATATGTGTGCTGTTTGTGTCTTTAATTTTATTTAACGTTGACAACTATCTAGAAAAACATTATACTACCACCAAGACTGTATACTTCCCAGTATTTCATATCTATACCAGCATTTCATACTTATACTTTTTCATACTTTTCCATCTAAAAGACATTAAATGGTACCTTAATACTAGTTTTCTGTTTTTATATTTTCCTGAGTACTGAGATTGAAAATCTTTTCAAATGTCTAGTGGCCTTCTTTTTTTATGATTTATCTGATCATATCATTTGCCCACTTTTCTGCAGGGTTGAGTTTTGTCTTTTTCATCTTGATTCTTAAAGATAATTTATGTATTTTGGATTCCTTTTCATTGTTAATGTGTTACAAATGTCTTAAGTCTATATTTGATTGTTCAATATTTTGTGTGTTACCTTTGTAACATAGAAGATTATTTATTTATTTATTTAGAAAGGGTCTTACTCTATTGCCTAGGCTGGAGTACAGTGGCATGATCTCTGCTTACTGCAGTCTCTGCCTCCTGTACTCAAGGGATCTTCCCACCTCAGCCTCCTGAGTAGCTGGGACCACAGGTACCTGCCACCATGCCCAGCTAATTTTTATATTTTTTGTAGTGATGGGTTTCCACCATGTTGCCCAGGCTGGTGTCCAACTCCTGGGTTCGAGTGATCTGCCCTCCTCAGCTTCCCAAAGTGCTGGGATTACAGGTATGCTGGCTGAAGATTTTCAATACAGTTGAATTTATCTTTTCTTTTGTGGTCTGTGCTTTTTGCATTCATCTTAAGAAATCACTTTGAACCATGAGATGTAAATATAGTCTAATGTGTTCTTTTAAAGTTTGAAAACTATGCTTTTTACACTTTTATGTCATTAACTCATCATATGAATGTGATTACGGCAGATTGACATGAGATGCCAGTTGCATTTTTTAAATATGGAAAAACAGTGGAAACTATTTTTCTTTCCCCGCTAATTCTAGGCTCTTTATTCTGTTCCATTTGTTTGTTGATCCCTGGGCCAGCAGTTTTAATTACTGTCATTTTACTAAATTTTCATATGGAATTGGGCAAACTTCTAACTTGTTTTTCAATACTCTATTAATTATTATTTACTTTGGCTGTTGTTGGTTTTAAGTAATGCAAATACCTTCTCCCATTCTGTGATTTGTCTCTTTACTCTCATAAGAATGTTTCTGGGTGAGCAAAAATACTCAATTTTATGTACTAAAATTTGTAATTCTTTATTATTAGTGTTCTTTCCTGTTTAAAACATCTGCGCTACCTCAATATGACAGATATATTCTATGATTTTTTTCTAAAAGGTTGATTATTTTGCCTTTTATATTTAGATCTATAATCTATCTTGAGAATCAAGACTATTCATATGGTATAAGGTAGTGATCAAGTATGTTTTTTCTTTTAATGCATGAATATTCAATAATTCAACACCATGTATTAAAGACCATTCTGTGATGCCATCTTTGCCAAAGACAAAGTACTCATATATGTGTGGGCCTGTCTTGGGCTCTTGATTGTGTTCCATCATTCTTTCTGACTGTTTTTAAATACAGCCACATTATCTTAACTAATGTAACCGTATAAATACTTGATATTAATTAGAACAAGTTTTCTAATTCTGTTTTTTTCACTATTCGTAGCCCTTTGAAATTCCATGTTTATTTATTATTATTTTTTTAATTTTAATAGCTGTAGAGGTACAAGTGCTTTTTGGTTACATGGATGAATTGCACAGTGATGAAATCAGGGTTTTTGCTGTGCCGTTCACTCAAATAGGGTACACTGTACCCCCCAGGTAATTTTTTATCTCTCACCCACCCTGCTTCTGAATCTCCAATGTACATTATACCACTCTGTATTTCTTTGCATACCCAAAGCCTAGCTCTCACTTGTAAGTGAGAACATATGGTGTTTGGTTTTCTGTTCCTCAGTTTTTTTACTTAAGATAATGGCCTCTAGTTACATTCAAGTTGCTACAAAACACATTATTTCATTCTTGTTTATGGCTGAATAATATGCCGTGGTGTGTGTGTGTGTATATATGCATATATGTACATATGTGTAAATATATACATGTATACATATATATATATATGTATACACACACATACATCCCATGGTATATTATTATATATATACACACACCATGGTATATTTCTATGTCTTCCTAATTTAAGTTTCGGGGGTTGTGTGTTTCCAAGAACTTATCCATTTAGGATAAGTTTAGGGGGTTGTGTGTTTCCAAGAACTTATTCATTTCCTCTAAATTTTTATACATAGAGGTGTTCTTAGTAGTCTTGAATGACGTTTTGTATTTCTTTTGTATCAGTTGTAATGTCGCCATTTCATTTCTGTTTGAGCTTATTTGAATCTTTCTTCCTTTCTTGGTTAATCTAAGTAGTTTTCTATAAATTTTGTTTATCTTTTCAAAGAAATGACTTATTTCATTGATTTTTTTAATTTGAATTTTGTTTAGTTGTTTTCCGATCTTTGTTATTTCTTTTTTTTGTGGGGGGGGCTGGATTTGAGTTTGGTTTATTCCTGGTTTTTGTTGTTGTTGTTGTTGCTTTTCCTTGAGGTGTGACATTAAGTTGTCGGTTTGTGATTTTTCTGGCTTTACGATGTAGGCATTTAACCCTATATGCTTTCCTGTTGCTGTAACCTAGAGGTTTTGATAACTTTTATCACTATCATCATGCATTTTGAAACATTTTTAAATTTACATTTTGATTTCATTGTTGGCCACCAAATAATTCAGGAGTAGACTGTTTAATTTCCATGTATTTGCATAGTTTTGAGGGTTCCTCTTGGAATTGATTTCTAGTTTTATTTCACTCTGGCCTGAGAAGATGCTTGATATAATTTTGATTTTTATAAATATATTGAGACTTGTTTTGTGACCTATTATATCTTGGAAAATCTTCCATGTGCTGATAATAATGATGCATATTCTGAAGTTTTTGGGTTGAATGTTCTGTAAATGTCTGTTAGGTCCATCTTTTTCTAGAGTCCAGTTTAAGTCCAGTGTTCCTTTGTTGACTTTCTGTCTTGATGATTGAAGTTCCCCTCTGTTGAAGTTCCCCTCTATTTATTGTGCTGCTGTCTGTCTCTTTTCTTAAGTCTAGTAGTAATTGCTTTATGCATCTTGGAGCTCTGGAGTTAGATGCATATAAATTTAGGTTTGTTGAATCGATCACTTTATCATTATATAATGACTTTTTTCTTTTATTTTCTCTTCTCCCTCCCTCCTTCCCCCTCCCTTCCTCCCTTTCTCCCTCCCTCTTTCCCTTTCTCTTTTCTTTCTTCTTTTATCCTGTTACTTTAAAGTTGTCTTATCTGATACGAGAATAGCTACTCCTGCTTGCTTTTGGTTTTCATTTGTGTGAAATATTTTTTCCACATCTTTACCTTGAGTCTCTAAGAATCTTCATACAATAGTTAGGTCTCCTGAAGATAGCAGACATTTATTTAGTTTGTGTTTTTAAATCTATTCTGCCAATATATATTTTTAAAGTGTAGCATTCAGATCATTTACATTCAATGTTAATGTTGACATGGGAAGTGTTGCACAGTCATCATATTGATTTTTACCAAGTTACTTTTTTTACTTTATTGTATCACTGTTTTATAAACTCTGTGAGTTGTATTATTTCAATTGTTTTTATTCTGGTGCACATCAACCTTTTGTTTCAATATTTAGGATTCATTTTATTATTTTTTGTAGGGCTGTCTAATGTTGAGATTCTCTCAGCATTTGATTGTGTGCGAAAGACTTAATTTCCCCTTCACTTATAAAACTTAGTTTTGCTGGTTACAAAATCCTTGGCTGACCGTATGTTTGAGGAGACTAAAGGTAGGACCTTAATCCCTTCTGGCTTGTAAGATTTCTGCTGAGAATCTACTGTTAGTCTAATAGGTTTTCCTTTATAAGTTATCTAATGCTTTTGTCTCACTGCTCTTAGAATTTTTACTTTCATATTAACTTTAGATAGCCTGACAACCATATGTCTTGGTGATGTCCTTTTTGCAATGAATCTCCAGGACTTGAGTTTCTTGTATTTGAATGTCTAAATCTCTAGAAAGACCAGGAAAGTTTTCCTCAATTATTGTTTCACATAGGTTTTCCAAACTTCTTGCTTTCTATTCTCCCTCAAGAACAATCTATAAGTCTTAGGTTTGGACATTTTATATAAACCTATGTTTCTGAGAGAATTTTTCACTTCTGCTTTTTTTTCTTTATTTTTGTCTGATTGGCTTAACTCAAAATTCTTCCCTTTAAGCTCAGAAATTCTAAAATTCCTTAAAATCAATTTATAAATTTCCTACAGAATCTGGACTTGCCAAGACAGCCCCACAATCTTATAAGCTAATTCTCTACAATTAATTAATTTAAATATCAGATCCCTAGTCCTGCTTCTCTGGTGTAACTCTGACTATATGTTACCCTAAAATGGGAAATAAGTGAATTAGAATTTTGCTGTATCCTCTTCCTTATGTGCTGATTGCATTTAATTATGTATCCTTATTGGTGTTTCTAAAGTTCAGCAAGTATGTGAGGGTGAACTGAAAAAAAAAAAAAAAAACTCATTTCTGTAAAATTTTCTTCGAAGTATAACAGGCTTTTTAGGAAAACAGAGTTAACAGCAGACAATTCAAAAAAATATGCTACTTTATTAGAGCGAAACCAATTATAGACCCAACAAAAGTCACCCAATTAAAAAACATTAAATTTGGAATGAATAAAGTAGTAAGCAGTACTTAGAGTATTTTATTTATTTTACTTTTTACAGTTTAGAGGTAGGATCTTGCTACATTGCCCAGGCTAGCCTCAAACTCCTAGGCTTAAATGATCTTCCTGCCTCAGCCTCCTGAGTAACTGGGACTACAGGCACATGCCCCCATGTCCAGCAGTAATTATATTTTTAAAAATATATATTTTATTGCATTTTAGGTTTTGGGGTACTCGTGAAGAACATGCAAGATTGTTGCATAGGTACATACATGGCAATGTGGTTTACTGCCTTCCTCCCCATCACCTATATCAGGCATTTCTCCCTATGCCATCCCTCCCCAACTCCCCACCCCACACTGTCCCTAGTTCCCTGACACAGACCCCAGTGTGTGATGCTCCCCTCACTGTGTCCATGTGTTCTCACTGTTCAACACCCACCTATGAGTGAGAACATGCAGTGTTTGATTTTCTGTTCTTGTGTCAGTTTGCTGAGAATGATGTTTTCCAGATTCATCCATGTCCCTACAAAGGACACGAACTCATTGTTTTTTATGGCTGCATAGTATTCCATGGTGTATATGTGCCACATTTTCCCTGTCCAGTCAATCATCAATGGGCATTTAGGTTGGTTCCAAGTCTTTGCTATTGTAAACAGTGCCACAGCGAACATTCATGTGCATATGTCCCTATAATAGAATGATTTATAATCCTTTGGATACCTACCCAGTAATGGGATTGCTGGGTCAAATGGAATTTTTATTTCTAAGTCCTCGAGGAATCACCACACTGTCTTCTACAACGGTTGAACTAATTTACACTCCCACCAACAGTGTAAAAGTGTTCCTATTTCTCCACATCCTCTCCAGCATCTGTTGTTTCCAAATGTTTTAATGATCACCATTCTAACTGGTGTGAGATGGTATCTCAGTGTGGTTTTGATTTGCATTTCTCTAATGACCAGTGATGATGAGCATTTTTCATATGTTTGTTGGCCTCATATGTCTTCTTTTGTAAAGTATCTGTTCATGTCCTTCACCCACTTTTGAATGAGCTTGTTTTTTTTTTGTTTGTTTTGTTTTGTTTTTCTTGTAAATCTGTTGTAGTTCTTCGTAGATTCTGGATATTAGCCCTTTGTCAGATGGGTAGATTGCAAAAATTTTTTCCCATTCTATTGGTTGCTAATTCATTCTAATGATTGTTTCTTTTGCTGTGCAGAAGCTCTGGAGTTTAATTAGGTCCCATTTGTCTATTTTGGCTTCTGTTGCCAATGCTTTTGGTGTTGTAGTCGTGAAGTCCTTGCCTATGCCTATGTCCTGAATGGTTTTGCCCAGATTTTCCTCTAGGATTTTTATGGTGTTAGGGCTTATGTTTAAGCCTTTAATCCATCTGGAGTTAATTTTAGTGTAAGGTGTCAGGAAGGGGTCCAGTTTCTGCTTTCTGCACATGGCTAGCCAGTTTTCCCAACACCATTTATTAAACAGGGAATCCTTTCCCCATTGCTTGTTTTTGTCTGGTTTGCCAAAGATCAGATGGTTGTAGATATATGGCATTGCCTCTGAGGCCTCTGTTCTGTTCCATTGGTCTATATCTCTGTTTTGGTACCAGTCTTGCTGTTTTGATTACTGTAGCCTTGTTTGTAGTATAGTTTGAACTTAGGTAGTGTGATGCCTCTGGCTTTGTCCTTTTGGCTTAGAATTGACTTGGCTATGCGGGCTGTCTTTGGGTTCCATAGAAGTTTAAGGTGGATTTTTCTAGTTCTGTAAAGAAGGTCATTGGTAGCTTGATTGGGGATAGCATTGAATCTATAAATTACTTTGGGCAATATGGCCATTTTCACGATATTGATTCTTCCTAACCATGAGCATGGAATGTTTCTCCATCTGTTTGTGTCCTCTCTTATTTTGTTGAGCTGTGGTTTGTAGTTCTCCTTGAAGAGGTACTTTACATTCTTTGTTAGTTGTATTCCTAGGTATTTTATTCTCTTTGTAGCAATTGTGAATGGCAGTTTGCTCTTGATTTGGCTCTCTTTAAGTCTGTTATTGGTGTATAGGAAGTGCTTATAATTTTTACACATTGATTTTGTATTCTAAGACTTTGCTGAATTTGCTTATCAGTTGCAGGAGATTTTGGGCTGAGATGATGGGGTCTTCTAAATATACAATCATGTCATATGCAAAATGAGATAATATGACTTCCTCTTTTCCTAATTAAATACCCTTTATTTCTTTTTCTTGCCTGATTGCTCTGACTAGAACTTCCAGTACTATGTTGCATAGGAGTGGTGAGAGAGGGCATCCTTGTCTAGTACCAGATTTCAAAGGGAATGCTTCCAGTTTTTGCCCATTCAGTATGATATTGGCTGTGGGTTTGTAGTAAATAGCTTTTATTATTTTGAGATAAGTTCTGTCAATACCTAGTTTATTCAGAGTTTTTAGCATAAAGGGCTGTTGCAGAGAAGGTCTTTGACAAAATTCATCTATTGAGATAATCATGTGGTTTTTGTCTTTGGTTCTGTTTGTGTGGTGCATTACGTTTATAGACTTGCATTCGTTGAACCAGGCTTGCATCCCCAGGATGAAGCCTACTTGATTGTGATGGATAAGCTTTTTGATGTGCTGTTGCAATTGGTTTGCTAGTATTTTACTGAAGATTTTTACATCTATGTTCATCATGGAGATTGGCCTGAAGTTTTCTTTTCTTGTCGAGTCTTTGCCAGGTTTTAGTATCAGGATGATTCTGGTCTCATAAAATGATTTGGGAAGGATTCCCTCTTTTTTGATTGTTTGGAATAGTTTCAGAAGGAGTGGTACCAGCTCCTCTTTGTATGTCTCATAGTGTTCAGCTGTGAACCCATCCAGACCTGGGCTTTTTTTTGGTGTGTAGGCTATTAATTGCTGCCTCAACTTCAGCCCTTGTTATTGGTCTATTCCAGATTTTGACTTCCTCCTGGTTTAGGCTTGGGAGGATGGAAGTGTCCAGGAATTTATCCATTTCTTCCAGGTTTACTGGTTTATATGCATAGAGTTGTTTGTAGTAATCTCTGATGGTTTGTATTTCTGTGGAATCAGTGGTGATATCCCCTTTATCATTTTTTATTGCATCTATTTGATTCTTCTCTCTTTTCTTTTTTATTAATGTGGCTAGTGGTCTATTTTGTTTATCTTTTCAAAAAAACCAGTTCCTGGATTTATTGATTTCTTGAAGGGTGTTTTTGTGTCTATCTCCTTCAGTTCTGCTCTGATCTTAGTTATTTCTTGTCTTCTGCTAGGTTTTGAGTTTTTTTGATCTTGCTCCTCTAGCTCTTTCAATTTTGATGATCAGATGCTAATTTTAGATCTTTCCTTGCTTCTCATGTGGGCATTTATTGCTATATATTTTCCTCTAGACACTGCTTTAAATGTGTCCCAGAAATTCTGGTACATTGTTTCTTCATTCTTGTTGGTTTCAAAGAACATCTTCACTTCGGCCTTCATTTCATTGTTTATCCAGTCAACATTCAAGAGCCAGTTGTTTCAGTTTCCATGAAGTTGTGCTGTTCTGAGTTAGTTTCTAAATTCTGAGTTCTAACTTGATTGCGCTGTGGTCTGAGAGACTGCTTATGATTTCCACTCTTTTGCATTTGCTGAGGAGTGATTTACTTCCAATTATGTGGTCAATTTTAGAGTAGGTGTGATGTGGTGCTGACATGAATGTATAGTCTATGGATTTGGGGTGGGAGTTCTTTAAATATCTATTAGGTTTGCTTGGTCCAGGTCTGAGTTCAAGTCCTGAACATTCTTGTTAATTTTCTATCTCATTTATCTGTTTAATATTGACAGTGGAATGTTAAAGTCTCCCACTATTATCGTGTTGGACTCTAAGTCTCTTTGTAAGTCATTAAGAACTTGCTTTATCTATCTGGGTGCTCCTGTATTGGGTGCGTGTATATTTAGGATGGTTAGCTCTTGTTGCATTGATCCTTTTACCATTATGTAATGTCCTTTTTTATTTCTTTTGACTTTTGTTGGTTTAAAGTCTATTTTATCAGAGACTAGGATTGCATTTCCTGCTTTTTTTTTGCTCTCCATTTGCTTGGTAAATCTTCCTCCATCCCTTTATTTTGAGCCTATGTGTGTCCTTGCATGTGAGATGGGTTTCGTGGTTACAGCACACTGATGGGTTTTGGCTTTTTATCCAATTTGCCAGTCTGTGTCTTTTGATTGGGGCATTTAGCCCATTTACATTTAGGGTTAATATTGTTATGTGTTAATTTGATCCTGCCATTTTGATGCTAGCTGGTTGTTTTGCCCATTAGTTGATGCAGTTGCTTCATTGTGTCGATGTTCTTTACCATTTGGTAAGTTTTTGGAGTGATTGGTACTGGTTGTTCCTTTCTATGTTTAGTGCATCTTTCAGGAGCTCTTGTAAGGCAGGCCTGGTGGTGATGAAATTTCTCAGCAATTGCTTGTTCATAAAGGATTTTATTTCTCCTTTGATTATGAAGCTTAGTTTGGCTGGATATGAAATCCTAGGTTGAAAGTTCTTTTCTTTAAGGTTGTTGAATATTGGCCCCCAGTCTCTTCCAGCTTGTAGGTTTTCTGCTGAGAGATCCACTGTGAGTCTGATGGGCTTCCCCTTGTGGATTACCTGACCTTTCTCTCTGGCTGCCCTTAGCATTTTTTCTTTCATTTCAACCCTGGTGAATCTGATGATTATGTGCCTTGGGGTTGCTCTTCTTGAGGAATATTTTTGTGGTGTTCTCTGTATTTCCTGGACTTGAATGTTGGCCTGCTTTGCTAGCTTGGAAAAGTTTTCCTGGATATCCTGAGGAGTGTTTTACAGCTTGGATTCATTCTCTCTGTCAGTCACATTCAGGTACACCTATCAAACGTAGATTAGGTCTTTTCACATAATCCCATATTTCTTGGAGGCTTTGTTGGTTTCTTTTTACTCTCTTTTCTCTATTCTTGCTTTCTTGTTTGATTTCATCGAGTTGATCTTCGACCTCTGATATCCTTTCTTCTGCTTCGTCAATTTGGCTATTGAAACTTGTGTATGCTTTGCGAAGTTCTTGTGTTTTTCAGCTCCATCAATTCATTTATGTTCCTCTCTAAGCTGTTTAGTCTCGTTAGCATTTTGTCAAACCTTTTTTCAAGGTTCTTAGTTTATTTTCCTTGGGTTAGAACATGTTCTTTTAGCTCAGAGAAGTTTGTTATTACCTACCTTCTGAAGCCTGTTTCTTTCAATTCATCAGATTCATTCTCCATCCAGCCTTGTTCCTTTGTTGGTGAGGAGTTGTGATCCCTTGGAGGAGGAGAGGCGTTCTGGTTTTGGGTGTTTTCTTCCTTTTTGCACTGGTTTCTTCCCATCTTTGTGGATTTATTTATCTTTGGTCTTTGTGGTTGGGGACTTTCAAATGGAGTCTCTGAGTAGATGTCCCGTTTTTGATGATGAAGTTATTTCTTTCTGTTTCTTAGTTTTCCTTCTAACATTCAGGCCCCTCTGCTGCAGGACTGCTGGAGGTCCATTCCAGACCCTGGTTGCCTGGGGATCACCTGCAGTGGCTGCAGAACAGTAAGGGTTGCTGCCAGTTTCTTACTCTGCTATCTTTGTCCCAGAACGATGTCAGTCTGTGCTCTCCTTTATGAGGTGACTCTTTGGATATATGGTGGTCAGGGAGCTGGTTGAAGAGACAGTGTGTCCTTTACAGGAGCTCAAGTGCTGAGCTGTGAGCTCTGTTGTTCCATTCAGAGATGCTGGGCAGGTGTGTTTAAGTCTGCTGTAGCAGAACTTGTAACTGCCTTTTTTTTCCCAGGTGCTCTGTCCTGGGAAGGTAGGGCTTTATTTATAAGTTTCTGTCATGCTGCTGCCTTTTTTCAGGGATGCCCTGCCCAGTGAGGAAGCAGCCTAGTCACAGTCTGTCAGCAGAGGCATTGCTGAGCTGCTGTGAGCTCCACCCAGCTGCTGTGTGAACTTCCCTGCAGTCCTGTGTATAGGGGTATAGTTAGAACTGCCTCGGCAATGATGGCCTGCCTCTGTAATTGTGGACTGCATCGGTAATGGTGAACGCCCCTCCCCCACAGAGCTGGACGTCCCAGCCTGATCACCTGCCTCCCTGCCTCAGACCCCCTTTTTTTAATCAGTGGAACTGGTGACTCTCTCCCAGGCATTCCAGTCACCAGTTAAAATGGCACCCAGATTTGTGTGAGTTCTTGTGCAGAGACCTGCTGCATTGGCTGAAATAGCTGTGCTGGGGGCTTGTGGCACTTTTTTGCCCAGGAATCTCCTGGCCTGGCTCCCTGTTTTAGTCCCTTTTCAGTTGAATGGGCAACTCTGTCTCCCAGGCATTCCATTCATCAGTTGAAAAGGCACCTGGATTTGTGTGAGATTTTGTGTGGAGACCCATTGCGCCAGCTGAAACAGCAGCACTGGAGGCACTTTTCTGCCCAGGAATCTCCTGGCCTGGCTCCCTATTTCAGTCCCCTTTTTTATCGTTGAATGGAGACTCTGTCTCCCAGGCACTCCAGTCGCCAGTTGAAATGGTGCCTGGAGGAGACTCACCACACCGGCCGAAACATCTGCAATGGAGACCCGTGGTGCTTCTTTGCCCGGGAATCTCCTGGTCTGTGGGCAATGGAAATGTGGTGATCACTCACCCTCCACACACTCGCTGGGAGTTGGAATCCAGAGCTGCTCCTACTTGGCCATCTTGGATCGAGGACCTTGTAATATTTTTAAAATAGAAAAATAAAGATAGTTTGAAGAGATGAAGTGTAAGAAAGTGCTGCAACTGCTGGCCCTCAAAGATAGTGCACAGGGACAAAGTGAGCCAAGAATAAAAATATGTAATGGCTTGGCATTATGTGCAGTCCTGTACATGGCTGTGGCTTGCAACATTCATCCATTATTCCCTGGTGGCTTGGAATATTAGCATACCAAGAAATATCACACATGAATCAAAGTGACTTCCAAAGTATACCATCATCATCACTACTAATTAATTTGAAATCACATATGAGCTAATTCCTGTAACAGAAATATGCATTATTCATGACTGTATTTGATTTAGTGGAACTCTTTGGTTTCCAGCTGTTAAAGATGAGAAAATCAGCATATTTTACCACCTCTTTTTCCCTTCACTGCTCATTTTTTATATTCTTGGAGCATGTATTATTTGTACTATCACCCTAACCACCAATCTTATTTTACTTTTAGTCATAATTTTATAGTTTAATCTTTGCTATAAG
The DNA here is from genome assembly GCF_001604975.1 of Cebus imitator. Lineage (NCBI taxonomy): Eukaryota > Metazoa > Chordata > Mammalia > Primates > Cebidae > Cebus > Cebus imitator. The sequence continues at coordinate 7,359,382 of NW_016107326.1, forward strand.
CTCAATACTTAGCATTAGTATTACTGTTAGACAAATGGGAACATGTATTTGGCCACTATTTAGAGACCCCTGCTCTGAGTTTCCTCTGACTGTGCCTGTCATGAACTGAATGTTTGTGTCCTACATAAATTCATATGCTGACACTGTACCCCTCAATCTGTAGGAAAGGATGGAATCTCTTGGGCAGAAGCTGATGCTGCACTCCACAGGTGAAATATCTTCTTCCTTAGAAAACCTCATGTTTTCTGCTTTTAAAATCTTTCAGCTGATTGAATCAGGTCTACTAAAATTATCAATTTGAAAGTTAGGTCTTTGGGAGGTAAGTAAATCTAGATGAGGTCATGAGGATAGGGCCCCCATGATAGGTTTGGTGACTTTTAGGAAGACAGAGACCAGTGCTCTATCTTTCAACCATGTGAGGACACAGCGAGGAAGCAGCCATCAGGAAGACAGCCATTACCAGGAACTAAATCTGCTAGCTCCTTGATCTTAGAATTCCCAGCCTCCAAAACTATGAGAAACAAATATGTTTTTTAAGCCAACCAGTATATGGTATTTTCTTGTGGCACCCTGAGATGACTAAGACAGTGGCCCTCCTCATGGGGCAAAGAATCTACGAGGCTCAAAAGGAAGTGCCCACCCCAAATCCACAGAATCTCATCTACACCATGTTCTAATTACCAAATACACTAGCGCTGTGTGCCCAAATCACACTGAACTCACTTCCTGGGCTTGAAAGGAGCCAGTGTAAAAACACATAACCTTCAAAAGAAACTACCAGGAAACGTAACTGATATTCACAGAGAAATAATGGCAACCCGCAAACAACAGAATGACATATTTAAAGTTTGAAAGAAACAACTGCCACCATACAACTTTATAACTCCCAAAAATATCCTTCAAAACTGAAGATAAAAATAAGGACAATTTTTAGACAATGACTGAGAGAATTTGCTGCCAGTAAACCTAGGCTAAATAAATACTAAAATATATTCTGGAAAAGGAAAAATATCCCAGACAGGATCAATGCAGGAAGAAATGAGCACAATACAGAAGATAAATTGATGGATAATGCAAAAGGCATGTTGACTGATAAAATAATGTCTTCTGTGGATTTAAATACATATTCAGAATTAAAATGCATGATAACAGCTAACTCCAAAAACTCTAAAGATGCTAAAGAGCAAATAGACGTTACCTAAACTTTTAGAATGATCTGGAAAGAAGTAAGGAAAGAAGTTAAAATGCTCACATACATTAGACTCTAATAACTCAAGGATGCATTTGTAATATTTAGAACAGTCACCATAAGAATAGGGGGGAAAAAACTTTGTAACAAACAAGAAAATAAAGAGGGAAGAATAGTAAACACATTTGATTAACCAATAAACTATGAAGAAAGAGACAAACAAAAGTAGGTGATAAATGAAAAATAGATGGTAGACATAAACCCAAATATATTAGTAACAATATTACTTGTAGTCAGCCTGGATATTTCAATTAAAAGAACAAATATTAGGCTGGATAAAAATCAAAATCTTATTATGCTTCGAAAAGACAACTGAAGAAACTTAGCAGGATGGAAAAAATATGGAAAGATTAAGTATAAAAAACCTGGTGTAATATCAGCTAAGGAATGAAACATTACTAGAGATAATTTCATGATGACAAACAAACGCTCTATTAGCCAGGAAGACAAGTAGATTTATGTTTGTATGAATCTAAAAATTACTTCAAAATATGTAAAGCAATAGTTAACAGAATTAAAAAGAGAAATTATGTAAGCAATATTGGAGAATTTACCATACCTTCCTTAGTAACTAAAAAGACAAGAGGCAAAAATAGTAAGCAAATAGAATCCATTAATAACATGATTAACAAATATGAGTGTAAGACAGGATCCTCCACAAACAGTGACAGAACCATGTTCTTTTCCAGTTAGGTGTGGAACATTTACCAAATTGTAACTGGTGAACCTTAAGGTTAGTCTCAATAAATTTCAGGATTTCTCATTCTTGGCACATTTGACATTTGGGTTAGATAATTATTTGTTGCAGGAGTGTGTCTTGTGCATTATTGGACTTTTAGCAACATCCCTGGCCTCTCTTCAGTAGATGCCAGTATCAGCTCCTGTTTCACAGTTGTGACAACAAATGTCTCCAGATATTGCCAAATGTCATCTGGGGAGCAAAATCATTGATTTAGAGTATGTTCATTTAAAATAGTTTAATGAAGCCAGTAATCAATAATAAAAAACACCAAAAACTTCCCATAATGTGCAATTAAGGAATACAAATATAAATGACCTATGATGCAAAGAATCAAAATGGAAACTATAATGTATTTCAAATTGAATTATTATAAAAAAAATACCAAAACTTGTATAGCAAGCCTTAAACTGTTCTTAGAAGGAAAGATGTAGAATCATGTGAATACATTTTTAAAAAGTATAAGATTCAAGTCTATGAAGTTTAGGACTTTTAAAATGCTGTGTCCAAGTAAGATCTGCAAATTCTCTCTCCAAAAGGTAACTATAAGGTTGACAAAAAAATATGTCATTATTCTATAGTTGTACTAAAGTCATGCAACAATCTGAACTTAGAGTAAGAACATGGGAGCCTACAGTATTTAGGCCTGGGTCTGGGGTGTCTCCCATCATCCACCTCCCCAGTGGCTGATATGGAGGTTCTCCCAAGGTGGGGCAGGCTATGAAGACTAACAGCTTCTCTGATACAGTTGGAGAAGCCCCTAACAAAACTCTATTTGAGTCAGCAGGTAATGCCCATGTTCAAAGGAAGTGACTTCTTACATGAGGCAAACAAGTAGGAAAGCCAATGAGTCCATCCACCCTTTTAACCTGAGGTTTGTAGTCCTCATTGGGACAAGCTTACTCCTGGCTGAGTCTACCTGTCCTTACTGGAGAGAACCTCCAAGCTAGTTTCACATGCCTGGCGTACCCTGCAGCTACACCCATGGCATAAGACTCAAAAGGAACTGGAAGACAATAAAACCCAGGGCAGAGTGAAACATTCTGGATTTGTAAAGCCTTGAACTTAGGATATGCAAATAACTCCTATGACTCGACTCAATAATAACATAATGAAATTAAAATATGGGTAAAATATTTGAATAGGTACTTTTTCAAAGGATATATAGAAATGGCTAATAAGCACACAAAAAGATAGCTAATATCATTAATTATTATTGAAATGAACATTTAAGTTACAATGAACTATTACTACACACCTGCTAGAATAGATATAATCAAAGACAAAGTTAATTCCAGGTATTGGTAAAAATGTGGAGAAACTGGAAGTCTTGTGCATTTTTGAAGATAATAAAATAGTACAGAAACTTTGTAAAATGATTCGATGCTTTCTTAAAAACTTAAAAATAAATTTACTTCATGGCTCAATATTTGTACTCCTAGTAATTTACCGAAGAGTAATGAAAACATATGTTCACACAAAGACATATTCATTGCTATTTGGGTACATATTTGTCATGAATTTGTATGATGTTTGTAATTTATGCCTTTTTTTTTCTTGAGACACCTCTAGGAGACTGATCAAGACAAAAGAAAATGGCACAAATTAAAAATATCAGGAATGAATAAGGGGATAAAAAATCGGATCCAGTATCTATTAGGAGGAGGATATTATGAATATGACAATAAATTTGAATAGCTGGATGAAACATTCGATTTTTCTTTAAAAAGCAACTCACTAAAACACAAAACATAGAAAATCTGATTATTAATATATCTAATAAACATATTGAATTTTTAATTAAAATCTTTTCAAACTCTTTAAGTCCACATGGCTTAACTGGATAATTCTTTCAAAATTTGACCATAATATTTGGCATTAGTTACAATATTTTGTTAAAAGCTCTTACTATATTTAAACATTTTTCTTCTCCTTATTGAATTGATTTTGAATGCTGAACCAAACTTGCATCCTATGCATAAACACAAATTGGCTGTGATCAATTATAGTTTTAGATTTAGATATTATCTTTAGCTTCAACTTATTAATAATATTTTGTTTAGAGTTTGTATTTTTCTTATGAGTGATATTAATCTGTATTTTTTTCCTCATAACTGTTTTTTTTTACATAAGCCTGCAAATTAGAAGCAGCAACAATCTTGCATAAACTTTTCAAGATAAGAGAAAAAGTGGGTATGGTTTCAAACTCATTTTATGTTGCAAGCATAATCTTGACACAAAAACATAATAGTGATTCTATAAGTAAATAAATACAGATTACTCTCACTCCAAAAAATATTAGCATGTTGAATCTAAAGATGAAATCTAAATCTAGAAAGATAACTTATAGGCAATTTGGGTTTATGCATGGAATTCAAGTTTGGTTCAGCATTCAAAATCAAAAAGTGGAAGGGAATAGCTATACTATTAACAAAATAGTATAGCTAATGCCAAACATTATGGTCAAATTTTGAAAGCTCATCCCTGAGTTCAGAAACAAGACACAAATATCAGCTATTGCTGTTTCAATTAGGTAGGTAAAGTTCTGGCCAACTCAACAATGGAGGTAAACTAGATATATAAGAAGATGGGAAATTAAGAAATAAAACTGTATGATGACATGATTATTTTATAAAGAAAAAGCTTTAAGTATTTATAGAAATACATTAGTATTAATAAGTGAATTAAGAAAGAATGCAAGAAACATGTTGATATTAAAAATTGTATTACAATATACCAGCAAGAAGCATTTAGAAAATGGAATTTTAAAAATATCCATTTAAAATAGCATCATAAAACATCAAATGCTGAGGAATAAGTCTAAGGAGTTGTATAAAAGTTCTCTACAGTGAAAAGTATAAAGAAATATTGAGAGCATTTAAATAGGTTTAAATAAAGGAAGCAACATATTGTATTCATGTATTGGAAGATGTAGTAATGTAAAAATGAGAGTTCTCTCCAAATTGGTCTACAGATTTTAAAAAGTAGAAAATCTATATATGCAGGTTACAGTTTGAGGTTACATAGAGTAAACACACTCCATGCCATTTCTCTCCCTAACTACAAGAATAAAGGAAGAGCAATAGAAACGGTAAATATCTGGGTAAATATAGCGTATTATGCATTCCCTATTGAGTTCTTTCATAACATTTGTCCATTAAAGATGAAAACTTAATACGTTGTCTCAAAAAGTTTTCAATATATATAGTTGTAATACACAAGACAAATGTAACACTAAGAAAGTGTAAAAGGATGGTTGCACACTTTCTACATTCCACCTAAGTTGTAAAATATTGATTCTAAGTAGACTGTTAAATGTTACAGCTGTATTTTGAAATTCCTGGAGCAACAACCAAAAAATCTATATAAAGAAATATATATTAAAAAACAGAATAGATAAATTAAAATCAAATACTGAAAAATACTCAAATGACCAAAAGAAGCCAGCAATAAGTAAGAACAACAACAACAACAAACCAATAAAATGGTAGGCTTGAATCTAAGCATGTCAATTCTACAACTATTAATGATATAAATGCATCAATTAAGACAGATTACCAGAATTGATTAAAATATATAAGAAACTATAGAAACTCACAAGAAGTATAATGATATAGATAGGCTAAAAGTAAAACAATGTTGGTGAGAATGTAAGTTAGTACAACCACTATGGAAAACAGTTTGGAGCTTCCTCAAAAAACTAAAACTAGAGCCACCATACAATCTAGCAATCCTACTCTGAGGTATACACCCAAAAGAAAGGACAACGGTATATAGAAGAGATATCTGCACTCCTGTGTTTATTGCAGCACTATTCACAATAGCCAGTATATGAAAACAACATATATGTCCTTCAACAGATAAATGGATAAAATGTGATACATATCCACAATAGAGTGCTATTTAGCCATGAGAAAGAAGGAAATCCTGTCATTTGCAACAACATGGATGGAACTGGAGGGCATTATGTTAAGTGAAATAAGCCAGACACAGAAAGACAAGCTTCACATGTTCTCAGTTATTTGTGGGAGTTAAAAATTAAAACAACTGAACTCATGAAGATAAAAAGTATAAGTATGGTTACTAGAGGCGGGAAAGGATAGTGAATGTGTAGGGGAAAGTGGGGATGGTAAATGGGTACAGAAAACATAGAATGAATAATAGGTAGTATTTGCCAGAACAGTAGGGTGACTATAGTCAAAAATAATTGTACGTTTTAAAATAACTAAGTAGTATAATCGGATTGTTTGTAAAACAAAGGATAATTGCTTGAGGTAATGGATACCCCATTTATACTTATGTGATTATTGTACATTGCGTGCTTATATCTCAGATATCCCATAAACATAAAACAAAAATTTTTAAATGTACCTTGAAAACACTAATCAAAAGAAAGCTAGTGTGTCTATATTAATATCAGATAAAGTAAAATTTAGAGCAAATAAAAGTTACCAAGGGTAAAGATGAATAACACACAATGATGAAGGGGTTAATTTATGACGAAGACAACAATCACATATAGATATGCAACTAATCACAGAGTTTTAAAATGGACCATTATGGCTTTAATTTCCCAAAAAATGTGTTCAGTGATCTGTGATCTAATACTAATAGGAGTATTAGGAGAATATTTACAGACAAGAAGATCACCACATGGTGATAGTGACAGAGTTTGGAGTGAAGTGTCTACTAGCCAAGGATTACTGGCAACACTGGAAGCTGAGAGAAATTGATAATTCTCCCTTTGGAGATTTCAGACAGAGAGCATGTCTCTGCTAGCATCCCATGCCTACTTCATATAGTTCCTTTAAAGTGACTAATGAGCATTCTTAGAGCCAATTTTGGCATCTAATGCCATTCTCCAAACAAGTAAATACATAGGTTATGATGGAAAGATTAGATAGCTAGATGGATTGCACAGATATGTAGATATAGAAATATATATAGGTAGATGATAGACAGGATGCCCAGAGAGTACTCATTACATATTTGGAGCAGGAGAGAATATCTAACAAAGCATGAACATCTTCAGCAGTTCCTGGGAATAGTGTTAAGAATAATAGTGATCAGCATGAAAAGAATATTGCCAAGTTTTCCTGTAGTAAAAGTTGGAGACTTTATAAAATACAAAAGCTTATTACAATTGTTAAACTTTGTTAACCTGTTATAATGCATTGAATGTTTGTATCCCTACCCCCTAAATTCATATGTTGAAATCCTAACCATCAATGTGATGGTATTAAGAGGTGGGACTTTTAGGAGGCAATACGTTCATGAGGATGGAGCCCTCATAAATGGAATTGGTGTCCTTAATCCCTAGATAGCCCAAAGAGCTTTCTTGTTCTTTTGCACCGTGTGAGGATACAACAGGGTGGCTATCTGCAACCTGAAAGACAGCCTTTACCAAAACCCACCCATAGTGACATCCTGATATCAGATTCCTAACATCTAGAATTTGAGAATAAGTGTTTTCTGTTTAAGCCACCCAGTCTATGGTACTTCATTATAGCAGCCCAAATGGACTATAAGACACCAGTGAAATATTGTCATTCTTCTGAGGATTAGTGATCCTCAAAGGGCCATATAAAATAAAGTACACTGATGAAAAAGTCACAAGAAAGAACAAAGTATTCAATTGATAAAATAATTTATTGTCCTAATACTGTACTTTTCCCTCATTGTGTATTTTAAATGATAATTATAGACAGCCCATAATGAAAAAAAATGTTTTAGAAAGGCAAAACAGAACAACTTAAAACCAAAATTTCATTGAAGAAAATAATGAAATTTGTTAAATGATGCTGCAAGAATATGACTTCAGCATAGCATCATCATCATCATCATCATCATCATCATCAAGAACAGAGTGAACAGATGAGCCTCATAGTGTGAGAAAATGTTTGCAAACTATGGATCCAATAGGTGACTAATATCAAGAACCTACAAGGAACTTAACAAAAAGAAAAGAACCCCACTGAAAAGTGGGCAAGGTATATGAGTAGACATTTCTCAAAAGACAACAAACAAATGGCCAACAATCATATGAAAAAATGCTCAACATCACTAATCATCAGAGAAATCCAAATCGAAGCCACAATGAGTTATCATCTTATGTCAGGGAGAATGGCTATTACTAAAAACCAAAAAAAAAAAACAACACAGACATTGGTATGGATGTGGAAAAAAGGGAATTCTTATACACTCTTCTTGGGCATGTAATTTAGTACAACCTCTATGGAAAACTGTGAAGTGTCCTCAAAAAACTAAAAATAGAACTACTGTTTGAAATCCAAGATGACTGAATAGGAAGAGCTCTGGAGTGCAGTTCCCAGTGAGAACAACACAGAGGATGAGTGATCACTGCATTTCCAAACAAGTTATTACTGCCCACAGACCAGCAGATTCCCAGGCTGAAAAGTGCCATGAGTTTCCACAGCTGTTTCAGCCAGCACAGCGGGTCTCTGCACAAAAACTCACACAAATCTGGGCAGCCATTTCAACTGGTGCCTGGAACACCTGGGAGACAGCCACTCATTCAACTGAAAAAAAGGGGGCTGAGACAGGCAGCCAGGTCATCTGGCTCGGCGGGACACACCCCCAAAAAGACCAGCAATTGGAAACGCTCTGGATTGAGAGTTTCACAGCAAGAGCAGCTGGACCCAGGATGGTCCAGCTCTGTTGGGGGAAGGGTGTCCACCATTACTAAGGCAGTCCACCATTACCAAGGTAGACCACAATTACCAAGGCAGCTCTAACTATACCTCTATAAACAAAACTGCAAGGAAGTTCACACAGCAACTGGGCAGAGCTCACAGCAGCTCAGCAATGCCTCTGCTGGCAGACTGTGACTAGGCTACCTGTTTGCTGGGCAGGGCATCTCTGAAAAAAGGCAGCAGCATGTCAGGAACTTATAAATAAAGCCCTACCTTCCCAGTACAGAGCACCTGGGAAAAAAGGCGATTATGAGTTACACTGCAGCAGACTTTAGCATACCTGCCCAGAAGCTCTGAATGGAACAATGGAGCTCACAGCTCAGCACTTGAACTCCTATAAGAGACAGACTGTCTCATCAAGCAGCTTCCCAACCCCCATATATCCAAAGAGACACCTCATAAAGGAGAGCTCAGGCTGACATCTAGCAGGTATCCTACTGGGACGAAGATAACAGAAGAAGAAACTGGCAGCAACCCTTACTGTTCTGTAGCCACTGCAGATGATCCCAGGCAAGCAGGTTCTGGAGTGGACCTCCAGCATTCCTGCAACAAACAGGCCTATTAGAAGGAAAACTAAAAAAAAGAAATAACTTCATCAAAAAAAGGACATCCACTCAGAGACCCCATCCAAAAGTCACCAATTACAAAGACCACAGGTAGATACATCCACAAAGATGGGAAGAAACCAGCACAAAAATGAAGAAAACACCCAACACCAGAGCACCTCTCCTCCTCCAAGGGATCACAACTCATCATCAGCAAAGGAACAAAGCTGGATGGAGAGTGAGTCTGATGAATTGACCAAAACAGGCTCCAGAAGGTGGGTAATAACAAATTCTCTGAGCTAAAAGAACATGTTCTAACCCAATGCAAAGAAACTAAGAACCTTGAAAAAAGGTTTGATGACATGCTAATGAGAATAAACAGTGTAGAGAAGAATATGTCATCATTTAATGGAGCTGAAAAACAAAACATGAGAACTTCGCAAAGCATACACAAGTTTCAGTAGCCAAACTGACCAAGCAGAAGAAAGGATATCAGAGATTGAAGATCAACTCAATGAAATAAAATGAGAAGGCAAAATATGAGAAAAAGTGAAAAGACATTAACAAAGCCTCCAAGAAATATTGGATTATGTGAAAAGACCTAATCTACATTTGATAGGTGTACCTGAATGTGACAGAGAGAATGAATCCAAGCTGTAAAACACTGTTCAGGATATTTTCCAGAACTTCCCCAACCTAGCAAGGCAGACCAATAGTCAAGTCCAAGAAATAGAGAGAACACCACAAAGATATTCCTCAAGAAGAGCAACCCCAAGGCACATAATCATCAGATTCACCAGGGTTGAAATGAAAGAAAAAATGCTAAGGGCAGCCAGATAGAAAGGTCAGGTTACCCACAAATGAAGCCCATCAGACTCACAGCAGATCTCTCCATAGAAACCCTACAAGCCAGAAGAGAATGGGGGCCAATATTCAACATCCTTAAAGAAAAGAACTTTCGACCTAGGATTTCATATCCAGCCAAACTAAGCTTCATAAGTGAAGGAGAAATAAAATCCTTTATGAACAAGCCCAATTGCTGAAAGATTTCGTCACCACCAGGCCTGCCTTACAAAAGCTCCTGAAAGAAGCACTAAACATAGAAAGGAGCAACCACTGCCAACCACTCCAAAAACCTACCAAATGGTAAAGAGCATCGACACAATGAAGAAACTGCATCAACTAATGGGCAAAACAACCAGCTAGCATCAAAATGGCAGAATCAAATTCACACATAAGAATATTAACCTTAAATGTAAGTGGGCTAAATGCCCCAATCAAAAGACACAGACTGGCAAATTGGATAAAAAGTCAAAAGCCATCAGTGTGCTCTATCCAGGAAACCCATCTCACATGCAAGAACAAAAACAGTCTCAAAATAACGGGATGGAGGAAGATTTACCCAGCAAATGGTGAAAATAAAAAAGGAGTTGCAATCCTAGTCTCCGATAAAATAGACTTTAAACCAACAAAGATCAAAAAAGACAGAAAGCGCATTACATAGTGGTAAAGGGATCCATGCAACAAGAAGAGCTAACCATCCTAAATATATACATGCCCAATACAGGAGCACCGGGATACATAAAGCAAGTTCTTAATGACCTATAAAGAGACAAAGACTCCCACACAATAATAGTGGGAGACTTCAACACTCCACTGTCATTATTAGAAAGATCAAAGAGTCAGAAATTCACAGGGATATCCAGGACTTGAACTCAGATCTGGACCAAGCAAACCTAATAGAAATCTACAGAACTCTCCACCCCCAAACCACAGAATATACATTCTTCTCAACACCTCCTCAGACCTACTCTAAAATTGACCGCATAATTAGAAGTAAATCGCTCCTCAGCAAATGGCAAATAATGGAAATCATAACAAACAGTCTCTCAGACCGCAGGGCAATCAAGTTAAAACTCAGGACTAAGAAACTCACTCAGAACCACACAACTTCATGGAAACTGACCAACTGGCTCTTGAATGTTGACTGGATAAACAATGAAATGAAGGCAGAAGTAAAGATGTTCTTTGAAACCAACGAGGATGAAGACACAATGTACAAGAATCTCTGGGACGCATTTAAAGCAGTGTCTAGAGGGAAATTTATAGAAATAAGTGCCCACATGAAAAGCAAGGAAAGGTCTAAAATCAACAAACTATGATCAAAATTGAAAGAGCTAGAGGAGCAAGATCGAAAATACTCAAAAGCTAGCAGAAGACAAGAAATAACTAAGAGCAGAACTGAAAGAGATAGAGACACAAAAAACCCTTCAAGAAATCAATAAATCCAGGAATTGGTTTTTTGTAAAGATTGACAAAATAGACTACTAGCCAGATTAATAAAAAAGAGAATAATCAAACAGATGCAATAAAAAATTATGAAGGGGATATCACCACCGATTCCACAGAAATACAAACTACCATCAGAGATTACTACAAAGAACTCTATGCACACAAACCAGTAAACCTGGAAGAAATGGATAAATTCCTGGATACTTGCATCCTCCCAAGCCTAAACCAGGAAGAAGTTGAAAACCTGAATAGACCAATAACAAGGGCTGAAGTTGAGGCAGCAATTAATAGCCTACACACCAAAAGAAGCCCAGGTCCAGATGGGTTCACAGCCGAATTCTACCAGACACACAAAGAGGAGCTGGTATCACTCCTTCTGAAACTATTCCAAAAAATCCATAAAGAGGGAAACCTTCGCAAATCATTTTATGAGACCATCATCATCCTGATACCAAAACCCAGCAATGACTCAACTCAAAAAGAAAACTTGAGGCCAATATCCATGATGAACATAGATGCAAAAATCTTCAATAAAATACTGGCAAACCAATTGCAACAGCACATCAAAAAGCTTATCCATCACGATCAAGCAGGCTTCATCATGAGGATGCAAGGCTAGTTCAACATATGCAAGTCTGTAAATGTAATCCACCACATAAACAGAACCAAAGACAAAAAACACATGATTACCTCAATAGATGCAGAGAAGGCCTTTGACAAAATTCAACAGTGCTTTATGCTAAACACTCTCAATAAACTAGGTATCAACGGAACATATCTCAAAATAATAAAAGTATTTATGACAAACCCGTAGCCAATATCATACTGAATGGGCAAAAACTGGAAGCATTCTGTTTGAAATCTGGCACTAGACAAGGATACCCTCTCTCACCACTCCTATGGAATCTAGTATTGGAAGTTTTAGCCAGAGCAATCAGGCAAGAAAAAGAAATAAAGGGTATTTAATTAGGAAAGGAGGAAGGTAAATTGTCTCTATTTGCAGAATACATGATTGTATAATTAGAAGACCCCATCATCTCAGCCCAAAATCTCCTGCAACTGATAAGCAACTTCAGCAAAGTCTCAGGATACAAAATCAATGTGCAGAAATCACAAGCATTCCTATACACCAATAACAGACAAAAATAACAGAGAGCCAAATCAATAATGAACTGCCATTCTCAATTGCTACAGAGAGATAAAATGCCTAGGAATACAGCTAACAAAGAATGTAAAGGACTTCTTCAAGGAGAACTACAAACCACTGTTCAATGAAATAAGAAAGAACGCAAACAGAAAGAAAAACATTCCGTGCTCATGGTTGGGAAGAATCAATATTGTGAAAATGGCTATACTGCCCACAGTAATTTATAGATTCAACACTATCCACATCAAGCTCCCTATGACCCTCTTCACAGACCTGGAAAAAAGCCACCTTAAAATTTATATGGAATCAAAAGAGAGCTCACATAGCCGAGACAATTCTAAGCAAAAAGAACAAAGTTGGAGGCATCACCCTCCTTCAAACTATACTACAAGGCTACAGTAATCAAAATGGCACGGTATTGGTACCAAAACAGAGATATAGACCAATTAAACAGAACAGAGGCCTCGAAGGCAATGCTACATATCTACAATCATGTGATCATTGACAAACCAGACAAAAACAAGCAATGGGGAAAGGATTCCCTGTTTAATAAATTGTGTTGGGAAAACTGGGTAGCATTGTGCATAAAACAGAAACTTCCTGACACCTTACACTAAAATTAACTCCAGATGGATTAAAGACCTAAACATAAGCCCTAACACCATAAAAACCCTAGAAGAAAACCTAGGCAAAACCATTCAGGACATAGGTATAGGCAAGGACTTCATGACTAAAACACCAATAGCATTGACAACAAAAGCCAAACTAGACAAATGAGATCTAATTAAACCCCAGAGCTTCTGTAAAGCAAAAGAAACAATCATTAGAGTGAATCAGCAACCAACAGAAGGGGAAAAAAAAATTTCAATCTACCCATCTGACAAATGGTTAATATCCAGAATCTATAAAGAACTAAAACAAATTTACAAGAAACAAGCCATTCAAAAGTGGGAGAAGGATAAGAACAGACACTTTTCAAAAGAAGCCATATATGATTCCAACAAACATGAGAAAATGCTCATCACTGGTCATTAGAGAAATGAAAATACCACACTGAGATACCATCTTACACCAGTTAGAATAGTGATCATTAAAAAATCTGGAGACAACAGATGCTGGAGAGGATATGGAGAAATAAGAACACTTTACATTGTTGGTGGGAGTGTAAATTAGTTCAACCATTGTGGAAGACAGTGCAGTGATTCCTCAAGGACCCAGAAATAGAAATTCCATTTGACCCAGCAATCTCATTACTGGGCATGTACCTAACAGATTATAAATCGTTCTATTATAAAGACACATGCACACAAATGTTCACTGCAGCATTGTTTGCAATAGCAAAGACCTGGAACCAACCCAAATGCCCATCGATGATTGACTAGACAAGGAAAATGTGGCACATATACACCATGGAATACTATGCAGCCATAAAAAATAATGAGGTTGTGTTCTTTCTAGGGACATGGATGAATCTGGAAACCCATCATTCTCAGCAAACTGACACAACAGAAAATCAAACACCACGTGTTCTCACTCATAGGCAGATGTTGAACAATGAGAATGCGTTGACACAGGGATGGGAAAATCACACACTAGAGTCTGTTATGGGAGTGACAGCAGGGGGTAGGGAGGTTGGGGAGGCATAAATTGGGGATAAATGCCAGATATAGGTGAGGGGGGATGGAGGCAGCAAACCACATTCCCATGTATGTACCTATGCAACAATCCTGCATGGTCTGCACATGTACCCTAGAACCTAAAGTTCAATAAAATTAAAAAATTAAAAAAAAATAGAACTATTGTTTTGTCCCACAATTCTACTATTGGGTATTGACCCAAAGGAAAAAAATTATATCAAAAAGATACCTGCACATGTATGTTTATCACAATAGCCAACATATGGAATCTACCTGTTTTCATCAATAGGTGTTTTAATAAAGAAAATGTTATGTACAACCACAAAAAGGAAAGAGGCCATGTCTTTTGTGGGAACATTCATGGAGCTTGAGACTACTGTCTTTAGCAAACTAATGCAGAAACAGCTAAATACTGCATGTTCTCACTTATAAGTGGAAGCTAAATGATAAGACCTTATGAACACAAAGAAGGAAATAACAGACACTAGGGTCTACTTAAGGGTAGAGGGTGGGAGGAGGGAAAGGAGCAGGAAAGATAACTATTGGGTACTGGGCTTAAGACTTGGGTGATTAAATAATCTGTACAACAAAGTTGCATGACACAAGTTTATGTAATAAACCTGCACTTGTACCCCTGAACCTAAAAGTTTAAAAAAGAAAATGTTATGTTTTTATATTTGCAAACCATGCATACAACAGGTTACTAAAATAAAAAATCTACAAGAAACTCAAATAACAAAAAGAAAACTCCATTTAAAAGTAGGCAAGTACATGAATAGACAATTTTCAGAAGATATAGAAATGGCCAACCATATATGAAAAAATGCTCAACATCACTTATCAGAGAAATAATACAAATTGAAGATGAGCTACCATCTTATGCCATATCACTATATTTGTGTACACACACACACACACACACACACACACACACACACCATAGAATAAATATTCTTCAAAGAATGAAATCATTTCTTTGCAGAACATGGGTGGAACTTGAGGTCGTCATCTTAAGTGAAACAACTCAGAAACAACGTCAAATGCTGCATGTTTTCATTTATAAGTGGGAACTAAATAATGTGCACACAAGAATAGAGAGTAAAAGAGACATTGGACACTTAGAAGGGTGGGAGTGTGGGAAGGGGTTGAGGGATGAGAAATTACTGACTGTGGTGGATCCAAGATGGCCGTTTAGGAACAGCTCAGGATTGCAGCTCCCAGTGAAAGCGCAGAGGGTGAGTGGACGCCGTGTTTTTATTGCCCACAGACTAGGAAATTCCCGGGCAGAGGTGCTCCACGGTCACCAGCGC
>NW_016107326.1:7380673-7386700 GCF_001604975.1 Cebus imitator
AAGGGAGGGGAGCACTACACACTGGGGTCAGTTGGGGGGACATAGGGGAGGGACGGTGGGGGGTGGGGAGCTGGGGGGGATAGCAGGGGGAGAAATGCCACATGTAGGTGATGGGGAGGAAGGCAGCAAATCACACTGCCATGTGGGTTCTTATGCAACAATTTTGCATGTTCTTCACATGTACCCCCAAACCTAAAATACAATAAAATAAATAAATGGGAAAAAAAAAAAAGAAATTACTGACTGTATACAAAGTACATTATTCAGGTGATGGTTACACTAAAAGCCCAGACATTACTACATAATATATCTGTGTAACAAACTGCACTTGTACCTCTTAAATTTATATAAAAATATTTAAAAGGAAGGACCTGCTGTAATTCTCAGTAACTAGAAAATTAATCATTAATTGATCTAGTCTTGCAGTAAAGAGGAATGTGCTGGGATGATAACCATTCATCACTTGTGCCTGATGAGCAAACAAAAGCACATTCAGAGGATTTACATTTGACGGGCAGGTTAGGTGATAGGGAGAGGCAGGAAGTTATTTTCAGAAATAGAAAAATGGCAAAGGCAAGTGTATAAGTCTGTTCTCATGCTGCTAATAAAGACATGCCCAAGACTGAGTAATTTATAAAGGAAAGAGGTTTAATGAACTCACTGTTCCACATAGCTGGGACTCCACAATATTGGCAGAAGGCAAAGGAGAAGTCAAGTCATGTCTTACATGGCAGCAGGCAAAATAATTTGTGCAGGGGAACTCCCTTTTGTAAAATCATTGGATCTCATGAGACTTAGTCACTATCCCAATAACATGGGAATACCCGCCCCTTGATTCAATTACCTCCCACTGGGTCTCTCCTGGGACACACGGCAATTATGGGAGCTACAATTCAAGATGAAATTTGGGTGGGAACACAGGCAAACCATATCATTATGCCTCTGGCCCCTCCCAAATCTCAAGTCCTCACATTCAAAAACCAATCATGCCTTTCCAACAGTCCCCCAAACACTTATTTCAGCATTGACTCAGAACTCCACAGTCCAAAGTTTCATTCAAGACAAGGCAAGTGCCTTCTGCCTATAAGCCTGTAAAATCAAAAGCAAGTTACTTGCTTCCTAGATACAATGGGGATACAGGCATTGGGTAAATACACCCATTCCAAATTGGAGAAATTGGCCAAACTGAAGGGGCTACAGGCCCCATGCAAGTCCAAAATCCAGTGGGGCATTCAAACATTAAAGCTCCAAGATGATCTCCTTTGATTCCATGTCTCACATCCAAGTCATGCTGATGCAAGAGGTAGGTTCCCATGGTCTTGGGCAGCTTCACCCCTGTGGCTTTGCAGGGTACAGCCCCACTCCGGGATGCTTTCAAGGGGTGGTGGTGAGTGTCTGTGGCTTCTCCAGGTGCACAGTGCAAGCTGTTGGTTGATCTACCATCTGGGGTCTGGAGAATGGTGGCCCTCTTCTCATAGCTCCACTAGGCGGTGTACCAGTGGTGACTCTCTATAGGGGCTCCCACCCACATTTTCCTTCTGCATTGCCCTAGCAGAGGTTCTCAATGAAGGCTCTACCCCTGCAGCACAACTCTGCCTAGATATACAGGCATTTCTATACATCCTGTGAAATCTAGGCAAAGTCTCCCAAACCTCAATTCTTGACTTCTGTGCCCTTGAAGGCCCAGCATCACATGTAAGCCAATAAGGCTTAGGGCTTGCGCCCTCTGAAGCAACAGTCTAAGCTGAACATTGTTCCCTTTTAGCCACAGCTGGGACACAGGGCAACAAGTCCAAAGAAGACTGCACAAAGCAGCAAGGCCCTGGGCTCAGCCACCAGAACCATTTGTTCCTCCAGGTCTCTTGACCTGTGATAGAAGGGGCTGCCATGAAGACTTCTGACATGCACAGGGAACATTTTCCCCATTGTCTTGAGGATAACCTTTGGTTCTTCATTAGTTAAAATGGATTTTTCTTTTCCATTGCATTGTTAGGCTACAAATTTTCTGAAATTTTTTGCTCTGCTTCTATTTTAAATGTAAGTTCCAATTCCAAATGATATTGTTGTGAATATATAAAACTGAATGCTTTTAACAACATCCAAAATACCTCTTGAAAGCTTTGCTGCTTAGAAATTTCTTCTGCCAGATACCCTAAATCATCTCTCTCAAAAAGTTCAAAGTTCCACAGATCTCTAGGCAGGGGCAAAATACCACCAGTCTCTGCTAAAACAGCAAGACTCACCTTTGTTCCAGTTCCCAACAAGTTCTTCATCTCCATCGAGACCACATCAGCCTGGACTCTGCTGTCAATTATCACTGTT
The DNA here is from genome assembly GCF_001604975.1 of Cebus imitator. Lineage (NCBI taxonomy): Eukaryota > Metazoa > Chordata > Mammalia > Primates > Cebidae > Cebus > Cebus imitator. The sequence continues at coordinate 7,382,996 of NW_016107326.1, forward strand.
GGCATTTTGGTCAAAGCCATTCAACAAGTATTCACGAAGTTCCAGACTTTCCCACATCTTCCTGTCTTCTGAGCCCTCCAAGTTTCTAGGAAGTTAGAAACTTTCTCATATTTTCCTGTCTCCTGAACTCTCCAAGTCTCTAGGAAGTTCCAAAATTTCACACATTTTCCTATCTTCTTCTGAGCCCTCCAAACTGTTCCAACCTTTGTGTGTTACTTCATTCCAAAGTTGCTTCCATATATTCATGTATCTTTACAATAGAACCCTATTCCTGGTAACAATTTACTGTATTAGTCTGTCCTTATGCTGCTAATAAACACATACCTGAGTCTGGGTAACTTATAAAGGAAAGAGGTTTAGTGGACTCACAGTTCTGAAGGCTGAAGCAGCCTCACAACCATGACAGAAGGCAAAGGAGAAGCAAAGGCATGTCTTACATGGCAGCAAGCAAGATATCTTGTACAGGAAAATTCCCCTTTATAAAACCATCAGATCTCATGAGACTTATTCACTATCATGAAAACAGCACAGGAAAGACCCTCCCCCATGATTCAGTTATCTGTCATCAGTTCCTTGCTGTGACAGGTGGGAGTTATGGGAGCTACAATTCAAGATGAGATTTGGGTGGGCACACAGCCACACCATATCAGCAAGCTTCTTACAGCTGTCTGAATCTTCACTATATTCAGCGTGAGCTGCTGTTTATGTGATGGACTTGGAAAATGGTAAAGTGCCTCTCTGTATCCAGTACCTAGGAGCAAGCTGTCATCTCATACTTGATGAGAACATCACCTCTTCTCTTTGACCGTCAAAGAAACATACATCTTCTGACCATGGCTGTTGGTGTCTTTCACTCAGTCTTACTGTCCCTTTGAACAACCATGTGTGTAGAGACAAGCTGTACAGGGTCTTACTGCTATATAGAAGGTATTTCTCTACATTAAGTATAAGGGAATTTGCTGAATGATTTTGTCTTGAGTGACATGGTCATATTTATGTTTTGCAGTGAGTGCTGTGGCTACAGTGTGACATCAGATTGTTGGATCTTATAGGAAATGTGGGGCCTTTTACAAAGCTCTTGCAGTAGTCCAGAAAGAGATGGTGGGGTCTCAGACTAGGACAGAAGACAGATAATCTTTTCCATAAAGAGCCAGTTAATAAATATTTTAGGATTTATCAGCAAAAGTCCCTATCAGAACTACTCAACTCTGCTGTTATAGTGTAAAAATAGCAATAGACAACATATTAATGAATGGGCATGGCTATGGTTTAATAAATCTTTCTTTACAGAAACAAGAGGTGGGCTGGATTTGGTTTGTAGTCTGTAGTTTGCCAGTCCCTGTGCTAGGCTGATAAAAAGGGAGACAGAATATTTTTAGAGAAGGTTATGAAGTGAGTCATGTCTTTCTCAGGAATTGGATGTAAGGCATGAGAGAGTGGAGTACATCATAACCTTAAATGTTGGTTAACTTCCTAGGCTGTTATAAGAGGCCCTTAAAGCCTCCTTTTCATGTGTAGTGAGAATTAGCTAATATTTTGGGTTGTTCATTACCTTTGAACACCTCTCCTAAGCTTTCAATGTTTACCTATGAATCCACACCACCCTACAGTAGCAGCCAGATATGTGGTTTCCCAGTTTCTCTTGCAATATAATACCTGATTTAGACTCTACAAATCAGACGCCCACGTGCGAGACTGACTCACAAGTTTGTGACACAATGAAGCAGATGCCATACAGACTCCACTCTGACAGGTGGTATAAGAGAGGCCCCAGTACAGCAGTGACATTTCCTGACTCAGCATCAGTGCTGTGTGTGAGCTGCAAAGTCTGGGGCAAGTGATGTCGCTACTGCCAATAGCCTGTGAAGAAGGTTGTTTACCTGAAAAGCCTCCAAACATGATTCTCTCTCTCTCCAAGATATTCTATTAATCACACTATAGTTTCTAATAATTTTTTTCCCTCCTTAAACTAGTTAGAAAAAGTCAAGCTGTCTGTCACTAAGAACTCACACTGATACCCTATTTGATGAGCTAGGACTCCTTCGGTCCTATTTCCAGGTACAGAGAATTCTGTAGAAAATCCTACGCAGCCTTAAAAAACGATGAATTCGTGTCCTTCATAGGCACATGGATGAATCTGAAAACCATGATTCTCAGCAAACTGACACAAGAACAGAAAATCAGACACCACATGGTATCACTCATAGGTGGGTGTTGAACAATTAGAACAATGGACACAGAGATGAGAGCATCACACACTGTGGTCAGTTGTGGGGGACTAGGGGAGGGACAGTGGGGGTGGGGGGTGGGGAGAGATAACGTGGGGAGAAATACCAGATATAGGTGATGGGGGGAGGAAGGCAGCAAACCAACTTGCCATGTATGTACCTATGCAACAATCCTGCATGATCTGCACATGTACCCCAGAACCTAAAGTACAATCAAAAAAAATTTAAAAAAGAAAATCCTAAACAATTCTTTTCATGAAGCATCTTTTAGTCTCATCAGGCCTGTGAAGATTACACAGCAAAACATTTTTTAAAACTCAAAGCACTATATGGTAGAGAATGATTAATAATAAAGGGCTAAGTTGTAGGGAAATCATCAGCTTGGAATTAAGTTTTCAAAAAAAATTACTAAGAATAGCAGATGCCAGGAGAAGAGGAAGGCACTGTAGGCTGGAAGAAACTTGCAGTCAGGGACTCAGAGGCTATGGGAGACTGGTCTAGCTTGTGTACAGTTTGCATGAGGAACCAGGTCAGAATGTGTGTGGATAGGCAAGACCAAGTCATACTATAGAGGATATGGCATGTCAGTGTGAGCAGGATGACCCTCAGAACATCAGTCCCTATCTCCTTCAATATTTCCCAGAATTTTCCCTCACCAGGCCTTTGCACATGCTGTTTCCTCTGCTTGCAAAGCCAGCTCCCTATTCTTCCCACTGCTTGTCTCAGCTAAATATCACCTCTTGGTAAGGGCTGCATCCTAGGTCAAGTACTCAGGGAGCCAGGCTCTGAGATTTGCATGCAGGTATTTTGGAGAGTATCCTCTGATCAAGTATCCTCTCCTATAAGAGTCAGGAGAGCAGGACTGGCCAGAAGGAGAAGTTGAACTGTGGTGCAGCTGCACCAGAGGCCTCAGCCAACCGCATCGGAAGCTCTGGGGGTGGGATGGTCTTCAGAGTTGTCCTGCCCTGAGGCAAGGAAGTCAGGCCTTTCTATACCCATGTGGACCAGCCATCTAATTTGACTGTTCCATAAAGGGTGTGCTTTCTTGAGTGGAGCAGCTCTTTTCAGCTGTGGGGAATGCCCAAAGATGGAGGAGGGGAAGATGAGCTCCATGGTCATGAAGTGAGGAATCTTCAGGCTGACTCCCACCAGCTCATCTCAAGTACATTCCATGTAATTTTTTTATAGCATGCCATTCTTTTCTTTCCTGGAATCTATTACAATTTTTTTTTTAAGTTAAGGAGTATTTATTCTGAAGAGGTTTTGATGTAATGATTTAACTGGTATTTGAATTAGCTGAGGATGCTTGCTGAAGGGCAAATATTCTTCAATTATAAATCCCTGGATTCTTTTTTTCCCCCCATTTATTTTATTGCATTTTAGGTTTTGGGGTACATGTGAAGAACATGCAAAATTGTTGCATAGGAACACACGTGGCAGTGTGATTTGCTGCCTTCCTCCCCATCACCTACATCTG
>NW_016107326.1:7388765-7392267 GCF_001604975.1 Cebus imitator
TCTTTGGTTCTGTTTATGTGGTGAATTACGTTTATAGACTTGCGTATGTTGAACCAGCCTTGCATCCCCGGGATGAAGCCTACTTGATCATGGTGGATAAGCTTTTTGATACAATTTTTAAATTCATCTTTTTATGTGCTTGGTTACTAAGTATTACCCCCAATAAACTCTAAGGCTCATGAATATAAGGGCCATGTCAATCATAATCAGCATTTTATCCCTAGTATCTAGTAGGTTGCCTGACACATACTGGGTGGTCAACTGATATTTATCAAGTGAATGAATGAATAAGTAAAAAATAAAGAATCAACTCAAGAAACCAGACATGGCTGACATTTATGGTTGGATTAGAGCAGGTCATCTGCTCTGATGCGGCCTGGATCAGGGAAAGAGGGGCTGGGATTATGGTTCCGTAAAAGTCCAGGAAGTGTAGAGGGAAACACTGCACAGTGAATGGGGTACCAGAAGAGAGTATTAGTCAAAGACACACCTGACTTACCTATGTTTTGTGAAAGACCAGCCCTGCCTCTGATTTTGCTGGGATTGAGGGACACAAACTAACTGGGTTTGAAGCAGGAACTCAGGACTGAAGTATGGTTTGGAGATGTTCAACAGGGGCTGATACATCACCAACAAATCTCTAGGAAAGCTCAGAGCACTTGCTGTCAGAAGATGGTTTGTCTTTCAAATTATGGTTCAGACGAGTGGTAAAATTAAAATGTTAGTGAAACAACTCCTGTAAGGGCTAGTGGTTTTGCAATCCATAATTCATGTTCACATGATAATACATTAAGGGTGAGATTTGATATCAAGACTAAGACACCAGGTAACTAATCAAAACTCTACTTCATTTCCACAAACGTATAGGCAATGCATTGGGCTGCACATTGTGGTTGATACAGGACTTTCTATTCAAATGGAACAGATATACCGCTCAAGAGTTTATGACTTGAGACATTATGAGGTTGGAGTCTGAAAATAATGTCATGAAGAGAAAAATACCATGAAAACTCAGGCCAGAGGCATTATATCCCCATTTTACACAAACTTGTGCTGCAAATTATAGCTTCTACTTCCTACAAAAGGACATGTTTTAAAAAAAAATTTCTAATGACAAATTGAACCAACCTCATAGACAAAGAAATATAAACTCTTAGTTACTATCAGTTTGGATAAAAGCAAGGAATAGAAGCGGAGTCTCTCATTGATCCCACAGCTCAAGTTACTGGGGAACAATTTGGGGGATGTAACCGAGGTCCATAGATTAGAGACAGTGTCACCAGAACAGAGCACACACACTGTGGTTTGTTCTTCCACCTGTGGGAGCTTTGTGCATGCGTATCTTCAGGGCAACATCTATAACCCACCATCTTGGGATCATAAGAATAGATCCCAGCAGCATAATCATATTCCTATAAATTTACTTTTCTGTTTGCATTGACTTTCCAAGTATAGCTTTCCAATGAGAAGAAAGGTCCAACAGGTATGAGCTTTAGCAGGCCTGAGGGGAAAACTGTGTTGAAGAAAAAGTGAAAACATCCCAGTGAACTGAAAAAAATGTCATTTTAGAGTTTCAGAAGGGGATTCCAGGTAAAGCCAGGGCAAGGAGGAGCAGGCCTGGCAAGGTCAGGAATATTTCCTGGAAAAGAATCAGTTGGAAGACTGTTCCTATCTAAAGGTCTGCACTGGGTCCTCTGGGCTTTGACGTCCCAGTAGGTCCCCTTATTCAGCCCCTGCAGTCATATCACTTCGCCAGCCCTTCCTTATCTTATAAGTAAAAGGGTAACCTCAAGATCCCAGGCCACCTGGAATTTGTCATGCCTTCAAGAGTCTTGCTCTACTAATTAGAGGAAAATCCAGGGAGTTGAAGACATAGGGAACCCTAGCTAAAAGCAATAGTGATGCAGGACTTGAGTAACTTAACAAAATTGTAGGTGGGAGCCATGGTACGTCATTTGCCTTATATGTGTTTTTGGTCTACCACACAGTGCCTCAGTGTCTCAGCCTGGAGAATTAACGGAACATATCATGTACTCGGTGCTCCAGCTCCAAGTCAAGAGAAGACCACAGGCTGACTCAAAGAGAAAGTCCTCCACCTACAGTGAAGTCCTTGACTTGTTGGTTGCTTCCTCAAAGAACATTCACAATGACTTGGGTAGGTCTCACTTATGCAGCTAATCCCCCAGAAATTTGATCCCCTCTCAGCTCGACCTCAGAGATCCTCCATATGTTACTTCTACAGAGGAATTCATTTCTCCCTTCCTTCCCCTTTCTCCTCGTATTCCCACACTTAATTGGAGAGCAGGTCCTCAGAATAGACAGCACGCCCACCTGTAGCCATTGCTGCCTGTTATGGAAGGAGCTCTCGACATACCCACGTTTCTTATACTCGTTCCACCTGTGAATCCAGGATCTTTGCTCTACCTACCGTTTTTGCATCCTGGGATTCTGGTAATCCTGATAATGAATGAGTGCTTTCATGCCCCTCAGAATCTGGAAAACCAATCATCACCCCGCTTTGGATGTGGGAGGCAGTGGGCCACAGCTGGGTATGTAGCTGAAATCCCATTATTGGCTCCACAGGCAGAAATCACCCTCCCTCCATACCCTCAACATAGTCACATTGTTCGCATATTATAAAATGATAGAGTGCAACATGGTTAAGTATATCACTGATTTGCCAATAATAGGTATTGGTGTATAAGTCTAACTGGCGGTACAGCCGCCTGAGGTATTGATTTTACTGTCTAATGGTTGAGAGAGATGTTATCTTGATTAATTAGAAGTCAAAAACAAATGCATCTTCTATTAGATCTCTTGTGGCATTCACCTGAAAAAAAATTCTACATGTGTCCCGAAAATGTTGGAAGCCTAAAAGGACAGAGTGAGAAGAGAGAAAACCACCTCTTCTGCCACCTGTCCTGCGTGAAGATAATGTCTGGGAGGATCAGGCAAGCTGATGTGAGCTTGTTGACAGAAAAAGAGACTCCCATATTTTTCTTCCTTTCAACTGCAGCCTTAAATTCAGAAGTTAAAAAAAGGGAAGGAACCACCGAATACAGAGTTTTAGCCGGAGTTCAGTACAGCAGCCTTTCTGTTCTCGGCTGGATGTAAAGATCCCCTCCTCCTGACATCCCAGAGACTGATTTGCAGTTAGGTACAGGATTTCTTCTACAAGAAGCAGTACAGAAGCATCTGAAGCTAGTTTCTACAATCCTTGGGTATAGTGCTATTATTCTTAAAAACAAAAGGCATATGCATATCATCTTCATGATTGCTAAATTTTGGTCAAAGCATACTTTTGCAGAAAATTCAGAGAAGTCCAGGAAAGAGAACTTTTACTTGAACTCTAGAATAAAATTATTTCTTGACCTTAAAATACTAACCTGCACAACATGATAAGCCATACCATAACAAAATGCTGTAATGAGAGTTTATATTCTTTTGGATTAGATTTTTTTTCCTATAGAACCATATTCTTTGGCTTATTTTTCTTTTTTTT
>NW_016107326.1:7392286-7408084 GCF_001604975.1 Cebus imitator
TTTTTTTAGATGGAGTCTCATTCTGTCACCAGGCTGGAGTGCAGTGGCACGATCTTGGCTCATTGCAACCTCTGGCTCCCTGGTTCAAGCGATTCTCCTGCATCAGCCTCCCGAGTAGCTGGGACTACAGGTGTGCACCACCATGCCCAGCTAATTTTTGTATTGTTTTAGTAGAGACAGGGTTTCACCATGTTGGCCAGGGTGGTCTTGATCTCTTGACCTCGTGATCCTCCCTCCTCGGCCTCCCAAAGTGCAGGGATTACAGGCGTGAGTCACCAAGCCTGGCTGGCTTGTTATTTTTCTATACATATTTTTTATGATCAAAGACGTTCTTCAGTTTGAATACTCCCTGTACCAGTGAAGCTGAAGGTGAAGCTATCTGCTATTGTGGGCATCAGAAGAGGCCTGGAAAACATTCTGAACTACTCATGCTAAAAATTAACTGCTGTATCATTTATGAACTATCATTTAGGAAAATTATATGGCTTTTCTAAGCCTTAGCATTCTATTAGCTGTCATAGATTTATTTGGCAAATATTTATCAAAGTGAGAATACAGTGATAAGCAAAACGACTTGGTCCCTGTCCATGTTGGAGCTTACGTTGTAGTTGTGCTGTTCTAAATGGGATATTGTATGTGAAGGGCTTTGGGATAGATGATATGTTTAGTAACTCTAAGATATCACTGATATTTTTATTGCAATTGCTAGATGATTTCTGTCTTAGGGCTGTGGTAAAGCCAACATTGTAATGTTTATTCAAAATTCTAAGCTACAGATTTGAAAGACTGTTTGCCAAGTTCACTTTTTAAAAATAGACATTTTCCCAGTTAGGAGAAAAGGTTTTACCTGCAGAGCTCAGATAAGAGAACAGTCACCTGGGTCAAGGTGATGGCCCCATTTGGCAGCCTTTTTCTGCAGCTTGACTGAGAATGTATATCTCTTGCCAAGAGTCAGGATGCTATTCTTTCCCTAAATGCTTTCCAATCTTCTTGCCATTTCTCACTTTCCACATTAGCCAGGTCAAATCAGACCAGATCTTGGCTTGAAGTTAATTTGTCCATCCAAGTGACATTCCCCAGTTCCCATTTTGGGCCAGGCTGTGTGCCATAAGTTAGAGGAGGCAGAGGGCTTCTCTGCCTTCCTGGGGCTCCCTGGTTTACCTAAAAGTCCTCAGGGAAGTCCTAATTTCCTCCTTTTGTGCCAGTTGTGAGGGATAAGACATCTGCATGAAAATACCCTTCATTTCCTAGTTATACAGTGTTTGGTGTTATGGAGAAAATATTAGATGGTGTCTAGGTATTTGGGATTATAAAGATAGAGTTCATATTTTACAGTTTTTCTTCTGCCATTTGCCTTATACTAACATGAAAGTTTGTTCTTGTGGGGCTTGCTCATGCCCATGTCATTTTGCACATAGCGGCTGACTGTCTCTCTCACATACTGGGATAGAGATTCCTTTACTGGAATCTCCGGACAATGAGTAATCTGGAGGCACTTAATACTGCCCTAGGGACCTGATTCAGTCAGTGTTTGATCAGAGAAGCAGAACCACTAGGAGACTTTATAGAGATAAAAAATAAATATATACTGGGACTGAGGCCTGAAGTCCATAACAGACAGCAAAGCAAGAAAGACGGATCCAAAGTAGGGGAAACAAGGACAAGCCAGGACCTCCAAGGCTAGGCTGGAACTCAGGAGGGCCAGCAGGAACCCATGTTGGTTTCTTACCTCCTACAGTTGTCCAACTTTGAGGAGAAGCTGGTCCCATTTGTCCTGTTGGCTCCCGGGCCAGGCATCAGAAAAGCTGAAGCAGAAGATTCAGCAGGAGCTGGGGGAGCCCTGAGCCTGCCTGCTGCCCTGTGCCAAGAAGAAAAGTCAGAAGAGAACCATAATTACACAGAAGACGCTTCCAATCACCTACTTAGAGTAAAGCAATTGGACCACACCTCTATTTCTGCCTTCGAGATCTCACATAAATGTCTCCTGGGTCTTAAACCAAGTTGAAAGTATTCAGAGAAGGGAATTGTGGGAAATGCAGTTCTAGTTAAACTAAGTGGCTATAATGCAAATCCACCACAATCCACCTCTTGTTTACTCAGCATCTGTAAGCACCCCTTGCAATTATAAATAGAAATAGTAAAATTATGTGAAGAATACTGGTGTACTAACACTGCGCTGGGAATCTCGCAATCTCAAAGGCCAAGAGCATTCTCAAATTAAGCTGTATCCAGTAACTTGATCCAAAGCCACGTTTTGCCCTTGTTCTCATCACTACACTTTGCAGCTGGATGGCAGCTTTCTTCTTTATTCTGTGTTTTTGTAATTTTTCTAAATTGATTCTACCAAATATTGTCAGGGAGGCAGGATGAGATGACTAAATTCCGTGACAGATTTGGATTTGGAGAGTTTGTGTCTTGCCCAAAGCTCAAGTAAGGCGACTTGAATTCCAGCCTCCTGACATTTCTCCCAACTGGGTCACATGTACCAGTGAAACTTTCTTTTCTAAGGTGCCTTTATTATTTGAAAAAAGAATGATTTTGCTGACTTATTTTGGAAAACACAAAACAGTGCAAAAAGAAAAAAATATCTATGGTCGAGAATAAACCAGGTGGTATTTTTAAAGGAGAGGCTTGTTTTTGTTATACTCTCCATCATTCTTGTACACGTCTGTTTATGTGCATGCCTTGTCTACCAGACTATTCTTCATGCTTCTCAAACAAGAGAATCGCATCACTTATTCTCGTGTGCCTCTTTCTAGTGTCCCATATACAGAGGTGCCCACTTCATAAGGCAATGCTTGATGGCATGCCATGCCCCCAAAATGGTATACTAAGGTTTCATGCAAGGAAAGCCTTAAACACAGGAACCATTTGTACAATTCAATCACAAGGGGCTCTTGGATAAGGCTGCAAGGTGGATAGAGGAGCTCTCCTCTTGGCCTTCCCAAAATGGGCCCCTGCATCGAGCATCCCCTTAATGCCCCCAAGAGCAGCAGCTGTGCAAAGCACAAAAGGCATTTCCCCAGCCTCCTTATCATCACCTGAGTCAGGACCGCGGACAGTAAAGAAGAGCTTGGCTAATTTCACCAGATCGGCTCTCTCTGCCCTGTTCTGACTGACAGGCCAGGCCCCTGCTCATCCCTGAAAACTAGCATCGGGGAATGACATACAGTTTGATAACATAAGATGCTTAGGTTTTTTGGCTCAAGTGAGATGTTCAGAGCTAATAGCCCTGTGAGCTGAGTTTTAGCTGTGATCTGCACCTTGAGATATCCGTTATGTCTGGCTCAGGAAAAAGGGAAAAGAATGAGAGCTTATTTCTAGAAAGGTTTCCGATGAGCAGCATTTGTCATTGAAGGGGAAGATGGGTATAATTAGCTTGTCAGTCTAGTTTGGGCTGAGCAGGCTGTCTCTGCTAAGAAAGATGGACTAACTGCCAGGGCCACTGACAGGCAGTCGATAGCGCAGCAATTAATGTCATAAATAATTCCAGAACCAATTACATCAAAATGGACTCAGAGCTTTAAAAAGGTACAGAATTCTCTTATTCTTCCAGCTAACAGCAAGAAACAGCTTTCATTTTTCTCTGTAATTACTTTTCATTGTATATAGCAATACAGCTGAGCTTTTCTGTCCATATTTAAGCCTTGTCTTTCTCCAAGCCTTTTCTCCCACCACCAGCCTCCCTCCTTCACCCCACAGGACAAGGCTGTTAAAGTTGATCTTCCCTGCCAGAGCAGTGGGGTGAACGTATAATCTTTTAACTTGGCTGTTGCAGGAGAACTCCAGCTACACCTCAATGATTAAGAGCCAAGTTTTTGAAAATGTCATGGACAATGACAGCAGAGTGCCCCAAACAATGGCATTTGGAAATGAAGACATTTGTGAAATAAATGGATTTGTCTTATTATTTTAAAGGTTGCTGTGACTTTGCTTACACTGAATTTATCGATTTTCTTCCCTTCTCCTTCTTCTTCCTCTTCTTGTTCCCCTCCTCCTTCTGTACAGTTGCAGGCATAGAAGCCAGGCCAACTATTCCCTCCACACTGCAACCACAATTCAATACTGCCCACGTGTGCTAATGGGTGTGTGTGTGTGTGTTTTTTCAAAGGAGGATTAGTCTCTTTAACATAGTGTTTTACTAAAAAGCTATTCTCTTGAGCTGTCCCAACTCTTCAGCTACTTCTCGGTGCATTACAGTACATATGTAGATAACACAAAGGCTATCATACCTATAATGGCAGTGACATACCAGATACCACTGGTGCTAATTGTCTCTTTCTCTCTCTTTTTGTGTTGTTGTTGCTCTAACCCATCAGCTGCCTCCGTGGCTGTTTTAGGGAAAGGAGGGGATTGTGGAAAAGTAAATTACTGTAGTATTCATTCACAGCTTTGTTCCAGGCCTGAAAAACATTTCCAGCATTTCAACCATGGTGGCATTTACTCCGGAGGGACCAGGGAAAATGGCTCATGAAGCTCCCACCGTTTGGAAGCCAGAAGCAGCTGCCAGTGTGGCTTGCAGTTTGCTGAGTGTGCTCTGGCTCTGAGCTCCTGCCGCTGACGGCTCTCCCTTTAGCACTAGGTGTCACTGCGGTGAGTGGTAATTACAGCGGAAGATTTTAGAGGACACGGGATAATTAGGCCAGCCCCGTACAGGCATAAACACTGACATTTACTATATTAAAAACTGGAGATGTTGGCATTTTCCTCCCCCCACCCCTACCCCAGGCCACAACAATAGCAACCTCACCAACAAAGGCAAGTTTTCAAGAGAACAAAGGGTCTTTGCATTTGAGGGAGTTTGACTGGGCTCCCGGTGCTGTATTATTTGTTGGTCCCTAGTGGGTTCTGCTCATCACGTGGGAAAGCATCCAGCTGAGTCTTTGTGGCTTATGCTCCTTCCTCTTGGACCCTGCAGAATGCCATAGCCTAGGTATGATGGCAGAGGGGGTGGTGGGGCATGATAAATTATACCATCCAGAGAGCACCTCTCCCCTTCCACTGTGGGCTGGGCACAATGTGGAATCTCTCAATACCAGCTTCTCCTGCACATGGGTGATCCCATGGCAATAACAGCAGATATATATTTCTTGATTCTCCAGCAAATGACAGGCAGTAGGAAGGTAAGTGAATATAAACACTAGTCCTACAAACACAACTACCCCTTTATGGGCTTAAACTAAGGCAGTATCCTCTCATCCTCTGTCCCAAATATAAATGGAATAATTGCTTGCAAAAAGTTCAATAATGCGTAGGCTGCAGCAGCAACCTACTCCAGGGAGTGCTTCTGAAGGATACTGGGGTGCTCAAATGAGATGCTATAGATCCAGAAGGACCTGGGTTTGAATTTCAGACTGGTCACTTTACTGTTAAGGGACCCTGGGTAACTTAGATCCTCAGTTTTCCCTTTTATAAAAGGAGAAAATGAAAGTGATTACTTCACACAGTCGTTGTGAAAATAAAATAAAATAAAATAAAGGATATCAGAGATAGAATACCAACTTAATGAAATAAAACGAGAAGACAAGATTAGAGAAAAAAGGATAAAAAGGAATGAGCAAAGTCTCCAAGAAATATGGGACTATGTGAAAAGACCTAATCTACGTTTGATAGGTGTACCTGAATGCGACGAAGAGAATGAATCCAAGCTGGAAAATACTCTTCAGGATATTATTCAGGAAAACCTTCCCAACCTAGCAAGGCAGGACAATATTCAACTCCAGGTAATACAGAGAACACCACAAAGATATTCCTCAAGAAAAGCAACCCCAAGGCACATAATCGTCAGATTCACCAGGGTTGAAATGAAGGAGAAAATGCTAAGGGCAGCCAGAGAGAAAGGTCAGGTTACCCACAAAGGGAAGCCTATCAGACTCACAGCAGATCTCTCAGCAGAAACCCTACAAGCCAGAAGAGAGTGGAGGCCAATATTCAACATCCTCAAAGAAAAGAACTTTCAACCCAGAATTTCATATCCAGCCAAACTAAGCTTCTTCACAAGCGAAGGAAAAATAAAATCTTTTGTGAACAAGCAAGTACTCAGAGATTTCATCACCACCAGGCCTGCTTTACAAGAGCTTCTGAAAGAAGCACTACACATAGAAAGGAACGACCAGTATCAGCCTTTCCAAAAATAAACCAAAAAGTACAGAGCATCAACATAATGAAGAATTTACATCAACTAATGGGCAAAACAGCCAGCTAACATCAAATGGCAGTATTAAATTCAGATATATTATTATTAATCCTAAATTTAAATCGACTAAATCCCCCAATCAAAAGACACAGCCAAAACCCATCGGTATGCTGCATCCAGACCCATCTTACATGCAAGGATACACAAAGACTCAAAACAAAGGGATGGAGAAAGATTTACCAACCAAATGGAGAGCTAAAGTAAATAAATAAATAAAAAGCAGGAGTTGCAATTCTCACCTCTGATAAAATACACTTTAAAGCAACAAAGATCAAAAGAGGCAAAGAAGGACATTACGTAATGATAAAAAGATCAATGCAACAAGAAGAGCTAACGATCCTAAATATATACGCACCCAATACAGGAACACCCAGATACATAAGACTTATAAAGAGACTTAGACTCCCACACAATAATAGTGGGAGACTTCAACATCAATATTAGACAGATCAACGAGACAGAAAATTAACAAGGATATCCAGGACTTGAACTCAGACCCGGAACAAGTAAACTGAATAAACATTTATAGAACTCTCCACTTTAAATACACAAAATATACATTCTTATCAGTACCACATCACACCTACTCACAGGTTTAAATGAAATATTGGTTGGCTGCTTGTTATTTTCTTCCCTCACTTTTTTTCCTGTCTCTATTATTAAGCACAATTATTGGCATAAAATAGGTTTTCAATAGCCATTTTTAGACTGCATTCTAGCCCGGGCAATAAAGCAACACTCCTGTTCTCTATCCCTCTTCCTCTTTCTTCCTCTCCTTCATTTTTTTTTAATTCTTTTTTTTTCTCTCTTTTTCTTTTAAAAAAAGAAAATAAATACATACACTTAAAGTATTGAGCACGCAGGAGAATTATACCCATAATAGCAGTGATGATTAGACAAAAAGGTAAAAATTATTTCCCATTGCAGAAGTTCATTTGCTCTATGTGGGGGACTGTGCCCCCAGAGAAGAAAGAAGGCTCAAGTCTCAGATCTCTATGAATAAGGAGATGACAATGATTAAGTGAGAAACCCTGGTTAGTCTCTGAAGGCAAGACCTCCAGAGATGTTTGTGCTAAAATGGGGTGGATTCACTCTCACCTTTGCTGCCTCACAGATGCTGCAGATACATAGGAGGCTTTCATAAGTGAGACCACACTCGGATGGGAACTCCTCAATATGGCCTGGGTTTAAAAACATCCTCCCAAACATGATACCTTCGTAGTATGCCCAAGCATTTGACTTCTATGTAGTGAGGGCTCGGGGCCCTCATCCCTTGATGTGGGTTGTTGAGCATGGGGCCATAGAGCCTCATGGTCTGGGAGAGAGGCAGTGTGGACCCATGGAAAGATCGTGAAGCCTTAGATCCAGGTGGCTATGTACGACTTGGATGACCCTGGGAAAATTACTTCAGCTCTCTGAACCTGAATATCCTCACTTAGAAATGAGAGAAAATAACCCACCTCTACCCACCACTGCCAGCCCAGGTAAAGCATCTGTCATGAGATATGGAATCCCTTCTCTTCCCTTTAGGTATTCCCTTTCTCATCAGTAAAGAAATGAGTCTCCTCAAAAAAATTTTGTGGGGATCTGATGTCAAGTGGTATACAAATAGGAAGGATCTCCTTGCTGTTATTATTCATGGTCCCCAAGGAGCTTTCTGGGCGTGGCTACTCCCAACCTCAGAATGAGGGGCTCTGAGTTCCCTGTCCTGAAGAGGGCAACAATGCAGCTCACCTAGAGAAGGGTCTCATCTAGCAGCTATGTTTTCCAAAATAAAAATAAGCCCAATTTGTTTCAACTATTTCTAGCTGTGAGAGTCCGCCTAACACTGTTCTGGACACAGAAAGGTCAGAATTTCTCAAATATTTCAGTGACTTAGATTAGGACTGTATATTTTAAACAGTAACCATCTTGGACCATGCGGCTGCTCTGAAGATGTAGGTCCCCACGGCAGCCCTGAGAAGATGCTAAAACCATGATCTGTACAAGCCAAGCTTTGCTTGAGGAGGAAGGGCCAAGGCAAGATTGGTGATTAAGCCAACAGTAGGAGTGTGTGGGCATAGGAGCAGCCTGCAGGCCTGGGGTGGTCGTTTTGGATAGTGTCTGAGATAGTTTCCAGAACCATGCTCCCTGTCCTCATTGCTGTGCTGAGAGTTTTTTCTACTATGTAAGGTCTTGGGAAGCTACCCTCCTGCCTCTCTTTTCCTTAGTCCTAAAGGAAGTGGATTCTGGTCTACCTGTATAGGTACTATGGATTACTGGATAAGCACATAGGTTTTGGACAAAGAAACTTAGATTCAAATTCTAATTCCACTACTTACTTGCCACAACCTTGGACAAACTACTAATTCTTAGACTTCATTTTGCTTTTTGTTTACTTTCTTTTTTCTTGTTGATATAATGGATATATATCTACTTCATAAGGTTTTAGGGAGAATTATATAGCATTCAATGAGACGATCATCACAGCACTAAAAACAGTTGTAGAGCAGTAGCAGTAATGATACTAGTAGAAGATACTATGTTTAAAACTTGTACTGAAGTCACAACTAAAAGTGATCATAGCTGGAATTCCAACTCATGTTCTGACTTTAAAGCCCATGTTGAAAATACTGTGTAATATGCACGAAGCACCTGGCAGGCAGTCATCTGTGATTACTGGTTTCTTTATTGCTTGAGTTGGATGACAGTCCTAGGTTCCCTGAATTTTGGATTCATTTGAGATATCTGTATCCTCTCTTGGGATATTGTTCCTCCTAAGGCCTTTGCAGCAGGACAGATGGGCTGTCAACACCACTGCCAATTTCAGGCTCTCTCTCATTGGAACATAAGAAAGTGGGTTTGGTTGGATGCTGGCTGTGGAATTTCTGCATAGAGGTTGGTAGAAGACCCCAAGGAAGGGAGTCTAAAATGCTGTAGAGTATTGGACATTTAGTATTGCTAAACTCTTCAAAGTGTGTGTGTGTGTGTGTATGTGTGTGTGTGTTTCTTCTGTATAATTCAGAAAGTCCCCAAAGCTCACTCCTATCCCCACACCAGCCAGATTCTCTCTCGTTATCTTCACTTTCCAGGCCTATTCCTCTGACCTCCCTTGCTAGTAGAGGTGAGCATGCCAAGGTACGTCTTGTTATGTTCCAAGATCGCCTTGGTTTACTTGACTGTAAGCTGCAAAAGGGTAGAAATTTCTACTAATGTTGTTGGCCAATGTATTCATATCTCATAGAACAATGAATGGAACATGGGAACAACTCAGAAAACATTTGTTGAATAAATTAATAAATTTTATTTAACTTGAGCTCTTTGAAATTTAGTTGCTCAAAGAGGCTCTTGTATCTGAATGAAGAAAACTGTTTTCTAGGACATAGAAAAACCACACACACAAAAAACCAACCTCTAAAATTTCAGGTTAAATTGAATTCTTTTAAATTGCTAAGCTCTGTTCTTAACAAAGGAAATTCAAGTGCTTCTACCTGTTAGGGCTGCTACAAGCCCAGACTTCTGGTGACTGACTTAAAACTACTTTCTTGGAAAGATGGAAAGAAAGGTAGGCATATCTCATTTCCACTTTGCTGTTTTGAAACCCCTTTCTGCACATTGTTTGTCATCTGAATTTTGAGTGTTGAGGACCAAAGGAAAGAATGTTGATCCTTCATCAAAGTTTTGTGTCATCCATCAATTTGATAAGTATGCCTTCATGCCTTCAATGTCATCATTTGAGACTTCATATAAAAAATAAATACCAATAAAAACATTTTTAAAAGTTGTCTTTTTCTATCTTCTATCATGTAATACTTATACATATACTTACATTAAATAAAAATATTGATTACTACTCACACATAGTTTCTATATTTCTTGACTAGCCAAAAATCCAGTTCTGTGGGGTTATTAATTTGTTTAAGCTGGTACCCTTCTCCCAGTAACCTTCCATAAATAATCTCATGATGGTCAACAGAAGTATATTTCTTTCTCCCCAGATAGAGTCAACTCTCTGAATAGAAACCCTAGATTAACTCCTGTGTTTATTAACAAATGAAAATATTATCAGGAGCAGCAAGCCAGGAATGGGAGCTAGGAGATCACTGAGCAATGCACCTCATGAATGTGTCATGGTGAAGAAAAAAAAAATAACCTCCTTTTTGGCCCATCATTGCTAAACAGAATGCAGAGTTGGCTTCTGGATTTTCAATCAGTTTTCCTGTCAACATTTTACTTGATTTGACTATGTCACTGCTCTTGGGTGTCAGCCTGAGTTGAATATGTATTTTTAAGACTTAAGAAGGCATCTCAAAACAAAATTCAGAAATTATATATTTCTTTTTTTTTTTTTTTTTTTTTTTTGAGATGGAGTTTCGCTCTTGTTACCCAGGCTGGAGTGCAATGGCGCCATCTCGGCTCACCGCAACCTCTGCCTCCTGGGTTCAGGCAATTCTCCTGCCTCAGCCTCCTGAGTAGCTGGGATTACAGGCACGCACCACCATGCCCAGCTAATTTTTTGTATTTTTGGTAGAGACGGGGTTTCACCATGTTGACCAGGATGGTCTCGATCTCTTGACCTCGTGATCCACCTGCCTCGGCCTCCCAAAGTGCTGGGATTACAGGCTTGAGCCACCGCACCCGGCCAGAAATTATATATTTCTTATACTTAACAATCCGTGTCCACGTGTGAAGAGTAAAGGAGGAGGATTTAGTTGGAAAAATCTATAAAATGAAGTACAGATGTAGGTGTACAGTGGAATGATCATTCCTCTGGTCTTGTAGTGAGCAGACATTGTAGATTCCTATGATGTCATATCAGCACTTAACCCAGAAGCGTCTGAACACTGTGAGCCAATAAATTAACTTGGATTGGGTTTTTGTCTCTTTCAGCTGAAAAAGACCTACCTCAGGATCAAGTGGTTCCCTTTTTCATTAGTTACTTATTCCATGAGTTACTTACTCTCCCTACCTACTTCTTTTCTCTTATCTTAACCAACTCAAGAGAACATATCATTCTTTTCATCCTTAGAAAACTGGCAATCTTATTATTGAGAATAACTCATTTCACACTTTATAATATTGATTTTTAATGTGTACACATGGTTTTTATCAACAAATTGCAAGTTTGTGCAATGTATGATAATATGCATCTTTAAATTTCTTAACACCTAGCACAATTTCTTTGTACACAGTAGGTGCTCATTTAGCATTTAGAAATGATGATTAATGGCAGATTTATGAAAAGGTTCACCTGCTCACCTGCAACAGTGGCAATGAAACCTTCATTCATTAATTCAAATATGAATTAGATATTTACTATGTTTTTTGGTAGTATGATAATGAAATTAGTCTGAAGATACATGTGTTCTTCTTCAGAACCTGTAATCCCAGCACTTTGGGAGGCCAATGCAGGAGCCTCCTTTGAGTCCATCATAAATTTCTAGCATAGTTGCAGGATAAAACAGGGGAAAGAGATTTTGGAAGTACCAGTTCCTGGGATCATTTCACATTCAAATGCAGCAGATAGCTCAGCCTCTTGGAGGAAACACAGATGAGAATTCTCTGTGTTTAATATCTGTCATTAAAATGACAGCAATAAAGCCTAAAACCCAAAAAGGGAAAATCAGCTGGGTCCTTATAGATTGTCACAGCCAAGAGCAATAAAAAGTAAATCAATCACAGATCATGGCAATAGATAATTTAGCTAGTACTGGAAATTAAATGAAAGGACATTTCCAGCACTCAGCCCCCATTGTGGGAGAATGAACATGCCCTTAGAATTCAGATGGGCTTGTTGAACAGTCTAGGGTGAAAATGGGAGGAAGAAGTGAAAATTATTTAAATGAAATTTAAATTGCTTTGTTTCCTTATGCCTCTGAAGGTTGCCTTTGTTATTACATTGCAGTATTTTATCATCAACGTTTGTGACACGCCCTTGGTTTCTCGGCATTTCCACCCTTGTTCAATGGGAGGAAAAGTGGTTCTCCTGAGAGTGGTGCCCTGTAGTCTGGGAGCTGGAGTCCAATAATCAGCTCATTATTGGGGCCAATTTTGGAGAACGGTTTTCTGGAACAGAAGAAACATGGAGGGGGCAAAGAGTACCTATAGGACCTAGGACATCTGTGTTTCAGGACTATCTATGACACTGTCAATCACAAATCAACAAATCTGGGCTTCAGAATTCTCACTGGCAAAGGGAGAGGATTAGACTCAATGATCTTTCAGAACCTGTCTAGTCCTAAAGCTCTGTTTTTCTATCACAGATGATCAATGTGAAGAACAGAGTTCCAGCATCATGGGTTTCATTGCTAGAAGAATTTGGCTAAACTACAAAGTTTGACTGTTAGGCAAATGAATGCCTTGAATGTAGGGGCACCTTCCCCCACCCTAGCAAATTTAACATCTAGAATTAATGGATGAATGAATAACCAGTGGGCAGTCTTCCATTCTTTATGGATTTGGTCTAATTCAACTGCGGCATTCCCAGTGAGGAAAAATTTTTCTTATTTCAAATAAAATAATGTGTACAGGTAGAGTGGCTTACACCTGTAATCCCAGCACTTTGGGAGGCTGATGCAGGAGCCTCCTTTCAGTCTAGTAGTTTAAGACCAGCCCTCACAACATAGTGATAACCCATCTCTACAAAAAGGATGAAAAATTAGCCAGGCCTGGTGGCACATTCCTGGAGTCTCAGCTACTTTGGAGGCTGAGGTGGGAGGATTGCTGAAGCCCAGCAGTTCCAGACAAGCCTGAGCAACATGAGACACCATCTCTACAAGAAAATAAAAAAATTAGGCGGGTTCAGTGGCATGCCCCTGTACTTCTAGCTACTTGGGAGGCTAAGGAAGGAGGATCACTTGAGCCAGAGAGGTCAAGGTTGCAAGTAAGCTATGATCATACCACTGTACTCCAACCTGGGTGACAGAGAGAGATCCTATCTCTTATAAAAAAAAAAAGTATGTATGTATAAACATGCACACACACACACACACACACACACGCACACACATATATATTTATATGTTATATAATTCTATTTTATGTAATTATATGGCCTCCTCCTCTGTGCTGATGTAAATCTCTGGATTCATTTCCAATATTTGCTTTTTCTGAAAAAAACTGCCTTCTGTTTTATCTCTGGTTAAGATTAAGCCACCTTCCCTGATACTTGCCCAATATGGACTATTCTCTTAGTATACAACATGCGGGGTCATGCCGCTTCCAGGAGACGTGAATGTGGTTCTGGAGTATTAAACTTTCTGCTCAGCAGATATCAAAGGCACTAATTTAGGGAACAAAATACCTACTCTCTTTTGTTGGCATGAATAGTTGAAGTAGGCCCAGTCACTTAAATCCAAGTTAATGAGCTCAGACATCACATATGTTACATGTAAGGATGGAAGTCCGGCTGGTAATGGCCTGTGTCAACAACAAGGAGGGGAAGGGAGGGGTCAGGGGAGTGACTGAGAAGACTCCTTGGAGAAGATCAATTGATCATGGAGTTTTCAAACTATGACTGAGGCAATTCTAAAGGCCTAACTAAATTTCTCTGGATTTGAAAGTAAGTGATAGCTGGTGATAGGGGACATTAGTGGCCTCTTAGGAGAACTTTAGAGAAAGAGCACAATTTAGGAATAGAAAACAAAAAATTCAACTCTTAACCATTCTGACCTTTGTTTCTCACCCCAGAGTTGCAATATGTTTCTGGCACCCAGCAGGCTTTTTGTTCTTGCAAAATCCAGTTTTATCCACCAAGAAACGTCATTACTTTTGCCACTGGCAGATCAAGTCCCTTATCAAACATGAAGATTGGCCAGCTGCTCTCAGCAATCTCCTTGTCATTTATTCACAGAACTTACAAAACTGGCGCACATTTGGTGAAGACACCAGTCCCTGTGCTAGGCACATTACATTTGTCATCTCAATGGATCCTCTCAGCAGCCTCAAGAGGTTGGTACCTTATTGTGGTTTTCATAAGAAAACCGGGGCTTAAATAGGTTAAGTCAACTTGTACCATGGATCTGGGATTCAGACTCATGCACCCTAAATCTGGGCCTGTGACTTAAAGACATTTCACTGTGATACTGCATTACCTCTACAGTAATAATTAAAACTAGCCCCTTAGAAATTAATTACCCACTCATTGCTTTTAACATAGTTTTATTTCCACATCACTGTAATGCCAGTTAGATCTCGTAACCTGGCTCCAAGCATATAGTAACAAAGCTCACGTCTCTCCCTTCCTCACCATCTCCCTCCTCTGGCATCCCTCGCCTGCCACCCACTACCATAGTGGGTCCTTCCAAGTCCATTCTTCCCTTGAAGTCCTCATTGCTCATCTAAGCCAAACTTCCTTCAGAATTGTCCTTTTGTCTGCATCCTTCTCTCCACTGAGCTGCAAAGAGCCCAGGAGGTAATGCGAAGCGATTATTCCCTGTGTATATACAGACACTCAGTGCAGCTGGGCTGCAAATCCAGTTTATTATCTTAAGAAGAGGATCTGGTTTAGCCTAAGTTTACATCTCATCTGCCTCCCATTCATTAGATGAGCTCCAGGGCTGAGCTTACATTGCATAAACTCAGCTGGTATGTATACAATGCCAGCAATATGGAGGAGGCTAACATGTGTTGAATACATCTACTGTGTCTTAGGTCTCTGAAGGTCACTCACTAAAGAAATATATGGTGCTAGTGTTGGTGGCTGAAGGTCAAGTCATCTTGCTTTTCATAATGCATAAACCTGAAACTCACTCAGACACCAATCATATGACCTAAACCTTGGAACAAATATTTTACTAAGTAAATCAGTGAGCATGCTGGCATTTCTATTAACCTTCAATGCACTGCTGACAGAAAATGAATAATGATAAATAATAACTCAAGCCTTTAAATCATGCTTAGCATCAGAAGCAAAAAAAAAAATGCTTATGTGTGCTACCATCTGTTAGGGGGAGAACAGCAGGAACTTGAGGAGAGAGGTGAGAGAAGGGAGGGCGACTGCTGTTGGTTGGGGTAAGCACCTTTTGGATTCAATAAAGTGACTAAGAAAGGGCAAGTCACTTCTGAACAGGATTGATGGCATGAGGAAAATTCCTTTTCCTCCTATCTTCTGTTTGATGGGCATTAGCTTTTGACTTTCATCTTCCACTCATGCATGTTTCCTCTTTTCCTCATCTTCTGCCCCATTAAATCTGTTTCCACTCTATCCACAGGGTTTCTGGGTCATTTGGAAAGGGGTCCTCTAACTAAGCCCAACCCTCTTGGGGGCATTCTTCTCCTCTCCCTACCTTGTACTTGAAGCATTTGGTTCTTATTCCTCCAGTGATAGGGGTAGGAGCTGGATCACTGCCCTGGAGTTGCCACCCTTTCTCATAAACATCTCTGCAAGGACCCAGGCAGAAGGACCCCCAGCACATTCAAGAATAATGCAATGGGATTCCAAACAGTGTAACAAAACAGAAATGATTCCCAGGTGTATAAAGTGTGAGGGAGAGTGAAATCTTGAAGGGAAGCTTCCCCTTAGAAGGAAACCCTTAGTGCCCTTGGGTGGGGGAAGTTCTAGAAGTTGATGCTTGACATTTAGGAGCATCTCCTTCTGGGATTGGAACCTGCGTTTGCTTTTT
>NW_016107326.1:7408134-7417556 GCF_001604975.1 Cebus imitator
CCTTCAGATGCATTCTAGTAAGAAACAGACAATATGTTTTATGATCAAATTTCTTGGAATAAAAATTCATTCATACGATTTTTTTGTTGTTGATTTTATGAGCGTGCCCAGTGCCAAGGCAGCCCTGGCCTAGATTCATTGTGCAGTCTGACTGGAGGTCACACTGACCCTTTCTCTTTTCCAGATGACCCAGACAGCAGGCTGCTCAAGGGGAAGCCAGGGCTGTCAACCAGGCTTTCCATCTCAGAACTCTATATCTGTTTCTCCACAAGAAGTGGGGACCAGCCATCCCTGTAAGGGTGCCAGCTCACTGGCTGAAGGGAATATTACTGATTATAATGTGTAACCCTGGGGGCTCTGTCCATGCAGGCTACTTTGTGAGCTAAATTATTCTTCTCCATGGGAATAATGCAGCTAAAGAGAGAAAGCATTTCTTTAACGGTCTGTGACATGAACCTTCTTTGAATGCCAGTACTTCAAAGTCATTCTGCACCCTTCGACATCAGAGTTGTGCTAAGTAATGATAAACCAGATAGCGGAAATGGGAGAAAAATAGTTGGAGAAGCTCAGAGAAGATTTGGCTTTTGCCTTTTCTTTATTTGCTGTTGGATCCATTTCCCCATTTGGGATTTGGGGCCTCAACAAAGAACTGGTAAGAAAATGAAGCTGAAGATCCCTGAGTTCACAGTGGGAAGCTTACTGTAAGGCCACTCCTAAGCTAAGTAACCCTGGGCAAATTGAACCTCCCTCTTGACCTCAGCTTCCCCTTCCATAAGTTGTCTGACATTGCAACCGTGTGGTGGGCTTCCTTCCCATTGGCTTCCCCCACTCCCTTTCTCCCAAATTCTTTACCTTCACCACTTTTTTAATTACAGGGGAAAACAGATGAAAAAATAAAAGGAAAGGAAAAGCAGAAAATTAGCATTTTCTCAGCTGCACATTTCAGTTATTAATATTGCAATTTGAGGTAATGAAATTCACAGAATGCAAAAGGTTTAAGGTTTTGCATTTTGGGTGGGTGAACTGGTTGTGTGAACTCAGCCACATGGTATATGGCTTGAATTTCAAGGTGAGGTTCATTATACAGAATTCACAATATGGCCAAGCTAACAATGCCATAAACCCTTCACTTTTGCATTTCTTGACTTTAATGTTGCATTACTGTAGGTTTTAGGTTTTAATATGCTGTATAAATACAGAATACATATTTGTAAGTACAGGCGCTGTGAAAGGGAGGACTTTTTCGTTTTAAATCTTGGGCTTTGAAAGCTCAGCTCTGTTTGCTCTCTGGTTGACTTTGTTAGAAAGCAGGTGGGAGAAAGTAGGGCAGGGTGAGTTACCTAGGAACAATCCTCATTTATGCCCAAATCCATTATGAAAGGCAGAGGCTTGCTTTTCACCCTCACTGCAGTTTGCAGAGGATTTAGTCATGGGGACTGAAGGCTGCTGGGAGAGGAAGCATCAGGATAAAGGAAAGATTTAGCTTGGCTCATCCCTGGCACCTGCCCAGGTTGGCCCTGCCCGGGTGCCTCAGCACAGCCCTTCCTCTGCCTCTGGTGATCAGTGCCAGTCCTCTCGCTTGTTTTCTTTCAGATTCATGATGCAGCTCACACTGAGCAGTGTGGAAGTCTCTGAGCAACAGAAAAGATGTGAGTGGCTGTACAGTGTGTCTATAGCAGAGAACATAGCAAGCTTCCTGCTTCTAATAGGTATGGTCAGTGAACTATTAGATTCTCACCTGGGGGAAAAGGTTGAGTCCTCATTGCCAAGAACTTTTCAGGCTCCCAGCCTGCCTGACCTGTTTCCCTCTATCATCAGAGGCAGCAAAGGGCTTGCTTTTTCCTCCCTTTGGAGTCATCATTGTCAGCCTCTGTACTCACAGCTGTCTGATGGGAGGCCCTTTGTCCATTTGCTAGATCCCTAAAGGTCTTTCCACCAGGCAGAGATTTAGGACTGGTTGGGAAAGGGTTTTGATATTGTGGGGAGACTAATATTATTGAAGAGGCAGGCTTGGGCAAAAAGGAAAAATGCACCTTCTATAATTCAAAGAGAAGGTTTGTCCCTGAACCTTCATGCAGAGCTCAGCCACTTGCACTCTCTAACCTGTGCCATGCCCTGATATGAGTGTATCTCTGCATCTCAGAATAATGAATACTCAGAGCCCAGAGAGTCCTTCAACGTAAAGCAGCTCTTCTCAATTCATTCACCAGCTAAACTGCCATAAAGATACACACCTTTCTTAAGGGACTTGGCACTATCTTGCCTTGGAAATAGTCATATAATATCTTATCTCCTTTACTTTCCTTGCAGGGAAGGTTCCATCACATTATAGTTCAACCACTCAGCATTTATCAAGGACCTACTATGTGCTGAACTGTACAAATCTATGATAACCATTTAATAATGCACATGGCAATGGTCCCTGACCTCCAGGATTTGAGCCATTGGGATGAGCGCCATGAAAAACCACGACACTCAGGGGGAAGGGGGATTTCTTTCTGCCTGAGGGAGCAGAAACCTTCATGCCTGAAACATCCAGGGAATGTCAAATAGTTTGGTATGACTGTCACTTGGGACAAAAAAGTGACTGTAGTTGAGGCCAGGAGGACAAGGGAATGTTTAAGTTCTTACCCAGGAAAGCAGATTGGCATCTGGTGATCTCAGGACTGGATTTGAAGGCCAAAGAGGATTCACTTCTGAGGAAAATCTGTCTTCCTGAGACTAAACTCGGACTTCCTGGTGCCTTGAGCCATCCCTAGGACATGCAAACTGTAGTTAGAATTACTTCGTGCTGTTGTGGTCTACATGCTGGGTCTTGAGGAGTACACACATTCTCTCCTTTCCTGGTACCTTTCTGAGTTTATCTTAAAACTCAACATCTCCCCCATTAGTGCCATTCGCATGGATTCAGTCATGGTGTCCTAAAGGCATGTTAAGTTCAAAGTATTTTACTTGGTAAAGGCAATGTGGTGTGATGTTAATTGCCACGAAAACTTAAGATGACTTCAGGATGACTACCACAACAAAGCTATGAGATGACACATAGGCATGTATCTTGGGGCATCCAGAGAAACTAGAAGTTATGATGTTCCTGAAAGGATGAAAGAAGCTCTCTTGAAAAAGGCATAAACATGGTTCTAAAAGCAAAGACTGCCATCCCTTCTGGCCCAGAACATCCTAGGTTTCCTCAGAGTCCTTCTTCCCCAAGACTGTACTCGAGACCTTCATTAAACCACCCTGGGGAGAGTGTTTGTGTGAGTATGTGCGCTAATAGGAAGGAAATTACACTCTCAATGCTGGCATACAGAGGAGTTAGCTGACACATTAGCATCCTGATCTGACATGGCTGTCAGAAAAATTATCCGTGACCCAGAAGGGGCCACACTAAAGGTGATTTATCCTCTTACTTGGCTTAGCCTGAGCTCTCCCCAGAGAAGGCCATGCCAATTAAGCAAAAAATAAGGCAGATTGCTTGTGTTGTGGTGCCTGGTGTTGACTGCTCCCCCAGAGAGACCTACAAATTAATTTTCTCATCGTAGCCTAGCTCTGCAACCGGTTCCAAAATGGAAACCTCAGCAGCTTATCTCCTTAATCTCTTACTCCCTTTTTCATTCACTTTTTCCCTCAAAACAAAATTAAATCATTTAACAGTGATTTTAATAAGCACTAAAAAGTGTAATGAACCAGATAATGAAGAAGAACTCACATTATTTTCTTTATCTACTTAGTACCTAATTTATTTTGTATTTTTCCTTTGCATGCCTCTTCCTGAGAGTTTTTCCAACATTAGGATTTTAGATAAATGCTTCACTTAGTTTCACTGAAATTTGGTAAACTTCCTAATTTGAAAGCTTATGTGATATCCCATCCAGACCACCAGTTACAGAGTTTCAAAGCTCATGACCAGGACACAACACCCCTTTCTGGGACTGGCTATCACTCAGGCTCCAATGAATTCCCTCAAGCCTCAAGCCAATGGGGCTTCCTTGGGCTAAGGAAGCCATACTGGTTTCTACCTGGAGCCTGGACTACAGTTGGAATGGAAAGCGTGGCCCATGTTGGACTGGACTCCTCTTGCCTATAGTTATAGTACTTGGGTAATAGGGGTTAGACTAGAGTGTGGCAGAAGCAATGGGATCCCAAGTACAAAGTCCAAGCACTCATGGCTCCAAAGAGTTCTGCCATGTGCCATCAAATTATCTGCCATTCTCTATAAGATGCTCATAACTGTTCCATGATTGGTGACACATGTATATTGGGTAAAATAATTTAGCCAGGTATTTCTTCTTAAAATCCTTCAGTGGCTCCCATAGCAGTGATCCAGATGATAGAACAAGCACAGAAGACAGGTAAGTGGAAAAATTCCATGCTGATAAACACCGTGCCCACATTCCTCAGAGCCCATGGAGTGAGGTAGAAAGTGAAGGAAGGAAGGAAAAAAAAATAGAAGGGGGAGAGGGAAGATAATTAACTTATAGTTATATACCAGGACTTTTTTTTCAAGGAAAAATGGATCTATTAAATAGCAGCAAACATGGCCCTATTTGTAATGTCCTTGAGATCAAAGACATCCAAGGAAGATCAAAGTCAAGATTCCTAAAGACTGTGCGATGCACAGTATGAGCAACAGCAATTTGTCCCTCAGAGAGGCAATGTAGGGATATGTATGAGAGGAGAAACACTGAATCTGTGCAAGAGGAGGACCCCTGAGCTCCCAGACCCTAAGGAGAAGTGTGGACTGGCTTGCAGAGATATATAACTCATCTTTCTCCATGGTCCTTCATGGATGCCTTTGGTAGAACAGAATGAGTCTGTAGGATCTGGCTGGGAATCCTGGCTCTGCCCTTACTGGCATGGTCATTTCTCAGATCCTCAAATTCCTCATCTGTGCAATAAGCATGATAAAAATTAGTACCTACCACATAGGATTGTTAGAGGATTGTGTGAGATTGAACCTATAGCCCAAACTCATAAATGCTGTGAGTCCTCAGAACCAATGTAGATGTTGGGTCTTTCTGGGACTCTGAGCCTGTCCTTCTAACCCAACCCCCACGCTTTTATAAAGCTCACCTCTTCCTCTGCAAATTCCTGATGTCCTCAGGTCTGTGCTAACGAAGGGTTTTCTTGAACAGGGATTGATTAAAATGTAGTAGCATACCCTCATTTTGCATCACGGCGTGTGTGACTAATAGCCGTGGAATTCATGCCACAGATAAATAATTGGCCCTTCAGCCATCCTCCATGTCTTCAGAGGCATACAACCATGATCTATCATAGCTGCAGACATCTCCATGAGCATCATCTCTAGATCATAATAGATCATGTTACATTTGTGTATGTTCAGGAACATAATTTACTATTAAACGGGGCCAAGATCAGCACCAAAGAAATTATCCTTCCACGGAAGAGGACTCTTTGGCTGCATTATATGCACACTGTGGTTTTTAAAATATTAATTATATTGTAAACTAAAGGTTTACTTTATGTATCACAAATCTGGATGTCTCTTCTTGCTGTGTGCCCAATAAATATACTTCTCATCAACTTTTAATTATGCTGTTTGCATTATTCTGTCCTGAGGATGAGAGTACATGCTAAATCATGGCCTTCTAATGTGGACTATAGCATAAGTTTGGTTAATTAAACCATATATTTTATTAGTTCTTGCACCTCCATCTTGTAAAACTATGCGTTATTATTATATTGAAGTGGGAGGGGGCACAAATAACATAGCAGGGGTGTTTTTATTGTTATCGTTATTTATTCTGGAGATTCAGGTAATTTAGGAAAAGTTAAGTTGCTTTATCTCTGCAACTTCTGCTGCCCTTTGGACTCTGGGCACATTCTCTGTCTGAAGGTAGAGAAGGTGTGGACATGTTGTCAAAGGTCCAGGTCACAGGTTTGAGACCAGCTCCAGAGCTGATGTGGGAAATTCATGTATGAGAGCAGCTCCCCCATGGACCCAACCACTTAGATGTTTTCTTCCTTAACTTTGTGACTTTGAGCAAGTGGCCTCTGGCCTTTAGAACTATTCCTCTGTTCTTTAATTCATGCACAAAATAAGAAAATTTTTTCTATTATTTGAAGTTCAAAATAAAATAATGCTTGTTTCAAGTTTTAAAGAAGTTGGACATGGTTTCTAGAATGGAAGTATGAGCCATCCCCTAAGGCAGGCAGCTTCAGAAGGGGCTGAAGCAATGGAGAGGTTCAAAGCCTGGTTGGGCAGCAATATAGGTCTCACCTGCACTGCAGGCCACATGATGCTGGCAAGTGAAAACTTGAGAGTCAAAGGAAATTGGATTGAAATCTTCCTCTGGTACTTACTACCCATAACTGCAGAACAGATATGCAGTGATACTAGCCTCAGTTTTCTCACTTAAAAGTGGTGATACAGTTTGGGTCTGTGTCGCAGCCCAAATCTCATGTCAAATTGCAATCCCCAGTATTGGAGGTGGGGCCTGGTGGGATGAGATTGGATCGTGGGGGTGGATTTCCCCTCAGTGCTGCTCTCATGACAGTGAGTGAGTGCTTGTGAGATCTGGTTGTTAGAAGTGTGTAGCAGCTCCCCTCTCTCTCTCTGTCTTGCTCTGGCCATGTGAAGATGTGTCTGCCTCCCCTTCTCCTTTACCATAATTGTAGGTTCCTGAGGCCTTCCCAGCCATGCTTCCTGCACAGCCTGTGGAACCGTGAGCCAACTAAAACTCTTTCCTTTATAAATTACCTAGTGTCAGATATTTCTTTATAGCAGTGTGAGAATGAACTAATGCAAATGGGGTGCACAAAAATACCCCTTCAAGGTATTGTAAAGGTTGAATGAGACATAATATAAGCCAAATAGTTAACACAGTGCTGATATACAGTGTGTAATAATTGTGGGACCTGTTGCTAGTGCTTCTGCCGTACATCTTACTGTTGACGTTCACAGTATCTAGCAGTTTTGACCAGTGGACACACAGCTCTGATGTGGGTTGCAGGCCAAGTGGGGCAAATCTACATGGCCACTCAGTGGCTGTACTGCCACACAGCTTGGCCCAAACTGCTTTTGAATGAAGCTGACTGGCACTAGTAGCTCAAACTATAGTTTCGGCAAATTTCCTAAGTTCTTTCTTCTCCTAATGTTGACCATTGTGTTGTATTGTCCTGCAGAACTCAACTGTTCCCTCAACACATCCCTTGGTGTTGTTGGTAGCTATTCCCCTGGTTTTCCCATTAGGCCAGGCATCATGGGTACCCAAAGCCTATGCCTCCTGACTCTTCACACTGCACAGACGGGGGAGTCCTCACAGACAGATGCAGGAGACTACCACCCTCTTTCAAAAGAGAGAACCTCTCTAAGGCATTATGGGACCCCTTTCGGCACCAAGTCCTTTATAAACAACTCCCAAGGAATGTGCTGGCTTTATCAGCAACTTCATTCTCCTCCCCTTCCCTCACCAAAGAATAAATAAAGAGCAGAGGCAAGATCTGTTTTATTTCAACTTTTAAAGTCCTTTGAAGGCACAGCTATTTGAGAACAATAAAAAAGAAAGCATTTTGTTCTCTTAACTGCTGTTCAGGTGGTGGAGCGCCCCCCCACCACTGCCCCCATCCTTTCCACAGGGAGGGGAGTGGGGAGGTTGTGTTTTATGGTGGCCAAAGCCCTTCTCCTGCACCCCCTAGGAGAGCTCTCCAATTGTGCCTCCCATCAGGACAGAGTCCACTGTGGAACTTGTAATAAACAAAGGCAATGAGTCACAGCAATATGACCAGGGTTGGCTGGAAGGGCCTTTGCTTGCTGCTGAAGTGTGGGTGGGGACGAGAGGAAGGAACCCTTGGAGTAAGACTCCTTGCCTATAATGGATCCCATATGCCAAGGGCTGAGTTCTGATATTATCCAGTCCCAAAGCACCTAGGCTTTGATTTTTATTTCATTTTGGATGGGTGGAGGGA
The DNA here is from genome assembly GCF_001604975.1 of Cebus imitator. Classification (NCBI taxonomy): domain Eukaryota; kingdom Metazoa; phylum Chordata; class Mammalia; order Primates; family Cebidae; genus Cebus; species Cebus imitator. The sequence goes on from NW_016107326.1 coordinate 7,416,064, forward strand.
TAGAACCAGTATGTTATGGCCTCAGATCTCAAGCTGACAGTTCAACATTAAATAAAGCATTAAACACAAACATTAATTTTTTCCCCCATGTGCCTGCGTGTGGTCTTACCTCCCCTTTCCACCCTGTGGCTCTTTCCTTAAGATTTTCCTTATCTATCACTTTTAAAAGTTACAAAGAGTTTTATGCACTTAACTATAAAAATACCACACACACCCCCAAACTGAGGCAATTGGAGGGAGGCTGACAATTTTCATAACATATCTCGCCGTGGCTAGAGTCACGTGGAAAGGTAGGAGATGAGATGTTGTAGGTTTCAGCAGACAGCAGACCCACGTACCAATATTTCTAGGCCAATCGGGTAAATTGGCAGCAAGAACATCTAGTTGGGATTGTTTTCTGTGCGTTAAATTTAATGTTATAGAGGCGCTTCCCTTTTTTGTGGCTCATTTGAAAACAGAAAAGCAAAGAAAGTTTTGTCCAGATCTATCCCACAGAGAAATAGAAATCCTCAACTGTGTGCTAAAAGTTTATAACTCCTATGGCCAAGCAAGGGCTCCCCTGGCTTTATAGCTTTATATTTTCAACCTAATGTAAAACTCACACTCCTTCATGAGTCTAAGGAACTTCAGTAATAAATGGCTGAAAGCTGAACACTTCAGAGAGAAGGCAAGCCTAAACCATCACAGACTGAAAAGCCTTCCACAATCCATGCAACGGACGGCAATCCAAGAAGACCCGGATGGAGCACAGACCTGGAGCATTTTCCTTTTGATCTGATGGACTCCGCATCTCTGTCAAGACAAGGGGCTTTGCAGGAAGGCAGAAGCCAAACTACATTCCAGATGGAAAGGAAATCCAAGTGTCACCCTGGGATGCTGGTGATCTGGTTTAGTCATTAAGAATGCCGCAGCTAACAGAAAGCTTCAATCTGAGCCGTTAAGAATGTACTAGTTTTGTCTCTCAATCCCTACTGCGGGAGACCCCTGAACCTTTATTTTCCTTCCGAGGCTGTCCTGGGTTTTCTTCTTTAACATTGTCCCTGATTTATGGTATGTCCACATTTCCCTGGATAGTACCATCTTTTGAGTTATACATCATCAGAGTGACTCATTCTGATGATGTATGGCCCCAATACATCATCAAAGCTCCTTGCTCTGCCGTTGCACTAATGATATGTTAGTGCAATACATCACCAGGCTGAGCTGCAGCTGTGATGGATGGAGCTGAGGGTGATGGGAGTCTGTGGAGAGGAGGCTGAGGAGCGGGTTCCGGGTAGGCACAGGAGGAAAATTCTTCAATCCCAAGTCGACCTCCCTTACTGGCACCAATGCCCATATTGAATTAGCATTGTGGCATGTGTTCTTACAGAAACACAGAAACATACATTATCCCCCAAAGCAGTGTAAACTCAAGGCTGATGTATAGATCATAGACACACTAAAGGTTATATATATATACATATATATATATATATATATATATATATATATAT
>NW_016107326.1:7418454-7431684 GCF_001604975.1 Cebus imitator
GTGAGCCGAGATCGCGCCATTGCACTCCAGCCTGGGTAACAAGAGCGAAACTTCGTCCCCAAAAAAAAAATAAATAAAAAATAAAAATAAATAAAATAAAATCGTATACCTAATACCCTCTCTCCCGGCCACAATTCTGCATGTCCTATCTCTTACTTGGAAGTTGGCAAGGAACATTAGTACATTAAAGCATACTGAGAGATTCCACAGTTAAAAAAAAAAAAAGTACTACTTGTAATTCCAGTGTACTATTGACTGGGTACTCTGACAAGTTAACTTACTAAAATACACCTAGAATTGGGGAAGTTAACACGTATGCTTTTTTATTGAGGTGATATTTATGTAACATAAAATTAACCAGGCTATAGTATACAATTCATTGACATTTTGTATATGCCTAATGTCCTGCAACCACATCTATGTAGTTCTAAATTTTTATCACACTGAAAGAAAACCCTGTACTCATTAAGCAGACCCTTTTTATTCTTCACTCCCCTCCACCCCTGGCAACCACCAATCTGCTTTATGTTTTTATGGATTTAACTAACCTGGATATTTCACATAAATGGACTCATACAATATGTGATATTTAGTGTCTGGCTGCTTTCACTTAGCATATGTTTTTGAGATTCATTTATACTGTAGCATGTATCAGTACTTCATTTCTTTTTATAGCTGATTAATATTCTATTGTGTGTATTTACAGACCACATTTTGCTTATCCATTAGTTTATTGATGGGCATTTGGTTACTACTGTTTGTCTACTATGAATAGTGCTTCTGAGAATATTTGTGTACAATCAGATGTGTGAGTGCCTGTTTTCAGTTCTTTGGAGGCTATACCTAGTAATAGAATTGCTGGGCCACATAACAATTCTAGGCTTACCTTTCTAGGAACTACCAAAATATTTTCCACATTGATTTGAAACACGTTATATTCCCAATAGAAATTTACAAGGGTTCCAATTTCTCTACTTCACCACTGACATTTGTTGTTTTCCTTTTTATTTTTATTACAGCTATCTTTTTAATTTTATTGCATTTTAGATTTGGGGGTACATATGAAGAACATGCAAGATTGTTGCATAGGCACACACGTGGCAGTGTGATCTGCTGCCTTCCTCCCCATCACCCACTATCTTAATGCATGTGAAGCAGTATCTCATTTTGATTTTTCTTTGCATTTCTAAATGACAGCTGATCACATTTTCATGTGAGTTTTGGCCATTTGTATTCCTTCTTTGGAGATACATCTATTCAAGTTCTTCTGCAAAAGACTAAATCACAGTTTAACACAGTCCTTTGCTACTTTATAACAAGGATTAACTTTCCTACAGTTTCCAGTGGCATGTTCCTCATTTCTGTATGCGAGATCACAAGACTCACACTTAAAATCTATATTTCTACCATCATTTTGTTCATGATTATTAATGTATTCTCTAAGAACATAAGAATGTTCTCTTCAGCTCTCCTGTTTTCTGAGTTCTGAGCTCTAAACACAAGTTTGTATTTCCAGCATGTAACTCAAAACCATAACCATTACACAGTGACAAAGTCAATACCATACTTTTAGGTGTTTATTATAGCAGCACCCCAAAATCTGTTTTAGAAGGTGCTTACCCTTCTGTCATAATTTTAAGTTTCCTGAGGCCAATAATGCTTCCTGTGTAGCCTAAGGAATGATGAATCAAGTAAACCTCTTTTCTTCATACATGACGCAGTCTCAGGTAGTTCTTGATAGCAGTGTGAGAATAGACTATCACAAAAAGTTGGTACCAGAGAAGTGTGGCATTGCTATAAAGGTACCTGAAAATGAGCAAGCAGCTTTGGAACTGGGTAACAGGCAGAGGTTAGAACAGTTTGGAGGGCTCAGAAAATGACAGAAAGATGAGGGAAAGTTCAAGCTTCCTAGAGATTTGTTGAATGGTTGATATAAAAATGCTGATATTGATATGGACAGTGAAGTCCAGGCTAAGTTGGTCTCAGATAGAGATGAGGAACCTACCAGGAACTAGAATAATGGTCACTCTTGTTATGGTTTAGCAGAGACTGGTGGCATTGTACCCCTGCTGTAGGGATCTGTGGAACTTTAAACTTGAGAAAGATGATTTAGGGTATCTAGTTGAAATAATTTCTAAGCAAAAAAGTTTTGGCTGCTTCTAACCATTTACGCTCATACATGTTCAGAAAGAGATGGTCTGAAATTGAAACTTATATTTAAAAGGGAAGTGAAGCATAAAAGGTAGGGGAATTTTCAGCCTGACCAAAAAAGAAAAACCAATTTTCTGGGGAGGAATTCAAAACTGCAGAAATTTGCATAAGTAAAGAAGAGGCAAATGTTGATATCCAAGACAAAAGGGAAAATGCCTCCATGGCATTTCAGAGACCTTTGCAGCAGCCGCTCCCTTCTTGGTCCTAGAGGCCTAGGAGGGAAAAATGGTTTCATGGGCAAAGCCAAGGGCCCTGCTTCTCTGTGCAACCTTGGGACATGGCACCTTGCATCCCAGCCACTCTAGCTCCAGCCATGGCTAAAAGGGACCAAGGTACAGCTCAGGCTGCTGCTTTGAGACTGCAAGCCTCAAGCCTCATTGGCCTCCACATAGGGTTAGGCCTGTGGGTGTGTGGAAGGCAACAGTTGAGGTTTGAGAGCCTTCACCTAGATTTCAGAGGATGTATTGGAAATGGCTGGATGTCCAGGCAGAAGTCTGCTGCAAGAGTGGGGCTCTCATGGAGATCCTCTATTAGGGCAGTACACAGGGGAAATTTGGGGTTGGAACCCCCAAAGAGTCTTCAATGGGGCACTGCTTAATGGAGCTGTGAGAAGAGGTCCACCATCCTCTATCCCAGAATCTACCCCAGAATTGTAGATCCACTGACAGCTTGAGCCATACACCTGAACAAGTTGCAGGCACTCAACAGCTCATGAAAGCAGATGAAGGACTGTATCCCTCAGACCCACAGAAGCAGATCTGCTTAAGGCCTTGAGAGCCCACCCCTTGTATCAGTGTAACCTGGATGTGAGATTACATTGGAACATTAAGATTTAATGACTGCTCTGCTCAGTTTTGGAATTGCATGGATCCTGTAGCCCCTTTGTTATAGCCAATTTCTTCTTTTTTGGAACAAGAGCATTTACCCAATGCCTGTACCTTCCTTCATTATATCTTGAAAGTAACTAACTTGTTTTTTATTTTACGGAGTCATAGGAAGAAAGAACTTGCCTTGTCTCAGGTGAGCCTTTGAATTTGGATTTTTGAGTTAATGCTAGAGTCAACTGAGACTTTGGGGGACTGTTGGTAAGGCATAATTGGTTTTGAAGTGTGAGAAGGACATGAAATTTGGGAGGGGCTGAGGGTAGAATAAAATGGTTTGACTCTGTGTCCCCACCCAAATCTCAGGTTAAATTGTAATTCCCAATGTTGGGGAAGGGAGCTGATGGGAGGTGATTAAATCATGGCAGATTTTCCTCTTTCTATTCTTGTGATAGTGAGTTCTCACAAGATCCGGTTGCTTGGGAGTGTGTAGCACTTCCCCCTTTACTCTCTCTTGCTCTGCCATATGAAGAAGGTACTTACTTCCCCTTCACCCTTCTGCCATGATGGTAAGTTTCCTGAGATTTCCCCAACTATGTTTCGTATACAACCTATGGAAATATGAGTCAATTAAACCTCTTTTCTTTATAAATTACCCAGTATCGGATAGTTCTTTAGAGCTTCTCAAACCCCCACTGCTCACTGTACAGGCAGTGCTTGACTTCAAGACGCTAGAGGACAAAGGTACAGGCCCAGTACCAGCACCTTAGGGTTAGAGCATGTAGCCAAGGAATGCCAACGTGAGCTTTAGTCCTCTAAAAACTTGCAGAAACAAAGCTAGTTGACTAAATTCAACTTATACAACATCCAAACCTTCAAAGACAATAACAAATATAAATATTAAAAGCCCAAACCACAAGACAGTAACTTAAAAGCTTAAAAGAACATCAACTGTCACAGATGAAAAAGAACCAGCAGAAGAATTGTGGCAACTCTAAAAAGCCAGTGTCTTTTTACTTCCACAAGATTACACTAGCTCCCCAGCAGTGGTTCTTAACCAGATGACAGACATAGAATTCAGAATGTGGATGGTGAGGAAGCTCAGTAAGATATAGAAGATTAAAACCCAATCTAAGAAAAACAATAAAAACAATCCATGAGTTGAAAGACAACATAGCCATTTTAAGAAAGAACAAACCTGAACTTCTGGAATAAAAAAATTTACTTCAAGAATTTTATAATACAATCAGCAGTATTAACAACAGATTAGACCAAGCTGAGAAAAAAAGTCTCAGAGCTTGACGATCACTCCTTTAAATCAATACAGGGAGACAAAATTTAAAAATAAAATAATCTTTTTAGAAATATGCAAAACCTTCAAAAAAATGGGATTATAAAAAGAAACCAAACCTATGGCTCATTGTCATGCCTGAAAGAGAAGGAGAGAAAGGAAGGAACTTGGAAAACATCTTTGAAGATATAGTCCATAAAAAAATTTTCCCAATCTCACTAAAGAAGTCAACACACAAATTAAAGAAATTCAGAGAACCCCTGCAAGATAGTATGCAAAACCACCATCCCTAAGATACATAGTCATTAGATTCTCCAATGGCAACATGAAAGAAAAAAGTGTTAAAGACAGCTAGAGAGAAGAAGCAGGTCACTTACAAAGGAAACCTCATCAGGCTAACAGTGGACCTTCCAGCAGAAACCTTAGAAGAGATTAAAGACATGTATTCTGCATCCTTAAAGAAAAGAAATTCCAACCAAGGATGTCATATCCTGCCAAACTAAGCTTCATAAACAAAAGAAAATATTTTCAGACAAGCAAACACTAAGGGAATTCATTACAACTAGACCTCCCCTTTAAGATAATGCTAAACATGGAAATAAAAGAACATTACCTGCCAAAACAAAAACATACTTAAGTACAAAATCCAGTGATACTATGAAGCAACTATACAATCAAGTCTACAAAATGACTAGCTAACAATGCAATGACAGAATCAAATTTTTATATATCACTATTGACCTTGAATGCAAATGGCTCATTACCTCACATAAAAGGTATAGAGTGGCAAGTTGGATATAGAAGGAAGACCCAAGTGTCTGTCTGCTATACTCAAGAGAGCCATCTCACATGTAACAACACCCATAGGCTCAAAGCAAAAAGATGGAGAAAGATCTGTCAGGCAAACACAAAGCAAAAAAGAGCAGGGCTTGTTACTATATCAGGTAAAACAGAATTTAAGCCAACAATGACTGAAAAGAACAAAGAAAGGCATAATATAATGATAATGGTTTCAATTTAATAAGAAGACTTAACTATCTTAAATATATATGCACCCAACATTGGAGTACCAAGGATCAGAAAACCAGTATGAAAAGACTTACCCACACAATAATAGTAGGAGACTTCAATACTCTACTGACACAGGCAGATCATTGAGGCAGAAAACTAATAAATTCTGGACTTAAACTTGACGCTCAACCTATTGGACCTAATAGACATCCACAAAATACTCCACCCAACAACAGAATATATATTCTTCTTATCTGCATATATCACATATTCTAAGATCAACCACATGCTTGGCCATAAAGTAAGTATCAAAAAATTAACAAAAAATCAAAATCATACCAACCATACTTTTAGACTGCAGCACAGTAAAAATGTTAATCAAGAAGACCTCTCAAGAATTAAACAACCTGCTTCTGAATGATTTTCAAGTAAAGGACAAAATCAAGGGAGAAATAAAACGAAACTAATGAAAATAGAGATACAATATATCAGAATATTTGAAATGCAGGTAAAATGGTGTTGAGAGGAAAGCTTACAGCATGAAACGCCTACGTTAAAAAGTTTAAAATATCTCAAAATAACAACCTAACATTACACCTGGAGGAACTAGAAGAATAATGGCAAATCAACCCTGAAGCTAGCAGAATAGAACTAATATCCAAAATCAGAGCTGAATTGCATGCAATTGAGAGGTGAAAATCCATACAAAAGTTTGACAAAACCATAAGTTAGTTCTTTGAAACAATAAACAAGTTTGGAAAACTGCTAGCTATATTAATAAAGAAAAAAGAGAAGGTCCAAATAAGCACCATCATAAATGATTAATGTGATACTACAACTGGCTCCACATAAATGCAAAACATCTTCAAGAGACTATTATGAACATCTCTATGCACCACACTAGAAAACCTAGAATAAATGGATAAATTCCAGGAAACAAAAAACCTCCCAACATTGGACCAGAAAGAAACTGAAATCCTGAACAGACCAAAAATGAGTTTCAAAATTAAATCAGAATCAAAATACCTACCATCTGAAAAGGAAAAATCTCTGGACCAGTTGGAATCATGGCCAAATTCTACCAGAAATACAAATAAGAACCAGTACCAATCCTACTGAAACTGGTCCAAAATATTGAGGAGCAGGGACTCCTCCCTAACTCATGCTGCAGTATCAGCATTATTCTGATAGAAAACCCTGACAAAGGCATGATGAAAAAAGAAAACATCAGACCAATATCCTTGATAAACATAGATTCAAAAGTCTTCAACAAAATACTAGCAAACAAAATCCAGAAGCACATCAAAAAGTTAATTCACCATGATCAAATAGGCTTTATTCCTGGGATGAAAGGTTGGTTCACCATACCCAAATCAGTGAGTGTGATTCACCACATAAACAGAATCAAAAGCAAAAACCACATGATCATCTCAATAGATACAGAAAAGACTTTTGATAAAATCCAACATTACTTTATATTACAAACACTCAAAAATTAGCATCACATAAAAGGAACATATGTCAAAATAATAAATGTCATCTATGGCAGACCCAGACCCAACATTATAGTGAATGGGGAAAAGCAGGAAACACGCTCCTTGAGAAATGGAACAAGATAAGGATGCCTACTTTCACCACTCCTATTCAACATAGTACTGGAAGTCTGAGCTAGAGCAGCCAGGCAGTAAGAAATAAACAAAAGGCATCCAAATAGGAAAAGAGGAAGTCAAGCTATACTCCCAGATGATATGATTCTATACCTACCAAACCCTATGGACTTCATCAAAAGGCTCCAGGAACTGATAAATGACTTCAGTAAAGGTTCAAGATACAAAATCAACATACAAAAAGAGGTAGCATTTGTGTATAACAATAATGTCCAAGCTGAGAGCCAAATCAAAACACAATCTCATTTATGATAGCCACAAAAAGAATAATACACCTAGAAATACAGTTAACTAAGAGGTGAAAGATCTCTACAACAAGAGTTTGAAACACTAACAGAAATTAGAGACTATACAAACAAATGGAAAAGCATTTCATGCTCATTAATAGGAATAATCGATATTGTTAAAATGGCCATACTGCCCAAAGTAATTTACAGATTCACCACTATTCCTATTAAACTACCAGTCTCATTTTTCGTAGAATTAGGACAAAAAACTATTATAAAATTTATATGGAACAACAGATAAAGAGCCCAATAGCTAAAGCAATCACAAGCAAAAAGAATAAGCCAGAAGCATCACACAACCTGAATTTGAAATATACTACAAGGTTACAGTAACCAAAGGAGCATAGTCATTTAACAAAAATAGACACTTAGACTGATAGAATAGGTTAGAGAACTCATAAATAAAGCCACACATCTACAACCATCTGATCTTTGACAAAATTGACAAAAACAAGCAATGGGAAATGACTCTTTATTCAATAAGTGGTGCTGGAATAACTGGCTAGCCATATACAGAAGATTCCTTTCACCATACACAAAAATTTAAGTGGATGAAAGGCTTAAATGTAAAACCTAAAACTACAAAATCTCTAGAAGAAAATATTGGAAATAGTATTCTGGACATTGGCCTCCTTAAAAAAATTTATGACTAAGTCCCCAAAACATCTGTAACAGAAGCAAAAATTTACAAGTGGGACTATATTAAACTAAAGAGCTTCTATACAGAAAAATTATCAACAGAGCAAACAGACAATCTACAGAATGGGAGAAAATATTTTCAAACTATAAATCTGACAAAGGCCTAATATCCAGAATCTGTAAGGAAGGTAAACACTTCAACAAGCAAAAAAACAACCACATTTAAAAATGGGCAAGGAATGTGAACAGACGCTTCTCAAAAGAAGACATGTATGTATTCAACAAATACATTTTTAAAAAGCTAAGCATCAGTAATCATTAAAGAAATACAAATCAAAACCACAATGAGATACCATCTCAAACCAGTTAGAATGGCTATTACTCAAAAGTCAAAATATAACTGATGTTGGCAAGGTTGCTGAGAAAAAGGAACACTTAGACACTGCTGGCATGAATATAAATTAGTTGAGCCATGGTGGAAAGCAGCCTAAAGAGTTCTCAAAGAACTTGAAACAGAACTGCCATTCAACCCAGCAATCCCATTACTTGGTATATATCCAAAGGAAAATAAGGTGTTCTAAAAAAATGACACATGCATGTATATGTTCATTGCAACACTATTCACTATAATAAAGACATGGCATTAACCTAGATGCCTACCAACAGTGGACTGTATAAAGAAAACATGGTACATACATATAGTGGAGTACTATGCAGCCATAAAAAAGAACAAAATAGTGTTCTTTGTAGTAGCATGAATGTAGTTAAAGGCCATTATCCTAAGCAAATTAATGAAGGAACAGGAGACCAAACACCACATGGAAGCCAAATATTGAGTGAACATGAACATGACAGTAGCCATAATAGATACTGGGGACTCCCAGACGGGGGAGCATAGAAGGAAGGTATGGGTTGAAAAACTATCTATCAGGTACTATGATTACTACTTGGGTGACTGGATCATTCATACAGCAAACTTCAGCCACATGCAATTCACCCATGTAACAAACATGCGCGTATACCCCTGAATCTAAAATAAAAGACTCTTACAAAAAGAAGAATAAAATAATGAGACCTAGAATCAAACTAGTCCCAGAAGTAGAGATTAGGATAAACAAAGAAAAAAAATTAAGATGTATTGGCTAAAAATATTTTAAAGCTTATCAAAATAATCAATTCACATGAATAGGAATACATATACATTCTATTAAATGGTAAGAAATTCACACCACAACAGCAATAATTTGTAATATGATAATAATACTGTATCACCTCAAAGACAAAATATCTTAAAAACAGCAAGAGAGAAAAACCAGATACTTAAAAATTATAATAAGACAAAGGCAATAGCAGTGATTAGAGCCAAAAGATGATATATATAATATATATATTATATAATAAATATATATAATATTGAGTACATATATAAAATGTATATATAATATTGAGTGTATATATACATGTGTGTATATATATATATATATGTATATATACATGTGTGTATATACATGTATATATACGTGTGCGTATATATATGCACATATAATATTGAGTTGCAGATCCAGCAAAACCATCTTTCCAAAATGAAAATAAAAGAGAGAGATTCTCAAAATATTTTAAACAAATATTCACTGGAAAAATTTCTAAAATATATAGATACATATGTATATAAATCAGTAAATGTATACATACTTCTAAACAAACAACATTCCTATAACATACTCATGACAGTAATAATATTAATAGCAAATGTATGGAGCTTTGAAAAGTAAAACAGAAATAAAATTGTGGAAAAAATAGCATGTAAATTGTAAGAGGGATGATAAAGATAAAAATGTTCTGAACTACATATGTTATTTGGAAAGAGGGTTAAGATATTAATTAATTTTAAAATTAAGTCAAACTTAATGAATTACCATAAGAATTATATTAACATTGTGTTTAAAATTTAATTAATTAATTAATTTCTTATAGAGACAGGGTCTCACTATGTTGCCAGGGCTGGTCTTGAACTCCTGGGCTTAAACATTTCTCCTGCCTTGGCCTCTCATAATGTTGGGATTACAGGCGTAAGCCACCACAACTGGCTTAAAATAATCATTTTGAAAGCAAGAAAGAAGACTAAGTAAACATAAAAAGAGCAAGGCAAATATACAAGTGAGGAGATTAAAGTAGTTCCAGATATATTAATAATTCCAATAAATATGAACAGGCGAAAGTACTGAAGTATAAAAGATTACACTGACATTTAAAAATAGGCAAGTCTAGCCATAGCCAATCAAAAAAGTAATAAACATGAAATATACACAAGACACTAAGACCCACAAAAATTAAAGGCAAAAAGTTGGAAAATATATTTCAAAATTTGCAAAATATTGATAATGTTTGAAACTGGGTAAAGGGTTCTAGCAACTGATTATAATATTTTGTTTACTGTTGTGTATGTTAAAATTATCTACAACAGAAAAGTTTTCAGCCAGCCACAGTGATTCACACCTGTACTCCCAGCACTTTTGGAGGCTAAGGCAGGAGGATCACTTGAGCTCAGTAGTTCGAGACCAGTCTTAGCAACATAGCAAGACCCTGTCTTTACAAAAAAGTTTAGAAAGTCAGCCAAGCATGGTGGCATGTGCTTGTAGTCCCAGCTACTTCAGAGGCTGAGGTGAGAGGATCTCAAAAGCCCAGGAGATCAGGATTACAATAAGCTGTGATTTGTGCCACTGCACTTCAGCCTGGGCAAGAAAGCAAGAGCCTATCTCTAAAAAATAATAAATAAATAAAAAATAAAGTTTTTAAAAAGGTACTTAGAATATAATGAAACATTACTCAAAGAAAACTGAGATAGTTACTTTAATGTTATACAAAATTGATTTCAGTACAAAATATAGTATTAAAGGTAAAAAGGGCCTCTATATAATTTTTTTTAAATATCACTTACCCGGAAGATTTTACAACTGTAAAATATGAAGCCTCAAATATATATAAAGAAAATATCAATAGGACTATAGGATGAAATACACAAATCTACCATCACAGTAGAAAGTTCATATATAGGCCTCTCAATTACTGCTGGAAACAGCAAACACAAAAACTTGGTAAAATTAAAGAAGAATTGAAAAGCATTATTAAGAAGCTATTTTTTTTTTTTTTTTGAGACAGAGTCTAGCTCTGTCACCAGGCGCCAGGCTGGAGTGCAGTAGCACGATCTCAGCTCACTGCAACCTCTGCCTCCTGGGTTCAAGCAATTCTCCAGCCTCAGCCTTCCAAGTAGCTGGAACTACAGGCGCGTGCCACCATGCCCAGTTAATTTTTTATATTTTAGTAGAGACAGGGTTTCACTATGTTGACCAGGATGGTCTTGATCTCTTGACCTCGTGATCCGCCCACCTTGGCCTCCCAAAGTGCTGGGATTACAGGTGTGAGCCACTGCACCCGGCCTCGACAAGCTATTTTAATGGACATAGGCACAACCTTACATTCAACTATTAGAGAATACCCATTCATCTTAAGTTCACAGAGACAATTACAGAAACTAGTCACACACTTTACCACAAATCAGATACCCACACATTTTTAAGAATGATAATATGTATATAATGTTTTTTGAGGATAATAAAATTATAGTAGAAATTAATACCAAAAATTGTTAAACGTTCATATTTCTGGAAATTAAAAATACTAACTATTGGCTGGGGCGAAGAGGAAATTATGATGGAGATTTAAATATACTTAAAACTGAGGATTATCTCAAAACTCATGGGATATAGCAGAAATAGAACTTTAAGGGAAATGTAGAGCCATTAGTGTTTAAAGGAAGAAATTTATATAATTAGTGTTATAAACATTCTGGTTAAGATTTAGAAAACTACAGTTGTAATTATTCAACTTAAGAAGTAAGAAAAATAAGCTTGGCTGAGTGCAGTGGCTCACACCTGTAATTCCAGTACTTTGGGAGGCCAAGGCCAGCAGATCACTAGGTCAAGAGATTAAGACCATCCTGACCAACATGGTAAAACCCTGTCTCTATTAAAAATACAAAAAATAGCTGAGTGTGGTAGTGTGTGCCTGTAGTCCCAGGTACTTGGGAGGCTGAGGCAGGAGAATTGCTTAAACCCAGGAGGCAGAGGTTGAAGTGAGCTGAGATGTGCCACTGCACTCCAGCCTGGAGGCAGAGCAAGACTCTGTCTCAAATAAATAAGTAAATAAATAAATAAGCTCAAAGACAGTAGATGTAGGGAAATAAAGATAAAAGTAAAAATCTATTAAGTAGAAAAAAAGACATGATACAAAATGAATAAAGCCAAAAGTTGGTGCTTTAAAAAGAGTAACAAAATAATCAAACTTTCAATGATTAGAACAAAAAGGGAATATAATTATAGATTCAGCATATGATAAAACCTGACTACTGTGAACAGGCATAAGCCAATTTAAAAAATTAGATGAAACATAAATTGTTTGAAAATATAATGTACCAAAACTGACTCAAAAATGAAGAAAATACTCTTATAGCCATTAAGATAATCAATCATCAAAAGAAAGACCCAAATGAGTACTACTAAATTTTTGAAAAATAGTTTTTTCCAGCACACAACACCATCTTGAGAATAGAGAAAGATGTCAAGATAAACTTGGAGTCAAACAAGATAAGGAAAATATAAGATAATTTGTAGGTAATTTTTAAATACTGTATTCTAAACAAAACTCTAATTTGAAGCCGGCAGTTTATAAAAAAGATAAACATGGTAAATTTTGGCTTATGGAAAGATGAAATAGAAGAATTGTTTAAAACCAAAGTACCTAAAGTGTAATGCCAAACATTAAGAAGATTAAATACACAATTATAAAAAGAAAAAGTCATCTCAATAGTTACAGAAAAATAATTTGATAAAACTCAACAATTATTAATCTAAAGGAAACAAAAAGTGACAAAACAAACAAGGAAATCTTAGGTATAGCAGTGTCCCTCCTTAACTTTCCAAAAGTTATTTAAGAAAAAGCTATAGGGGGACAATCCAAGATGGCTGTTTAGGAACAGCTCAGGATTGCAGCTCCCAGTGAAAGCACAGAGGGTGAGTGGACGCCACGTTTTTATTGCCCACAGACTAGAAAATTCCCGGGCAGAGGAGCTCCACAGTCGCCAGCGTGGCTGCTTTGTCGGCGCCCCGGAGCCGCGTTCTCCATACAAAAAACACCGGTTCGAGGGCCCTTTTGGCTGGCGATTGGAGCCACGGGAAGTCACCCATACGCCGGTTCAAAAAGGGGACTGAGCAGAGAACCAGGACAGTAGATTCCAGGGCAAAAAA